>NC_037345.1:41335000-41635000 GCF_002263795.3 Bos taurus | reverse complement strand
AATTTTGAGCATTACTTTACTAGTATGTGAGATGAGTGCAATTGTGCAGTAGTTTGAGCATTCTTTGGCATTGCCTTTCTTTGGGATTGTAATGAAAACTGACCTTTTCCAGTCCTGTGGCCACTGCTGAGTTTTCCAAGCAGGTCAGGAAGCAACAGTTAGAACTGGACATGGAACAACAGACTGGTTCCAAATAGGAAAAGGAGTACGTCAAGGCTGTATATTGTCACCCTGCTTATTTAACTTATATGCAGAGTACATCATGAGAAATGCTGGGCTGGAAGAAGCACAAGCTGGAATCAAGATTGCTGGGAGAAATATCAATAACCTCAGATATGCAGATGACACCACCCTTATGGCAGAAAGTGAAGAGGAACTAAAGAGCCTCTTGATGAAAGTGAAAGAGGAGAGTGAAAAAGTTGGCTTAAAGCTCAACATTCAGAAAACTAAGATCATGGCATCTGGTCCCATCACTTCATGGCAAATAGATGGGGAAACAGTGGAAACAGTGTCAGACTTTATTTTGGGGGGCTCCAAAATCACTGCAGATGGTGATTGCAGCCATGAAATTAAAAGATGCTTACTCCTTGGAAGGAAAGTTATGACCAACCTAGATAGCATATTCAAAAGCAGAGACATTACTCTGCCAACAAAGCTCCATCTAGTCAAGGCTATGGTTTTTCCAGTGGTCATGTATGGATGTGAGAGTTGGACTGTGAAGAAAGCTGAATGCTGAAGAATTGATGCTTTTGAACTGTGGTGTTGGAGAAGACTCTTGAGAGTCCCTTGGACTGCAAAGAGATCCAACCAGTCCATCCTAAAGGAGATCAGTCCTGGGTGTTCTTTGGAAGGAATGATGCTAAAGCTGAAACTCCAGTACTTTGGCCACCTCATGCAAAGAGTTGACTCATTGGAAAAGACCCTGATGCTGGGAAGGATTGGGGGAAGGAGGAAAAGGGGACGACAGAGGATGAGATGGCTGGATGGCATCACCGACTCGATGGACATGAGTTTGAGTGAACTCCAGGAGTTGGTGATGGACAGGGAGGCCTGGCGTGCTGCGATTCGTGGGGTTGCAAAGAGTTGGACATGACTGAGTGACTGAACTGAACTGAACTGAACTGACAAGGTCTGCTTCAGAACCCCTTGTCTAGGTTATGGTAACTGCCAAGTGGAGGTCTCTCCTCAATTCCCAGTTCTGGATACTTACCCCTGGATGTCCCATCCACACAACCCAAACTACTCTTGTTCTTCCCACTCCATTTTGTTCCTCATCACATCAGTAAGGTGCCACCCATCACTCCATTATTATAGCTCAGACCTCACCTTCTCAACCAGACCAGCCATCGAGTGCTGCCCATTTCATCACCTTCTTAATATCTGTTCGATCCTTTAATTTCTCTCCCTCTTCACCTTGACTTGGAGCCCTCATCACTTCTGTATGTTTCTCACTTGGCCTCCTTGCCACCATTCTGATGCACATTGATCCTTTTCCTTGCCTCCAAGATTTCCTTTAAGCTCACATCTGATCATGTGGCTCTCCTGCTGGAATCTCTTCCTGGCTCCCCTTGTGCAAGGATGAAGGCATTAACCTTGACCCGCTGGCAGCATCTAATGGTACCCACACTGAACCCGACAATTCCTGAGGAAGTCAGATTCCCTGACACTCCAGGCCTTCTTCCTCTGCCAGGCTCACCGTCCCCCACCCCGCCCCATCTCATGCTCACTTTCTTCCTCTGCCAGGCTCATCCCCCCCTCCTCCATCTCACACTCACTTTCTTTCCTAGCATCTCATGTCCTGCTGTAGGGTGCCCTTCCTGTCACCCCTGCCCCCATCTTGGCAGGACTCAGACTCCTCTTGGGGTGTTCCAGAGAAATTTGTGGGGTATCCTCTCTTGCTAAGTCGCTTTAGTCGTGTCCAACTCTGTGTGACCCCATAGACGGCAGCCCACCAGGCTCCCATCCCTGGGATTCTCCAAGCAAGAACACTGGAGTGGGTTGCCATTTCCTTCTCCAATGCATGAAAGTGAAAAGTGAAAGTGAAGTCGATCAGTCGTGTCTGACTCTTAGCGACCCCATGGACTGCAGCCTACCAGGCTCCTCCGTCCTTGGGATTTTCCAGGCAAGGGTACTGGAGTGGGGTGCCATTGCCTTCTCCAGGGGTATCCTCTCTTAGCATATATCTAAATGGGATGTCATTCCCTGGCTACCTGTCTGCCTTCTACACTGGACTATAATCTCCCCTAAGGAACAGACCAAATCACACTGACTTTTCAATTGGCAGCACCAAGAACAGTGCAGGCATGTAGTAGGAACTCAATAATTCACTCAAATGAATGAATAAATGAGTGAATAAAATGTGGTTCAGTAAATATTCAACCAAAGTTAGTTTCTTCCTCCTTAAAGTCTCTGCTCTTGCCACATTAGGCAAATACCTAGTCTATCTTTGGGAAGTCTGGTTAATACTAGGCCATACTATACTGTGGGATGGTCTCTGGTCACAATACTCCATTTTGCCCTTCAATTTCTATCTCAACAGGCCTTTATGGTACACATTTGCATCTTAAATCTTGTTTCAATTTATTTCAAAGTTCATATTTCTCATACTTATTTCTGAGAAATAACTATTGTTTATCATGATTAAAATTAAATTTTGGCATTTCCCTTTGACTATGTCTGTTTATCAAGATGGTCTCCTCCCAGGTTCATGGAACGTAGGAACAAGTTGGGCATCTTTGCTCTGTGACTTCAGGGGAGCCACTGCTGCTGCTGCTGCTGCTGCTAAGTCACTTCAGTCATGTCTGACTCTGTGAGACCCCATAGATGGCAGCTCACCAGACTCCGCTGTCCCTGGATTCTCCAGGCAAGAACACTGGAATCGGTTGCCATTTCCTTCTCCAATGCATGAAAGTGGAAAGTGAAAGTGAAGTTGCTCAGTTGAGACCCCATGGACTACAGCCCACCAGGGTCCTCCATCCATGGGATTTTCCAGGCAAGAGTGCTGGAGTGGGGTGCCATTGCCTTCTCCCTAGACATCACTAATAACACCATTTCCTTCTCTGTTAAGGAAGTCATGAAATCTAGCTTGATGATGTCTTTAAGAGCAGACAAAGGAAGATGTACCCACTTATTGCATTGTAATATACATGACCAGTGACTGCCAATTGAAAAGTCTGCAATGCTTCTGCCTAGGCCAATATTGGCATATCTTCTCATTCTAAAAAGAAACACCTCCACAAAGATGTATCTAAATTAATGCAATGAACCCCAAGCTGCTTATTTCCACATTTCCAGTGAGTGGTTAGAGTCTGCATCTGAATTAAGCAAAGTTAATCAAAATAATCTATAAAAGACTCCTTTTTGTGTCTAGGTTAAAAAGTACTGAAGAGTTCTGGTTTCAGCTTCAATATGAAAAGCTCTTGGAAGCTATTGTTCCTGTCCTAACAATAGCAAAAGTTGGAGTAAAAACTAAAAATAAACAACTTTTCTTGGATCAGAGAAATGAAGCCATAAGACAGAGCCACTCTGAAGTCTTGAGAGACAGGTGCATCCAGAGAGATACAGCAACAGAAACCTGCTTAACTGCAGCTGAAGCCACTGGAGCTATAAACTGGTAAAAACCCTAAGTGACAACTTTGCTGGAGACTGAGGGTGGACTGATACGAGAGTGAGAAATATCTGAGGCTGAAGTCTTAGGGAGGCCACCACAGCTTTATGAGCTTTATCTCCAGGGACCCTGCCAGGTTCTCATGGTGAGTGGGAATAGAGAAAATCCCCTCATGGCTCTGGCAGTAGGAAGGGGGATCCTAATCCATGTGTAATACTCCCAAAGTCTTCTCCATATCAAAGGACTACTTTCCAGGAGAAAGTACTTGGCCAGAGCACAATTCTGAAACTTTTACTGCAGCTGAAGGAAGGGCATTTCTCTCCACTCAAGGCCCCACCAGCCTTGGACAGGCTTCAAGGAAATTTCTTGGGAATGCTACAACCAGAGAAGCAATTTAGGCAGCAGAGGAGAAAAACTATGCCACCCAAGAAATACTTGTGAAGGTCACAACACTGAGAAACACTGCAGTCCTGAGATTTTATCAGAAGATTATAGAATGATCCTCTTCCCCATACCCTACACCACCACCACCACCACGTACTAACACAGTTAACACAGTAACGGTGGATTACAGCTTTCTAAGCCGCAAGAGCAGACTCTATCTGAGGAGGATTACATAGGGAAGCCCAAAGTTGAGAAGGGAGACACAAACAAGAACACTGGAAGAATGTGAAGCTTCTGGTATTTACATCTAGAACAAACACTAACCACAGCCTAGGAGAAGGCAATGGCACCCCACTCCAGTACTCTTGCCTGGAAAATCCCATGGACGGAGGAGCCTGGTAGGCTGCAGTCCATGAGGTCGCTAAGAGTCGGACACGACTGAGCGACTTCACTTTCACTTTTCACTTTCATGCATTGGAGAAGGAAATGGCAACCCACTCCAGTGTTCTTGCCTGGAGAATCCCAGGGATGGGGGAGCCTGGTGGGCAGCCGTCTATGGGGTCGCACAGAGTCGGACATAACTAAAGCAACTGAGCAGCAGCAGCAGCAGCAGGTGCTAGCTAGAGAAACAAATTCTCACACTGAAGGCCAAGTTACATCAGCTTCTACTGCCCGTTACATGCCTGACTTTTAACAAATCATTGCAAGGCACACTAAAAAGCAAGATGAAACACAATCTGAAGAGACGAAACAAGATTTAGAAAGAGGCTCAGTTATGACACAGAGTTTGGAATTATCAGAAAAGGAATTTACAAGTATGAAGTCAGATCTAGTTATGTTTTCAAATACTTAGCACCATACTTCAATCCTTGTTTTTCTAATTTTAGAAAATTACTACTAGAATTAATGTCTTCATGTACACATTTAAAATAACAAAAAGGCACTAAAATAATATATAATCCAGAAAGCAGAAAATGAAAGAACTTGTGAGGCAAGAGTACATCATCAAGCAAGTTGACTGAATGAAGATCCTTTAATTCAGTAACCAAAAATTGACAGTAAAATTTCATTTATTTGTATTTTCTATTAAAGACAATATTTGTTTTCTTTGCTTAAAATCTCTACTTAAAAAACTAAAGCTTAAAATTTGATAAGCAAAGACCACCACTACAAAGATAGTTCCCATTCTATGCACTCTACAAGCATGGACCTACCTGTCTTTTGCTTGAGGGAGTAGTTCGACCACTGTGGGGATTACACTGGCTGTCAGCCCAAAGGTAAGAAATCTGTGTTTCCTGTGAAAATACAGAAAACTACTCTTTATCCTGGAGTCTTTCCTCCCCCTGCCAGACTGGCAGCCTTGTTTCCTCTGTATTTCTTGCTTCTGGCCTATTTGTCACCCTGTCAGGCATCCACAAGTTTATGAGTAAGTCCTTTCCATGTTTCAAGGAGTATTCCATTTCCATGGCATCTGAATCATTTCTGACCTCAGAAAATGAGAGTAGATTGTGATTGTGGGATGTCTTGGATTATGAGATGTCAGCTCGGCTCTGCGGCTTTTGTTTGAGGTTGGGACAAGAATCTCCCAGAACAGCCTGGGAAGGAAGAAGAGGTTGAGATAGGCAAAGTGACAGACTGATGCAGAGCTGCTCAGTGGGTGGGGGGAACCAGGATGTCTTCCCTCTACCCTCATTCTACACCTAGCTTATCTTCCCACAGCACCCAAAAGACCACCGTACCTCTTGGCTACATGCATGCAGAGGCACAGTTTCCCAGAAAGAGCTCTTTCAAGACTTCTCAATGAGCTCCCCATGCAGCATCGCATGGGCTCTGCCACACCTGTGGCCACATACTCTACATACCTACGGGTTGTTGTTGTTGTTCAGTCGCTAAGTTGTGTCCGACTCTTGTGACCGTACGCACTGAAGCCCACCAGCCTCCTTTCTCCATGGGATTTCCCAGGCAAGAATACTGGAGTGGATTGCCATTTCCTTCTCCAGGGGATCTTCCCAACCCAAGGATAGAATTCATGTGTCCTGCATTGGTAGGCAGATTCTTTACTGTTGAGCCACCAGGGAAGCCCAGTTCAGTTCAGTCACTCAGTCGTGTCTGACTCTTTGCGACCTCATGAATTGCAGCACGCCAGGCCTCCCTGTCCATCACCAGCTCCCGCAGCTCACTCAAACTCATGTCCATTGAGTCGGTGATGCCATCCAGCAACCTCATCCTCTGTTGTACCCTTCTCCTCCTGACCCCAATCCCTCCCAGCATCAGGGTCTTTTTCAATGAGTCAATTCTTCGCATGAGGTGGCCAAAGTACTGGAGTTTCAGCTTTAGCGTCAGTCCTTCCAAAGAACACCCAGGACTGATCTCCTTTAGGATGGACTGGTTGGATCTCCCTGCAGTCCAAGGGACTCTCAAGAGTCTTCTCCAACACCACAGTTCAAAAGCATCAGTTCTTCAGCATTCAGCTTTCTTCACAGTCCAACTCTCACATCCATACATGACTACTGGAAAAACCATAGACTTGACTAGACGGACATTTGTTGGCAAAGTAATGTCTCTGCTTTTGAATATGCTATCTAGGTTGGTCATAACTTTCCTTCCAAGGAGTAAGCATCTTTTAATTTCATGGCTGCAATCACCATCTGCAGTGATTTTGGAGCCCAAGCTAGGGCTAATTATGGCCTTTCAGATTTTCCCACAAGCCCTAATCCGTACAGCCAGCCAACCAGGCTGAAGAGGTCAGCAATGGTTTCTATAATCCTCCAACTTTCCCCACACTTCACCCTTCACTTCCCCTGATCCTCTACTATCCATATAACTTTTCATTTTTTCTTAATAACTATGGTAGTCCTGTTTTCCTCACTGAGCCCTGAAAGATACCATAGATTTCTGAATGTGTTTCACAATGTTATCCTCACTTTTTGTTATCAAACCCAACAAGGATGGCCAAGAATCTATGGGTCAATCTTCTATTTGAGTATGAGAATAAAAAATATAATGAAACTACCAGTGAAATATAATGAGCAGCATTTTAAATGAATTATAAATTATGACCAAACAGGATTTATTCCAGGAAATGCAAAGTGGTTTAACAGGTAAAGATTATATTAACATATTAATATAATTAATCATATTAATTAGCCATCTATTAATATGGTTAATTTTATTAATATGTTAATATAATCTTTACAAGTTAACCATTAGCCATTATTGAAAAATCAATGAAAATTCTGTTCATTATATTATGTGCAGTATCAGTAAATAAAATATTAATATTAGTGACATAGTAAATAGTAAAACAATGACATTAATAGATAAAAATAACAAATATATGATTGTCGTAGGCTGAATTCTAAGGTAATCCCCAATAAACTTGTATAATTCCTATACCCTGACAATGGGTGGGAATGGCAACTTGCTTTTAATCGATGGGAAGTGAGGAGCTTCCAGCAAGAAGGTAACTTGCTTCTAGTCAACAGATTATGGCAAAGATAAAGGGGTTTGGCAGGTGTAATTGGAATTCCTAATAAGTTGATGCTAAGTTAATCAAAAAAAATTATGCTGGGTGGACCTGACCTAATCAGGTAAGCCCTTTATAAAAGAAGAGACTCTTTCTCCCCACTCCCCACCCTTTTTTGCTGGCCCTGAAGAATGAACCTTCCTTTTTGTGAGACATGGCTCCCTGGAAAGGGACACATAACAAGGAACTGAAGGTGATCCCTAGGAGCTGAGAGTGGTCCCTGACCTGTGTCTAGGCTCCACCCTAAAGTTTAGAGCCAGGTCTGTTCACCTATCTCTCTTTCTCTTTGTAGTAGACGATTGCTCTGGAAGATGCTGTTCTTGTGATAATATCAGAAGTACAAGATGGAACATTCTCCACACATGTACATCTTGAACTTCTCATGCTTATTCAACCAGCATCCAGTTGGCCAAAGAAAGTCACAGGTCTGGGCCCAGTGACAAGGGGCAAGGAAACCTACTCTTCCTCTAGTTGGAGAAATTGCAAAGGTGTGAATACAAGACAAGCTGGAGAAATGGGAGGAGTGGTGCATCCCACCCAGATGGTGTTTACTGGAATTAACACTGATGAGCCTTCTTGCCTGGAAAATTCCATGGACAGGGAAAGCCTGGCAGGCTTCTGTCCATGCAGTCACAAAGAGTCAGATAGGACTGAGCATGCAGACGACAACAACAACAACTGATTTTAAGGGGGAAAAATAAAACAGAAATAAAGGTAATATCCTAACCAGGCAAAGATGATCTATCTTAAATTAACATTTAACATTTTCCCAAAAGGTAAAACCTTGGAAAAAATAAATCGCTAATCAGGTTTCATGGACTTTGGTGGTTTGTGAAAATCTATGGGGGCTGGGAGAATTTTGAAAGCTTAGACACTTGGAGTCTGGGTGTGGGTGCACATTTACTTTTATCTAGAGGACAGAATGCACATTTTTCAGCAGATTTTCAAAAGGGCCACGACCTTCCCCACACTCAAGAAAAATTAGGTAATTAAAAACCACTGCACTAGAAGCCTTCTCATTAAAATCAAGAACAATATCACTAATATTAGCCAGTAAAATAGCACATATGAGAGAAATAAGAGGGGAAACTAGGAGAACAGATGATACTATCATTATATGCCAATAATATGATTGTTCTGCTTATAAAATCTAAATTCCTTCATTTGCAAATGTAGGACTTTTTAAACATCAAAATGCATTTTTTAATAAACAGTGTATTCATTTAACATGGCAGTGTTTCTTCGATTTTCTTGAAGAATTGATATTTAAAACTTTGATCAATCTAAAAGGTGACGGTTTTTAAAAATCATGAAAATATAGTTTGAAAAAGATTAAGAAAGTTCAGAAAGGTGTCTAGTTACAAAATCAAAATACAAAAAAATCGGCTTTCTTGTATGCCAAAAATAGCCAAGTAGAAAATTAATGAAAACAAAAATCTATTCTGAGTAGCACTAAAATATATAATAACTAGAAAAATGTTATTAACCAGAACTATGAGAAACTTATATGAATAAAATGTTAATGATACAAAATATGTAAGTCTTTAATAAAATACATTGAGTCTTGATTAGGAAATATATTAGTTTTAAAATATTGTAAAGGTATCAGTTCTTCCTATATTCATCCATAGGGTTAATAAAGATCCAATAAAGATCCCAGCAAAGCTTTTTCTTAAATTTTAGATTATTTACTTATTGATATGGATGATGTGTGATAACTTGAAGCATTAATTGTAACATTAATTTGGAATGAAAAAAATAAGAACATTTTTAGAAAGAATGACTAATAAGGAAGAAATTGTTCTACTATATATTAAAATAAAAAACATTTCAAAGCACCATTATACTAGTACAAAGTAAAACAAACTAGATAATTCAGAAACTGGGCCCAAGATTATGCTACATGTTATGTATGAAATACCATACTTCCTGGACTCTAAGATGCATTATTGATTGTAAGACACATCATTTCTTTATGTACCAATAACAGGAAAAATACCCAAAGGTGAATCTAATAGGGGAACTCCTCTGACACTGAGGGCTACATCTTCTGTAAATGCCCACCAGAAGGAAAGAAAGAAACCCATTGTGCAGAATGGAACAAGAAAGAAATATTTGTGCATCTTAACCTTGGCACTGGGCAGAGGAGGAAAATATTCCTCCCCTGAGACTAAGACCTGGAGCCAATATCCATCTGATGATGCAGAATGAAGCCTAAGAGAACTCCAGGCTGCAACCTGAAGTGGTCTTGGGCCCCATGGTGCCCCCAGGTAATATCAAGACCAGTGCAAACCTCTGGAAGAACCAGCCTTCGAGCTGAGTCAGCAAAGACCTCAGACACTAGTAACTGTAAGGTCCTCCAGGTATTGGTGATGCCAACATTGGGAAAATCTGCATTTTAGGAGCAGTAGGGTATGGTGCTGTGCTGTCGTTAGTCACTCAGTCATGTCTGATGCTTTGTGACCCCATGGACTGTACTGCACCAGGCTCCTCTGTCCATGGGGGTTTTAATGCCTATCAAATATCCCATGATGTCTGACTCTGTGATTCCATGAACTGTAACCCGCCAAGCTCCTCTGTCCATGGAATTCTCCAAGCAAGAATAGTAGTGTGGGTAGCCATGCCCTTCTCCAGGGAATCTTGTCAATCCAGGCAGATTCTCTACTGTCTGAACCACCAGGGAAGCCCTTTTCACTGTCAGGGTATAGTAATGGCTATCAAATGCACAAATTAAGAATCATACAATAGATGGTGAGAGAAACACTGCTGAGTAATGTTTAATTAACTGGGAAGTTAAACACCAGGTAGACTAAAGATAAAATGGAAAACACAAACTCTCAAAAGAACTAGAAGGAAACACAAACCTGAGGGTGGGAATTTGCTTTTCCAGTCATGGAAGGAAAGACGTGATGGAGCAGCATTGATCTATTGGACTAAAACAAAATGTAAGATTTCTATCTATCAAAAATGAACAACAACAAAAAGACCTTGAATAAATTAACATCAAACAAAACTGAAAAAATATTTTCAAGCTTTATGGCAAAAAAAAGAGATAGTAACCTTATAACATCCTAACACTTCAATATGTACGAGAATTTTCTCCTTGGCAATTTTTATTCTGGTGAAAAGATTAGAAACAATTAAAAGGGGGCAAGTGAATAAATTATGACTCATCTATACTAGAAAACATGTTTTTGAAGAAAATTTATTGGCATAGGAAAATTCTGTTAAAATGTTAAGTGAAACAACGTAGGATATAAATTATAGCCAATGTAACTAAGGTACTTATATTTCTCTTTCTCTCACTCACTTTCTGGATACATAGAGGAAAAGCTTAAAACAAAATGCCTATCTGTTCATAGTGGGTGTCCTTGAGTGGTATTGTGGGTGATACTTTAGACTCTGCATTTTCTAAATTTTTCTCAGGCATTCAGCATATTAGGTTTCTACTGCTGCTGAACAAACTACTACAGACCTAGGGGCTTAAGTAACACATAATTATCTTACAGTTCTACAGGTCTGAAGGGGCTATGATCAAGGTCTGGACAGGGCTCTGCTCCTTCCAGAGGCTCTGAGGAAGCAACCTTTTCCTTGCCTTTGTCAGCTCCTAGTGACCCAGCGTTTCTTGGCTGTCTTGGCCCCTTCCTTCTTCTTCAGAGTTAGCCACAGAGGGTTAAATCCTTCTTACCCCCAAATCTCTTGGACTAGGCTGGAAAGTGCTCCACTTTTAAGGGCTCATGTGATTTGGTGGGATCCACCCAGATAACCCAGGGTCATCTTCCATCTCAAGGTCATGCTTCTGCTAAGTCGCTTCAGTCATGTCCGACCCTGTGCGATCCCATAGACAGCAGCCCACCAGGCTCCCCCATCCCTGGGATTCTCCAGGCAAGAACACTGGAGTGGGTTGCCATTTCCTTCTCCAATGCATGAAAGGGAAAAGTAAAAGTGAAGTCGCTCAGTCGTGTCTGACTCCCAGCGATCCCGTGGACTGCAGCCTACCAGGCTCCTCCATCCATGGGATTTTCCAGGCAAGAGTACTGGAGTGGGTCGCCATTAACCATACTCATACCTCTGATGTCTCTTTTGGCATGTTTTAGGTAACATGGTCACAGGCTCTGAGGATTAGGACATGGGCATCTATGGAAGCAGGTGGCATTATTCTGCTGAACACAGTTAAAGTTAATAATTTTAACATTGGAGGAATATGCACATACATCTGATATAAAAGGAAGAAAAGATGTATGTGTTATCTTCATCACCATTATCATCTGAATTTGTATCACCTTTATCAAAGTCTCTAATGAAGCCTCTCAGAACACAGTTTATTTAAACCAGGAATCTGCAAACTATAGCCCATAGGACAAATCCAACCCACTATCTTGCTGGTACATAATGTTTTCTTGGAAAATAGCTAGTCCGATTTATTTGTTCATTGTCTGTATCTGTTGTGTGTGTTCAGGAGCGAGCCTGAATAATTCCAATAGAGACAATCTGAGCCACAGAGTCTAACATTTGCTACTTGATCCTTTACAATAAAAGCTTGCTGTCCTTTGCTTTAGATCATTGCTTCACAATCTCCATTACAACTGAATGTAGGCCCAGAGGATGCATTTTGCCTTGGAGAAATGGAAAGGTCTTCAGGGCTATCTGCCAGTCCCTCCTTTCACAGAACAGACTTTTGAGATGCAGACAGGTGAAGGGGGTCCCCAGGGCTCTTCCAAGGTCATGAACACCCTCCAGAAAGGCGCTTGATTGAAACTTCCTGAGCCTCATCTACCACCTTCTGCTTTAGCATTTTCTTAGCAGGTACCAAATCCCAGAAATGTACTGAAGTTGTATCAAATTAAAAATAAAAAGCAAATAAATAAAGACAAATCAGTTCAATCACTCAGCTGTGTCTGATTCTTTGTGACCCAATGGACTGCAGCACACCAGGCCTCCCTGTCCAACACCAACTCCCGGAGCTTGCTCAAACTCACGTCCATTGAGTCAGTGATGCCATTCAACCATCTCATTGTCTGTCGTCCCCTTCTCCTCCTGCCTTCAATCCTTCCCAGCATCAGGGTCTTTTCCAATGAGTCAGTTCTTCACATCAGGTGGCCAATGTATTGGAGCTTCAGCATCTGTCCTTCCAATGAATATTCAGGACTAATTTCCTTCAGGATCGACTGATTTGAACTCCTTGCTGTCCAAGGGACTCTCAAGAGTCTTCTCCAATACCACAGTTCAAAAGCATCAATTCTTCAGCACTCAGCTTTCTTTATAGTCCAACTTTCACATCATACATGACTACTGGAAAAACCATAGGTTTGACTAGATGGACCTTCATCAGCAAAGTGATGTCTCTGGTTTTTAATATGCTGTCTAGGTTGGTCATGACTTTTCTTCCAAGGAGCAAGCATCTTTTAATTTCATGGCTGCAGTCACCATCTGCAGTGATTTTTGGAGACCCAAAAAATAAATTCTGCCACTGTTTCCACTATTTGCCCATATATTTGCCATGAAGTGATGGGATCAAATGCCATGATCTTAGTTTTCTGACTGTTGAGCTTTAAGCCAACTTTTTCACTCTCCTCTTTCACTTTCATCAAGAGGCTCTTTAGTTCTTCTTCACTTTCTGCCATAAGGATGGTGTCATCTGTATATCTGAGGTTATTAATATTTCTCCTGGCAATCTTGATTCTAGCTTGTGCTTCATCCAGCCCAGCATTTCTCATGATGTACTCTGCATATAAGTTAAATAATCAGGGTGACAATATACAGCCTTGACGTACTCCTTTTCCTATTTGGAACCAGTCTGTTGTTCCACGTCCAGTTCTAACTGTTGCATCCTGACCTTCATACAGGTTTCTCAAAAGGCAGGTCAGGTGGTCTGGTATTCCCATCTCTTTCAGAATTTTCCACAGTTTATTGTGATCCACACAGTCAAAGGCTTTGGAATAGTCAATAAAGCAGAAATAGATGTCTTTCTGGAACTTCTTGCTTTTTCGATGATCCAGCAGACGTTGACAATTTGATCTCTGGTTCCTCTGCATTTTCTAAACCTAGCTTCAACATCTCGAAGTTCTTGGTTTACATACTGTTGAAGTCTAGCTTGGAGAATTTTGAGTGTTACTTTGCTAGCATGTGAGATGAGTGCAATTGTGTGGTGGTTTGAACATTCTTTGGCATTGCCTTTCCCTGGTAACTCAGCTGGTAAAGAATCCACCTACAATGCAGGAGATCTCAGTTCAATTCCTGGGTTGGGAAGATCCACTGGAGAAGGGATAGGCTATCCGCTCCAGTATTCTTGGGCTTCCTTAGTGGCTCAGATGGTCATGAATCTGCCTGCAATGTGGGAGACGTGGGTTCGATCCTTGGGTTGGGAAGGTCCCCTGGAGGAGGGCATGGCAACCCACTCTAGTATTCAATAAAGACAAACAAAAATTACAGAATTTCTATGCACATGATAGGTATTGTGATGATTATTTTTATGTGTCAGTTTGGCTGGACTCCAGGTGCCCAGATATTTGATAAAACATTGTTCTGAGTGTTTCGTGAGGATGTTTTAGATGAAAGTAACATTTAAACTGGTAGACTGAACAAAGCAAATTGCTTTCCTCAATGATGGTGAAAGTGAAAGTATTAGTCACATAGTCATGTCGAACTCTTTGTGACCCTGTGGACTGTAGCCCACCAGAGTCCTCTGTCCATGGAATTTTTCAGGCAAGAATACTGGAGTGGGCTGCCATTTCTTCTCCAGGGGATCTTCCCAACCCAGGGATCAAACCCAGGTCTCCTCCATTACAGGCAGATTGTTTTAATGATCTGAGCCACCAGGGAAGCCCCCAGTGAGGTTTGGGACTCATCCAATCAGTTGAAGACCCACATAGGACAAAAAGACTGATTCTACCCCTAAGTAAGGGGAAATTCTTCCTATCTGACTACCTTTGAACTTGAACTTGATCAGCTCTTTCTGGGGCTTTGGCTTGCTGGCCTTTCAATGGGAGCTTACACTATTGACTCACCTGATTCTCAGGCCTTTGAACTCAGCCTTAAACTGTCAGCTTCTCTGGGTCTCCAGTTTACCAACTCACCCTGCAGATCTTGGAATTTGCCCATCACTTCCATAATCAAGTTAACCAGTGCCTTATGATACATGTCTCTCTCCCTGTCTCTCTCCATCTCTTCTTCTTTGAAGAAATAGAACTCTAGCTAATATACCTGTGACTGCATTATACCTGTGAATGGTCCTGATGCAAGGGTTTAATGTGGACCATGGTCCCTGTGGACCATTGGGGTTTGTGACACCAGATGGTAGTCATGCAGGGAGAAGAACACAGACAGACTTAGAGGCACAACTTAGAAGACCCACTTTTCTAGCCAGTCTGTGAGCTCCAACAGATGAGCATCATGACATGACATGAGTGTCCAGTTCATCAATCACTGAGCAGAGCACTGCATAGAGAAGGGCCTCAATCGTTATCTGCCCTTAGTTTCAGCAATCCTATTACTCCATTGTCCTCTTCTGAGCTGTGGCTCTAGTCAGAGGAGGTTTAATTAAATGCATATTTCAGTTTTATTATAAAAGTTATTAATAATAATTTTTAAAATACTAATTTTAAAAAAATACAAAGAAAACAAGACTTTTTTTTTTTTGAAAGTCGCTCAGTCGTGTCCGACTCTTTGCAACCCCATAGACTGTATCCATGGAATTCTCCAGGCCAGAATACTGGCGTGGGTAACCTTTCCCTTCTCATAGTTCCCTTCAGATGGACTCAGGGACACTGCACTCCTTCTGTCCACTTACCCGTGCGTGAGTGCTAAGTCGCTTCAGTTGTGTCTGACTCTTTGCGACCTCCATGGACTGTAGCCCACCAGGCTCCTCTGTTCATGGGATTCTTCAAACAAGAATACTGGAGTGGGTTACCATGCCCTTCTCCATGGTATCTTCCTGACCCAGGGATCAAACCTGTGTCTCCTGTAGCTCCTGCATTGCAGACAGATCCTTTACTGCTGAGCCACTGGATCTCCCACATTGCAGGAGGATTTTTTACCAACTGAGCCACAAGGGAAGCCCAGTCCGCTTACCCACCCATCTGCTTATCCATTCAGTAACTCACACACCTAGTCCATCAACTCAACCACCCATCTTTCTACATTCCTTTATCTAACCAGCCTGCCACTTATTAAATCACTAACTTTAAATCACTCCGTCTTTCCATCCATCCATCCCTCCATGCCTCCATTCATCTATCCCTCATCTATCCATCCTCTGTTTATCTATCCAACTTCATCTATCACTTATCTGACTATCTACCTATCCATCCATTCCTCCTTTAATTCAACAAACTTATATTTTTAATTCTTGGCTCCAGGTTGAAATCCAGGGTAACAGAATGAATCAAGCTCAACTCCTGCTATGGAGGGACTCACAATCCAATGGAAGAGTTGGCCATGTAAAGAGTCAATTACATTAGAGGTGCTCAAAATAGTAGAAGGTTCTCAATAAAATATTTGTAGACTAAATGATTAAACAATGCTAGTGAGGAAGTAGCAAAGGAATGCCTTGAGTGTTCAGAGGTGGCAGCTACTGATGTGGTCCAGGAAGGACAGGAAGAACTTCACAGAGGAAGGGGCAATTTGAGCTGGTATTTGAGCTGGTTTTAATTAATCAGAAATGAATCAGATAAGGAAGTGGAGGAGAGTGTCAGCCCATGGAGAAGGAATAGCTGTATACAAAAGGAAGAGGTATGAAAAATTGTCATCTTTCTAGTAAATGGAAATCTATGGCATTATGTATTATTTCAAATAGGAGGGCTTTTGTGTGTATATTGTTACACTCACTTAGGTACAGATGGGTTGTTTCCAAAATTTCATTATTAAAAGCATTAATGGATGTCATTGTGCCCATATATTTGCACCCTTTAGCAATTATCTCCTTAGAATAAATTCCTAAATGTACGGATTGCTGGCTCGAAGATGTGTTTCTTTAATAAAAACAAAAAGTTGACCTCAGTCGACAAACTCCAGAAAAGAATACCAATTTGCAAGAGAATCTCAATTTTCTCACATTTCCTGCTATTTTGGGGTTTTACCAACTTTTTACTCCTTTACAATATGATGAGCGAAAAAGCATGAGTCATTTTTACTTTTATTAACACTTTTGATTACTAATGGAAAGAACACCCAGTGATATGTATTGGCAATTTATACATTTTATTTTTTCATTTGTCTCTTTGTATTTACTACTGGATTTTTGACTGAATATTTTCTTCCTTTTGGTTTATAAGCTTATTTTTTTTTTGGCAAATTAGGGTTATTAACTTTTTCTCAGTAACGTGTGTGGCAACTTTATCTTTGTCACTTTTTACAAAGTGTACTTTGTCACTTTTATTTGTGTGTTTTTTCAGATCATAAATTAGGTTCACTTTTATGCAATCAAATCTATCAAATTTTTGTTTACTCAAGTTTCTGGCTTTCTTGGAAAGTCTAAATGGGCTTACCCTGCCGCATTATAGATTAGTCACCCTTATTTCTTTTTTGGTTTCTGTTGAAAGAAGTAAACTCAAGATGCAACTTAATCACCATCGGTTGACCAATTGAGCCATATCCTCGATAATCTCTCCTCCAGTGTTTTGAGACGCCCCTTTATAATGTACTAAATTCCTCCACGCACTTGGAACTGTCTCAGTACTATTTTCTCCATGATTCTCAAGCTTTGGTGTATGTGGTGTACCTTGCTTTCAATACAACCCTCTCCTCAGGGATCTTGAACCTGTGACCTCAAATCCAGAGATGCACATTTCTAACAAGCCCCCCAGATGATTCTGTTTGGACCATTCTCAACCACTAGATGCTCATTAGAATCACCTCAAGAAGCACTTACAAACTGGGAAGCCCAGGTCACACCCCATCTAGAACAATAACATCAGCATCTCTTGGGCAGGAGGTGAGAGCTGGACATCTGTTTCTTTTTTCCTAAACTTCAAAATGGTTCCAGTGAACAGATAAAATCACTATATTTGCTTATGAAATACATCCTTGTACTAGTGTGACCCTATTTTAGTTACTGTAGCTTTATTGTGTATTTTGTTAGTGAGAGAGCAAGCTTCCCATCACTTTTTTTTGTTTGTTCCATCATTATATTATTACATGTTTGACTAATTCTATAATCATAATTGCAGATCTTTATTTTTATACATTTGATTGATTTCAAAATCATCATTGTAGCCTTTATGTTTATTCTTGCAAATAGCACTTACAACTATCTTATCGGTTTCCAAAAAATAAAATCTTGTTTGGATTACACTGAATTTATACATTGAAGTATAGCTTTCTGGCTTAAGCAGCTTTCCTAAACTCCTTCAGCTTCAGCATCTGTTAATTGGTGGTTTAGTCACTAAGTCGTGTTTGACTCTTGTGGACCCATGGACTGTAGCCCACCAGACTTCTCTGTTCATGGGATTTCCAAGGCAGGAATACTGGAGTGGGTTGACATTTCCTTCTCCAATCTATTAATTATGGAATATTAATATTAGGTACTTAGCCCCAACCTTAGATTGGTCATTGCCCCTGGGCCACAGTGAGCTGCCAGGAAGCCACAGTGAGCTGCCAGGAAGAGACCCTACTTTTGGGGAGAGATTCTGTACCCTCCTCAGCCCATATGACATTACCTTGGAGAAGGCATGTGCTGAAATTCTCTAGTTTGATAGGAGGGAAATTTAGTCTGGAAACAACGCTCCCTCCATCACAGAAGTAGGCACTTGTGGTAGAGGTTGGCTGAGCCTAGAGTGAAAACTGGGGAGTTTTGGAAGCTTCCAAATGAACCCTTATTTGGGAATGTACATTTACATAAAGGACCTTACAACAGAAAGAAGGCAGTAATATACCATGTAGATAGATGATAGATAAACAGATAGGTAGATA
Organism: Bos taurus; assembly: GCF_002263795.3. Taxonomy (NCBI): domain Eukaryota; kingdom Metazoa; phylum Chordata; class Mammalia; order Artiodactyla; family Bovidae; genus Bos; species Bos taurus. The sequence continues at coordinate 41,616,575 of NC_037345.1, read as the reverse complement.
GATAATTTGTATGATATAATGACTGCACACACCAGAGTGGATTTGTGCTGGAGGAAATCTCCTCAGCCATGTTCTCAGGCTCTGACTTGCGGCTCATCTGTTCCAGTCTCCCTCAGGGAGCAGGTGAGCTGGGCTGCGGATCAGAGCATACTTGGCACTCGTGCCTGCACTTTGAGCAGAGAGGTGTGCTCCTCCCAGGATAGATCCCAACCTCCTCACCAACCTCTCTCACCTGCTTTTTCCCTTGATCCCTCAGTAGAGAAAGCAGACAAAGAATACACCCATTCTGTGAAGCCCACTTTGATATTTGCCCCACAACCCTTTTCCTGAGCCAGGCACTTGCTGGGACTTTCTACTTTTCTGGGTTACCTGAGAGCTTGAAGTTTTTCCTAGATGTAATGTCCTGAGACATCGGGACTGATCTTGAATGTGGATGACAGGTGACCCAGAAATAAAGAATCTACCTGCCAATGCTAGAGACGCAAGAGACATAGGTTTGAACCCTGGGTTGGGAAGATTTCCTGGAGTAGGAAATGGCACCCCACTCCAGTATTCTTGCCTGAGAAATCCCATGGATGGAGGAGCCTGGTGGACTACAGTGCATGGGGTTGCAAAGAGTCAGACACGACTGAGCGACTTAGCACGCCACACACACATGCATGAGTCACTATCAGCTTCCTTGGCTCTTCACTACTAGCCTAAGAAGCCCAAACCACACCCCAGACTTTGGGAGTCCTTGGGTTTTTTTCCAAGAGGGGATATGATCTGGACTGAGCTGAAAGCAGACAGCAGTGGAGGCTGGGACAGAGCTGGGCAAAGCTGGAGGTGGGAAGGAGGATGATGCAGTGGGGAAGCCTGCGAGGACAAGGGCATTGATCCAGGTAAGTGATCTTGAGGTCTGGGTGAGGAGGGACAGCAGTGCAGAGATGGAGGCAGAGGCTGACCCTTCCCTCAGCTCAGCTGTGCCCATACCCCTGTTGCTCTGCACCCCTTCGCACTCTGTACCCCACGTCAGAACAGTGAGAACGGGGGCTTTGATCACCCATCAGACTAGGTCTTACGTCCTGGCCACACTGCGTGCTCTCCTCAGGGCACCCAGGTCTTCTTTGTTGCTCCTACTATATAAGTTTGCAAACCTCAGTGCATGTCTGTCAGCCTCTAGTCCGTGCATGTATTCCTGGGTAACATCCTTGGATGCTTTCAGGGGCCAGGCAGTGAGTCTTGATGAGCTGGGAAGCGAGTGTTCTGAGGAAGAGGCTCGGCTGCTCATGGTCCAGTCACTAGGAAGCTGAGGCCACGTGATAAGGACTCAGATTCATAAAATAGCAACAGCAAAACACTTAAGAAAAGCTTAGGTGTTATGTGAGATCTTCTGATTTTTAAGTTTTGTCTCATGCTTTTGGTTTCTTTTTTTTTTTTTAAGTGAGGATGTACGTACACACACACACACACACACACATTTTCACAGCAGGTGCAACTCTGCTCCAGAAGGATCCCTTGAGGACTCCTCAGTTCAGGGCCTGCAGACTCCAGTGCAAAAGTACTGAGGCCTGGCCTGGCCTGGCCTTTCCCTAGTGTGCCTGAAGAGCAGCCATCACATTGCTTCAAGGGTCAGGGAAGTAGGCTGGGCATCAGTTTCAGTCCAGTCATCCTTCCTGGCCTGTGTCACTCCTCCTGGCTCAACCCCAGCACTCTCTCTCCAGATCGCTGTCCTTCCTATGCAACCCACACCCCCGCCACCAACCTTGAAGGGACCAACCCTTGCCTTTGCAAATGATTGGTAGGAACTGCTGTCCTCTGTTCTCTTTCTAGGGGCAGTTGTCACACAGAAGGAAGGTGTAATGATTCATCCTCTTGGGAGCACAGCAAGACTCAGCCATCCAGGGATTTCTCTATCAGACAAGACAGTCTTAAAGTCACTTCTGTCCTCTACTGGGGTGAGCCAGGCCCTGGTTCTGCGTGAACTGCCTGGGAAACCACCATCCCATCCCATCCCACCCATGCTCTGTGGCCCCCAAGGCTGCGACTTGGGGAGTCCTATTAGGAGGCCCACTGTGGCTGTGCAGCTAAACCACGTTCTCTCCCACAGCTGTATCATCAGTGTCCTAATGCTTTGCCCAGAAGCCCTATAATGGGTTCAGCACTCAGTCAGTAGCCAATCTGCTCATGGCTCCAAGAAGCACCCTTCTCAAGAGAACTGCCCTCAGAGTTGCCTGGCCTGGAGTTTCTGGAGCTGCATACTTTTTTGGGTGGGTAGGAGTGGGAGATGGGCTGTCTCCAGTCAGCCACCGACATTGCAGGTATAAAGCCTGTGTCAGCTCCTGTATAACAAGGTCCGGGTGCTTTCTCTCTGTTGCACTGAGTGGGATTCCCTGAGTTTTACCCTAAAGCCATTTCATCAGAGCCCAAAGCCAGGGGTGGGAAGTCATGGGGTCAGAGCAGGACAACTCTGGAGAGCTGAGGAGCCCGAGTTACCCTAGAGCTTCCTGTGTGCTCAAGCTGAGTCCAGGTTCTTAGCTAAAACCAGATCTTTGCCTGATTATGTCCCCTTCCCTAAGCTGTGTTCCTCATCCCTCACTGGTCCCGCCGAGAGCACTTCCCCAGGAAGTCATTAGCACCAGAATCCCCACCTCAGCATCTGCTTCCAGGAAACCTGACCTAACACAACGAGTAGAGCTTATGGTTCCATCCTTCTCTGACCTCTGCATTTCCTGGTTCAGGACTTGAACTTATGTCTTCATAAACCTGACTACTCAGATAACCCAGGCAGACTTTGACTACTCCCTAGTGATGCCGGGGAGTCGGGGTGGAAAATGAGTTCTTTTCTCTGGCTGATTACGGGGCATCTTGTCTGGGCATCCATACTGTGAGCAGAGAGTCTGAATACATGAGCAGCGCTGCTCTGTTCAGGGATCTGACCCCATGACTTCCCACCCCTGGCTTTGGGCTCTGATGAAATGGTTTTAGGGCAAAGCTCAGGGAATTCCACCTAGTGCAGCAGAGAGAAAGCACCTGGAGCTTGTTCTATAGGAGATGGCACAAGCTGGGCATCTCTGCAGGCTCAGAAGGTTTATGGAAAATCCCCAGTTTGAGGATGTTTACAAAAGTTGTGGTCCAGATGAGCCATCATGTTCCCCCCCAAGAGGGCTCCTGGGGTCTCCAAGGAAGCCAGGCTGCTGGGCTGTAGCAGCTATAAGCAGTGACATTCTAGACCCCACCAAGGAGCCTGATGAAAAGAGTGGTGGTTGACCAACCTGGGTCAAGGGTAATTTTAAGATAATGAATGAGTCTTCTTCTGCATTCACATCCAGCCTTAACTACAAAATCATTTTTTTCTGCAGGCTCCAAGGACTGGCCTTAAGAGTTTTCTCTGCACAGTTGACTTGACAGCCTTATTTCATTTTGTGGTAACTTGTTGAAGTCAAAGAGGCTCTGAGAAACACAAAACTCTAGACTTAATGATGAGGAAAATGTCAGACCAAGAGGATATACCCACACACACATGCATCTTTTTTTTTTTTTAATACACCTTTGTTTTTGTATTGAGAAGAAGCAGGTCACCTTGGCAAGGACGCTCCAGAATCTCTCCAAGAGAATGGACTGCTTTTTTTATGAGCATGTTTCTTTGGCTATTCCAATTTGCATATTTGAAAAAACTGAAAAAGCAATTAATTCAAATCGAAATAACTTCCATGCTCAGAATTATGTTTATGGTCTTCCAGCAGACAAATTTATGGGGACGTCTGGAGACCAGGCCTCTGACACAGAATAAGCATCAATCTCTCTTGGAGACTGGTCGCAGGTTTATTTCTCAAACTTGTGCAGAATGAAGGAGCAAATCTAGAGTGTTTAAGACTTGATGATAATCACACACTTTAACACATTTAAATCATGCTGTTGCAGGAGGCAGCAACCTTGGCTTTTCTTAGAGTTCTAAGCAGGGCTGTTCCCAGAGGACAATCTTTCTTCAGAGAAAATAAGACACTGAGTTGGTTACAATCCCAAGGAGGATTTCTGCACTGGAAGGATTTTTTTTTTAAATACAATTTACACAGAAGGGGCTGACTGCCAACGTGATAATTGAGAAACACCTGGTGAAAATGTCTATTAATTGACAATGGTTTTCTCCTCCCCAGTCCTCCTCCCTCAGAAAGAAAAAAAAAAGTATGCAAGAAAAAAATGTTTTTTAAGGCAAAGAAAGAGACAAAAAAAAAAAAAGAGCAATAAAGTGAGCTTGAGATGAGACATACAATGTTTAAGGCCCAAAGGAAATGAGGTGGGAGGTTGATGGGAAATACGGCCCTGTTAGACTAACAGGAGTCGTTCTCATGATAGCACCCCCACTCCGAGAATGACTTCTTTGGTGAAAGAGGAAAAGGCGAGAGAGTTCCAGAAGCACCACTTTTAAAACCAATGTTCTGAATTTATGATAGCCTTTCTAGGCAAACTTGAGACTCCAGAAAACGGATGGTGGTTCTTCCTGGAAGAAGAGATGAGTAAGCATCCTTAATCCCAAATTCCACTTTGGTCACCAGTGTGAAAGTCCCCAGGGGCCTGTGGCCACTTCCCAACAGCTGCCCAGATGCATTGTTTTCACAGCGACTCCTAGGAATGCAGGCCCCTTCGCTGAGCACTTTGCCAATGATAACCTGAGTGCATCGTGTCCAGTGCAGATTGGAACAGGGGGTGGCTTTCAGCAGGTGGAATTTCTGTATTATAGCTGCTATAGTAAAAGATGTACGTGTGATATCAGCATGAACTCACTCCTGGAAAAGATAAATAAATAGTACGTGAACTTCATTCCTCAAAAGAAACTACTTAGAGTACCAGATTTGTGACTTTTTAATGTATCACTCCAATAGCTAGCTTAATGTCATGTAGCTAGTTGATTCTCAAAAAATATTTAGAAGATGAAAGAGACGCATGGAAAATAATCAACTCTCTTTGTAAAAAAAAAATTTTCCTTCCTTACATAATTCTGGTTAAAGTCTTAGAGTTGAGATTATAGAACTCTCTGACCTTGGAAATCCATGTCCCCTCTGGCTCTCATTTTCCCTACTCCAATGGATGGGAAGGATTTCCAGCCCGAGTATCTAGGGAAGCTTAGGGGTTCCTCAGAGGCATGTCAGCTCAAGAGGAAGGCACTTGCATAGACCTGCCTCCGCTACCCGTGTCCTGACTTAACTAGTATATCTATCTGCTTTATTATGATGATTATTACTAGTCTTAGGACAAGCCTACCTTTCACATTTATATTCTGCTCACTTCCCTGTACTCATTTTATTTTTTGACTGAATATTTGGATGATAGTCAAAAAGGGACTCAGGAATACTTGGCACTAATATTGATGAAGCGAGATCACCCAGTACCTAGTCTACCCCTCCCCACAAAGATGGCTGGCAGACGAGCCAGCCAGTGTTCGTCGCTTAGTTGCTCAGTCATGTCTCTTTGCAACTCCATGGGCTGTAGCCCTCCAGGCTCCTCTGTCCATGGGATTTGCCAAGCAAGAATACTGGACTGGGTTGCTATTTCCTACTCCAGGGGATCTTCCTAACCCAGGGATCAAACCCACGTCTCCTGCATCTTCTGCATTGGCAGGCAAATTCTTTACAACTGTGCCATTTGGGAAGCCTGAGGAGGCCAATAGGAGCCTCTTAACAGGGATGGAAAATGAAAGAAAATTGCAATTTCTCTGCCTGTTCCATCCATCCGCTGCTAAAACCTACTTCCCTCTCTTCAGGCTTCCTTCCCTGTTTCTGATGTTTAATGCTCAGGCCCCACTGCTCTCTCTACTCATCCTTCTCATTCTCTAGCTTTATTTATTTATTCTCTAGCTTTATCTATTTATTCTCTAGCTTTATCTAATTCTGCTTTCTCATTCAATATTTAATCTTCCTCTCACTTATTTTGGCCCCTCTCTTGAAAACCATTCATTACTTCATTACTCATTGAAAGTCTTTTTTCCATCTTATTATTTTAATCTTATATACTTATATTTTAATCTTATATACTTATTATTTAATCTTATATACTGAGTATAATTTAGATACAATAAAATTCACCAATTCCTAGTGCATAGTTTGAACATTTTGACAAATACATATGATTGAAACTACCATCACGATCAAGATGTAGAATATTTCCATCATTCTAAAAAGTTTTCTCAGGCTTCTTTACAATAAGTGTCTTTTACCAATCTGGCCCCAGAAAGTAATCACTTCAACCAGTTTTCTTTTTTTTCTGGAATCACAATATAAACAGAAATATATAATATGCAGTTTTATATGGCTAACTTAGCTCATTTGGCATAATACTTTTGAGATTCCTCCATATTGTTGGATAATCCCTGTTTTATCCTGGGTAATATCCCTTCATATGGACATACCACTGTTTTTTACTCACCGGTGGATGAGCACTTGGGTTGTTCTCAGTTTGGAGCTATTATGAATAAAGCTGTTATGAATATACATGAAAAAGCCTTTGTGTGGACATATATGTTAATTTATTTTATTTAAATAAATTTGTTTATTTTATATTTAATTTATTTTAATTTAATTTATTCTTCTAATACCTAGAAGAATTTCTCAGGTATTAGAAACTGTTTGCCAGTATAAGAAACTGGCAAACTGTTTTCTCGAAGTAGCTGTGTCATTTTGCATTGTCAACAGTAATGTAGGAGAATTCTATTAACTCCAGATCTTAGTCAACACTTGGTATTTACAAGTTTTTAAAAATTTTATTGATTTATCTTTAATAACTAATTTTAATTGGAGGATAATTAATTTACAATATTGTGATGGGTCAACATTTTTTTTTTTAATTTTAGCCATTCTATAGGCATGCTGTCGTATCTTATTGTGTTTTGAATAGCATTTCTCCAGATGGTAGAATGGTGCTTGCCAGGGATTAGAAGTGAGGGATATGAAGAGATACTGGTCAAAGGGCAAAACCTTCAGTTATAAGATGAATAAGTTCTGGAGATCTAAGGTACAGTGTGGTGGCTGTAGTTAATAATACTATTTTATATAAGTAAAATTTTCTCAGAGAGTAGGTCTGAGGAGTTCTCACCATATACACTCTACTTAAGATGATACACGTGTTAATTAGCTTGATTAAAGTACACACATATATATCAAACCATTAAATTATATATTTTAAGAATATTATTTATAATTGTGCATTAATAAATAGCATTATTTATACATTTATAAATAAAATTCTGTATAATTATACCTTAATAAAGCTGGAGAAATAAATTGCATTTTTCTAATGACTAAAAAGGTCAAATAATTTGCATGTGATTGTTTGCTGTTTGTGCATCTTCTTTGCTAAATATCCTTGAGCTCAGGCATAAAGGACCTTCCTATATGACTAAAAACTAAAACTGGGAAGGGACAAGAGAGAAACCTGAATTTACCCACTGCTTGCTTAGCAAGCACAAAAGTCAAACAACAGTAATCTACCACTGGAGAAGTGAAAGCATGGAAAGAAACCTCTGTGGTGTAAGTGAGCAAAGATAGCTGAAAATTTGAAGGTGAAGGAGTAGTAATTCTAAGAAATAGCTTCTGGCCCCTCAGCCTTACCCGAGTGTAAAACTATAACAGCTCATTGCTAATGGAAATTTAAACACTATGGTGTACTGAGAGTAAATCATGGAAGCAATAAAACCTAAGCCCAACTCAGTATCTACCGGTCAACATACAATCTCAGTATTTAATGAAAAATGACAAGACATGCAAGAAAGCAATACAACTTACTCTCTCAATTAAAAAAAAAAGTCTAAAACAAAAACACAATTCATGGCCAGATTAATAAATGACTCTAACATTGAAATCATCAAACAACAATTTAAACATAAAACTGTAACTAATAATTAAATGATCTAATAGAAAAGATAAACTTCATGCATGATCAGGTGAGGAAATTTAGCAAAAAGAAGACATTTATAAGAAAAAGTCTAATGAATATGTTGGACTGTTTTAAAGTATGTAATGTGAGAGATGAATAATTCCTTCAGTGATCCCATCAGTAGATTCAAAACAGCAGGGGAAAGAGAATTAGTGAACTTGAAGATTGTTCAATGGAATTATGACAGTTGAAGCACAAAGAGAAAAAAAAAACATGAAAAATAACACAGGGCGAAGCATTCAAGAGCTGTGTTGTTTAGTCACTCAGTCATGTCTGACTCCATGGACAGTAGTGCACCAAGCTTCCCTGTCCTTCACTATCTCCCAGAGTTTGCTCAAACTCATCTCCACTGAGTCCACGATGCTCTCTAACCATCTCACTCCTTGTCGCCCCCTCCTCCTCTTGCCCTCAATCTTTCCCAGCATCAGGGTCTTTTTCCAATGAGTCAGTTCTTGTGACCAATGTATTGGAGCTCCAGCTTCAGTATCAGTCCTTCCACTGAATATTCAGAGTTGATTTCCTTTAGGATTGACTAGTTTGATCTCCTTGCTGTCCAAGGGACTCTCAAGAGTCTTCTCCATCACCATAATTTGAAAGCATCAATTCTTCGATGCTCAGCCTTCTTTATGGTCCAGCTCTCACATCCATACATGACTACTGGAAAAACAATCGCTTTGACTATGCAGACCTTTGTGGGCAAAGTGATGTCTCTGGTTTTTAATATGCTGTCTGGGTTTGTCAGAGCTTTCCTTCCAAAGAGCAAGCATCTTTTAATTTCATGGCCACAGTCACCACCCTCAGTGATTTTGGAGCCCAAGAAAGTAAAATATGTCACTGTTTCCACTTCTTCCCCTTCTGTTGGCCATGAAGTGATGGGACTGGATGCTATGATCTTAGTTTTTTGAATGTCAAGCTTTAAGCCAGCTTTTTAATTCTCCTCTTTCACCCTCATCAAGAATCTCCTTAGTTTCTCTTCATGTTCTGCCATTAGAATGGTACCATCTGCTTATCTGAGATTGTTGATATTTCTCTCAGCAATCTTGATTTCAGCTTGTGAGTCAACCAGCTTGGTATTTCATATGATGTATTCTGCATATAAGTTAAATAAGCAGCATGACAATATGTAGCTCTGACATACTCTTTTCCCAATTTCAAACCAGTAGGTTTTTTCATGTCCGGTTCTAACTGTTGCTCCTTGAACCACATCCAGGTTTCTCAAGAGACCAAACAAGGAAGTCTTGAATTCCTACCTCTTGAAGAATTTTCCACAGTTTGTTGTGTTCCACACACAGTCCAAAGCTTTAGCATGCTCAGTGAGGCAGAAGTAGACTTTTTTCTGGAGTTCCCTTGCTTTCTCTATGATCCAACAATTGTTGGCATTTTGACCTTTGGTTCCTCTGCCTTTTCAAAACCCAGCTTGTATATCTGAAAGTTCTCAGTTCATGTAACACTGAAGCCCAGCTTGAAGGATTTTGAGCATTACCTTCTAGCATGTGAAATGAGCCCAATTGTGTGGTAGTTTGAACATTCTTGGGCATTTCCCTTCTTTGGGAGCTGTGGGGCAATATCAAATCAAATACATACATACATACACACACACACACACACACACACACACACACACACATATATATATGTATGTAAATGGACTTCCAGAGAGTGAAGAGAGAATGGGACACAGAAAATTTTTAGAGAGAGAATGATTAAGATTCTTTAAAAATATACACCAAGTGATATACACCAAATCAAAGATCTAAGAATCTCAGAGAACACAAATCAAGATAAATTCCAAAAGGAAGAACAAAAATGCCCTCTGTATATCATTGTGAAACTGCAGGAAAAAGTGAAAAAGAGAAAATGTTGAAGGCCATAAGGAAAAATAGAAATTTACTAAAGCAGTATTCTTGTCAATAACTATGGAAGCCAGAAGGCAGTAGAATGCCATCTTTAAAATACTGGAGAAAACACTATTAACTCACAATTCTATATCCAGCTAGGATAACTTACCAAAATTAGAGTGAAACAAAGGATTTTTAGGGGGAAAAATGAGATAATTCACTGTTTATCAACTGGAGCTACAAGAAATACTAAAATCCTACAGGCAGAAGGAGTATAATATCAGACTGAAATTTCAGTCTACATAAAGAAATGAAGCTCTCTAGAAACAGCAAAAAAAAAATTAAAATGTCATTTTCCTTATTTTTAATCACTCTAAAATATACCTGACTGAGTTGGAACTTAACATAAAAAGGAAACTATTAATAACAATTAGCACAAAAGAAGGGAGGGAGGAATTGTAAGGATACTAATGTAAACTTCTTACTTTATACATGAAGCAGAATAAAATAATTTGAGTGTGATTAACTAAAGATAATCCCAGGGACTGGGGAGCCTGGTGGGCTGCCGTCTATGGGGTTGCACAGAGTTGGACACGACTGAAGCAACTTAGCAGCAGCAGCAACAGCAGCAGCAGCAATTAAAGATATTGAAACCATAGAGAAACCACTAGAAAATTTAACAATAGTGGAGTTATAAAAGTACCCAGTCTGGACTTCCCTTGTGGTCCAGTGGTTAAGAATTCTCCTGCCAATGCAGAGGACATGGCTTTGATACCTGGTCTGGGAAGATTCCACATGCCATGGGGCAATCAACCCCACTCATCACAACTACAGCATCCTGCACACTCTAGAACCTGTGCACCAAAACTACTCAGCCCGTGTGCCACAACAGCTGAAGGGGTGCACCCTAGAGCCTGTGTCCTCCAACAAGAGCAGCCACCACAATGAGAAAGCTGTACACTGCAACTACAGAGTATCCCCCACTTGCTGCAACTAGAGAAAGCCTGTGTACAGCAATGAAGGCTCAGCACAGCCGTGCATGAAGCTATCGCTTCAGTCGTGTCCAACTCTTTTCGACCCTCTGGACTGTAGCCTGCCAGGCTCCTCTGTCCATGGGGATTCCCCAGGCAAGAATACAGGAGTGGGTTACCATGTCCTCCTTCAGGGATCTTCCCAACGCAGGGGCTGAACCTGTGTTTCCTGTAGCTCCTCCTTTGCAGGTGGATTCTTTACCACTGAACCACTGGGGAAGTCCTAGCCCAGCCATAAATAAATAAATATCTTTTTAAAAAGTATTCAATCTATAAGTACCCATAATGAGGTAAAAAGGATAAAATAGCAGATGAAACAGAAAGAGTACAACTTGGAAAATGAGACACTTAAATCCAACAATATCTGTAACTGCATTAAATATAATTTATCTTAATTCCCCCATTTAAGTGGCAAAAAAATTATCAGATTAAGTAAAAAGCAAGATGTTGTCTTCAAGAAATCTGCTTTAAGTATAAAGATTATAGATAGGTTAAAAACAAATGGATAGAAAAAAAATTCAATATGCCTATACTAATTCTAAGAAAAGTAGAGTGGAGAAGGAAATGGCAACCCACTCCAGTGTTCTTGCCTGGAGAGTCCCAGCGACGGGGGAGCCTGGTGGGCTGCCGTCTATGGGGTCGCACAGAGTTGGACATGACTGAAGCAACTTAGCAGCAGCAGCAGCAGAATGGTTATATTAATGAACTTTAAATCAAAAAATATTGTGAGTGATAAAGGAAGACATTACAAAGTGGTAAAGGAAGACATTACAAAATTCTTGGAGAATTTACCAAGAAGACATAGCAATTCTGAATGTCTATGTACGTAATGACAGAGCTTCGAAATAGAGAATGGAGAAGCAAAAACTAGACATGTACATACATGACAAATTGACTTTTTTACAATGGTACTGAGGTGATTCGATGGAAAGAAGAAGAATATTCTCCAAGATGATAGTCTTTCAAGAGAAACACTACAACAATTGGATATCTATATGGAAAAAACAAAATAAACAAAAAATGTAACCCTTTTCTCACACCACACACTCAAAATAGATCATTTATCTAAATGTAAGAGGTAAAACTAAGCCTAGAAAAAAATATGAGTAAAAAGCTTTGTAACTTCAAATTATGTAAAGTTTTATTAGATATGATGCAAAAATCATAAAATAAAGACTGAAAGAGGGTAAATTCGATTTAATCAAGATTACAATAATTGCTCTTACACGAAGACATAGTTAAGAATGTGGGGGGAAAAGAAGATGAATTCCTGGTGAGCCTGTGCTTCAACAGTTCATCCTAAAATCTACACCAGAGTTTTTCACAACTAAGAATATTGGCCATACAAAAAATATGTTGTGTGTGTATAATAAAATGTGGTTACATGAGGTACAAACTGGAAAATCATAACTATCAGCTGTATGCATAAACATTTTTTTCTTATGTTCAGCTTTAATTAAACCAAAACTTTAGGGACTTTAGTCATTCACTGGCAGAAAACATTTACAAAACATATTTTTATCCTAAATATATAAAAAACTCTTATTAGTGAATATTAAGTAAAGCAAATATATTGTAAAAGGATACAAGATGCTTTGAAAAAGATGTTTTACTAACAGAGGATATGCACATGGCAAGTAAGTACATGAAAAGGCAATAACCTCACATGTTAATAACCTCACATTGTATTTCTTCACATGTCTTTGAAGAAATGCAATTTAAAATCACAGAGATATTACTGCACTCATTAGAATGGCTGAAATTAAAAGGCATGGAATTACTGAATTCCAAAGACGTGGAAAGACTGTAACCATCATGCATTGGCAGTAGGGATGCAGAAAGGTATACCCATGTTGGAAAAAAAATGCTGTTTCTTATTATGCTAAACATATATCTACTATATAAACCTACCACTCATCTTCTATGTATTTTTGCAAGAGAAAGAAAAACATATGTATACACAAAATTCCTATAACCATATATATTGTTATAGCACTTTTTTTCATAATAGCCCCAAGTGGAAACAACAAAAACGTCTATCAGCTGGTGAATAAATAAACAAATTGTGTTTGATTTACACCATGGAACACTACTCAGTAATGAAAAAGGATAAGCTACTGATAAATGCAATAATATGGGTAAATTTCAAAAACATTATGCCAAGCAAAAGAAGCTAGACATAAAGATTGTACACTATGTAATTTTATTTATATGATATTTTATATAATCAAACCTATAGGTAGAGAAAACTGATGAGTGGTTGCCAGGGACTGGAGAAGGCTGACTGAAAAAGGCAGGAAAAATTGGGGGATTGAATAAAAATGTTCTATATCTTGATTGTACAGTGACTACCCAGCTGTACACATAATGTGTTACAATGAACTGTACACTTAAAAATGATGACTTTCATTGAATGTGAATTACACCTCAATAAAAATCAAAAGGAAAATATATGTAAATGTAAAAGCCAGTGAGTTTCAATAACAATTTATATAACAACATAACAGTTGTGATCAATATTTTTCAGTGCAGTCCTGAAATGACTATATGAAACAATTCCTTAGTTCAACTTTCCAGTTCCCCAAATATGTCATAGTACATGACAGGTGTTAGACATCTGTTGAATTCGTCCTGAATATTCACTGGAAGGACTGATGCTGAAGCTGAAGCTCCAATACTTTGACCACCTGATGTGAAGAACTGACTCACTGAAAAAGACCCTGATGCTGGGTAAGATTGAAGGTGGAGAAGGGGATGACAGAGGATGAGATGGTTGGATGGCATCACCAACTTGATGGACATGAGTTTGAGCAAGCTCTGGGAGATGGTGATGGACAGGGAAGCCTGTGTGCTGCAGTCCATGGGGTCACAAAGAGTCAGACACGACTGACCGATTGAACTGAACTGAACTGAGACATCCGTTGAATGAATAAATGAATGAATGAATGAATAATCACTAAATAAAAAGGGAAACCAAGACTATGAAAACACACAGAATTTGTGCTACATAATAGTACCCACCATGAGGCATCCACATTAATAGAGGTGATGATGACTTAGGTTATTGCATGTAAATCACTACAGAAGTATGTGGATGAGCAGTCAGGCTCCATGCAGTTCTGATGGCTGTCTTTCTTGTTGTCATAGAAAGAATCAGCTTGGAGATTCACTGATAGATAAGGTGTACTTTTTATATTGCTGTTCTACTTCATTACTTTTTATTATCTTTTTTTTTTTACTTTTTTAGAATTTATTTTTTCTGTTATTTGTTATGTCTTTTGCTTGCTTGTTTGTTTTAATGCAAGATTTTTTGTTTTGTCTTTTTAAAATAGATTTATGGCTATAGTTCTCTTCTGAGTTCTACTTTGGTCATGTTCACCATTTTGAAGTGTAGAGTATTTATTGGTGTTCATTTATAACTTGTTCATGATTTGGGGTCTGTTTTCTTTAAATCAAGAATTGAAAAAAATTTCTTTCAGGTGAATCATTGCTTCTCCTCCCTCCTGATCACCATTCTGCATTCTTGTTCTCTTTTGATATTAATTTCTCAATTTTTTTATGGCCAGAGAAAAATGGCTTTAAAGATTTATTTTTTGTAACTTACATTAAAAATTTTATTTAATACATTGCACAACTCTGTAAGTATTCCTTGAGTGCTAAAAACTGGGGGATGAGGAAGAGTATGTTAATTCATGACTAAGGCATGTTATTTGTGTTAATCACACTTTCCATATCCTTGCGTATTTTGGTTGATTTGATCTGTATTTGGTTGACTTGATCTGTATTGTAGTTTGAGCAAGCTCCGGGAGTTGGTGATGGACGGGAAAGCCTGGCGTGCTTCAGTCAATGGGGTCGCAGAGTCAGACATGACTGAGCAACTGAACTGAACTTATCTGTATTTCTCAGAAAGTTGTGTTAAAGTCTCTATCTGTAATCAAGGATTTGTCCATTTCTCATTTGTTTAAATACCAGTTTGACTGCATCTGTTTTCTGTTTAATATCCTTAGCTAAATTTCTTTATTTTGTGAATATCTACCTCATGCACTTCTTCCGACCCCTTACTTTCAGACTTTCTGTTCTATTTCGTGAAGTTCTATCTCTGAGGACACCTACATACTGGATCTTATTTGATAACTAAATCTGGGAACTCTGTCTTCTGATAGATCAGTTGAATCTGCCAGGAAACAAAAAAAAGACAGTAACCTGCACCATGTTTATTGGGGGAGTGCAGGTCAAGATAAAAGTGTCATACACAGGAAAAGGCGAGGACAAACTTTCTCTAGCAAAACAGATCTGCCCCATATGGAAGCAGAGGGGAAGCAAGAAGAACACGGGGAAAAGAGTCTGACTCAGTCCACAACCTGAAATTTCCAACCTGGTTAATACGAGACTGCAGCCCAAGCTGCCCCTAACAGGGCTCAGTGTTCTGTAGAAGTGGTTTGTGTGAGTATCCTTGGCAATTTCCCAGGGCTAGGTCAGCCTTGGGGGGAATGTGGTGGTGGATTTGGAGAGGGCAAGAGGGGTTAGTCAGCCATTATGTTCCTCATTACAGGAACTCTGAGCAAGTCCCATAACATTGTTATTTAAATGCTTAGATTAATTCCTCTCATCTTATTTTATGTTTTCCAATTTTTGTTTGTATTTCTTTCTTGCATTCTATTGGATTAACTTTTCCTTATTCAGTTTCATCACAAAGGTGATTTAGAAGATAGACATTTATGTTATTCACCCGGACATATTGTCTGATGCATGTAATTAAAAAAAATTATGATTGGAGCATAGTTGATTTACAATGTCGTGTTAGTTTCAGGTATACAGCAAAGTGAATCAGTTATACATGTACATGTATCTACTCTTTTTAGATTCTTCTCCCATATAGGTCATCACAGAGTAGTGAGTAGAGTTATCTCTACTCAGCAGTGTGATACAGCTGGTCCTTATTAGCTATCTATTTTATACTTCAGTTCAGTTCAATTCAGTCGCTCAGTCGTGTCCTACTCTTTGTGACTCCATGGACTGCAGCAGGCCAGGCTTCCCTGTCCATCACCAACACCCAGAGCTTATTCAAACTCATGCCCATTGACTCGGTGATGCAATCCAACCATCTCAGCCTCTGTTATCGCCTTCTCCTCCTGTCTTCAATCTTTCCCAGCATCAGGGTCTTTTCAGTTCTTTGCATCAGGTGGCCAAGGAGTCAGTTCTTTGCATCAGGTGGCCAAAGTGTTGGAGTTTCAGCTTCAACATCAGTCCTTCCAATTAATATTCGGGACTGTTATCCTTTAGGATGGACTGGTTGGATCTCCTTGCAATCCAAGGGACTCTCAAGAGTCTTCTCCAACACCACAGTTCAAAAGCATCAATTCTTTGGCGCTCAGCTTTCTTTATGGTCCAACTCTCACATCCATACATGACTACTGGAAAAACCATAGGTTTGACTAGATGGACCTTTGTTGGCAAAATAATGTCTCTGGTTTTTTATATGCTGTCTAATTTGGTCATAACTCTTCTTCTAAGGAACAAGCATCTTTCAATTTCATGGCTGCAGTCACCATCTGCAGTGATTTTGGAGCCCCCCAAAATAAAATCTGTCACTGTTTTAGTACGTGTGTATGTCAGTTCCCATCTCCAAAATTATCCCTCCCCACTCTTACCCCCAGGCTTCCCAGATAGCAGGAAGTGGTAAAAACAAACAAACAAATCCTGCCTGCCAATGCAGGAGACGTAAGAGATGTGGGTTCGGTCCCTGGGTCAGGAAGATCCCCTGGAGGAGAGCATGGCAACCCACTCCAGTTATCTTGCCTGGGGAATTCCCATGAACAGAGGAACTCAATGGGCTACAGTCCTTAGGATTGCAAAGAGTCGGATATGACTGAAGTGACTTAGCACGCACACAGGCAAAACCCCAAGAAACCACACGTTTGTCTTGTAGATCTATGACTCTACTTCTGTTTTGTAAATAGGCTCATTTGCACCCTTTTAAAAATATTCTACATATATTTAATATCATATGATATTTGTCTTTCTTTGACTTACTTTTGAAAAACAGATTATCACAATAATGCATGAATCTGGCTGAAGAATCAAATGGTTCAGAAGCCCTTACTCTTGTAAGCAAGAAGTTCAGCTTCTATACTTCCAAATCCCAGCCTGTCTTTCCAGAAGTAAACCCTTTAATCTCTTTAAATCTTCTTATTTCTACTTCTAGAAATTTAATTCACCATTTTGACTTGTTAGCTATAGATATTGTCTAATAACTTTTTGCCATGTTTTAATGATGCTTTTGTGCAATTACATGACATCTAGTAATATCTCTATCCTTCAAAAAATATTTTTCACTTTTATTAATTTCTTTATTGTTCATCTCTGAGTTTGTAGCAAATGTGTATGTAATACTATGTGCTATACACTATTCTAAGTATTTTAGATAGATTCATTCATTTAATCTGGTTATGATTGATACCCTCATTTTACAGATGGGGCTGGAGAAGGCAATGGGTACCCCACTCCAGTACTCTTGCCTGGAAACTCCCATGGACGGAGGAGCCTGGTGGGCTGCAGTCCATGGGTTGCGAAGAGTCAGACATGACTGAAGCGACTTAGCTTTCACTTTTCACTTTCATGCATTGGAGAAGGAAATGGCAACCCACTCCAGCATTCTTGCCTGAAGAATCCCAAGGATGGAGGAGCCTGGTGGGCTGCCATCTATGGGGTTGCACAGAGTCGGACACGACTGAAGCGACTTAGCAGCAGCAGCACAGATGGGACAACTGAAGTACAGAAAGATTATGTAATGTGTCCAAGATCACACAACTAATAAATGACAGAGATGGGATTCAAACCTGGAGACCCCCTGCTCTTAGCCACTGTTCTATCCTGTCTATATTTCTTATTTAATCAATGATAGGTTCAATCTCTGAATTAAATCTTTTGAATTTTAACTTTTAAAGTGAGGATATTTCCACCTCCCAACCTCTTTCAAATGAACTTTTACTTTTATTTGGCCAAGATTTATAACTTTTGCAGTATAATCAAAGTTGGATCTTCTGTGTTTCATTTGTGGGGTGAGTCTGCAAGTCAAAGGCTAATAAATGATGTTGATTTTATTATGATTATATGAATATTTCTGACAAAAGAACAAAGTAACAGGATACATTTCTTTCACCAGGAGACCAACCTCTTGACCACAAAGCCACTCGAAGAAAAATGTACTCAAAGTCAAGTTTAAGTTCATTCTTAAAAATCTAACATCACCAGTTGTCTTCAGCAAGCCACCCCCACCCCCCCTCACCCCCACCCCATTGCTTATTCCATAGTGTCTGACACTTTGCGCCCCCAGGGACTATAGCCCGCCAGGCTCCTCTGTCCATGGGATTTCCCAGGCAAGAATATCGGAGTAGGTTGCCATTTCCTCCTCCAGGGGACCTTCCCCACCCAGGGACAGAACTCACTTCTCTTGAGTCTCCTGCATCAGAAGATGGGTTCTTTACCACCTGGGAAGTTCTAATCATTCTACACAATCCTCCAACTGTCCTTTTATTCTGGAGTCACCTTCCCACCCTGGTCTGGACTTACGGGTCTCTGTGCTTGGTGCTTGCAAGGATTCTGAAATAGGACATCATTATTTCTCAGTTTTGATACACTGTTTTCTGGATCCCATATTTTTCTCTTTTTTGGTTCTTGGTTTACTCTATTTTGCTAGAGTCTTCAAATAATTCCCAAGGAAAAAGTGTGTTTGAGGTAAGTTTCCAGGTCTGTGCAGTCTGAAAATATCTTTATTCTTCCCTTTCACTTATCTCATAGCTTGCTTGGCTATACACTTCCAATTTGAAAGTCAATTCCCAAGTCACCCTAAGAACTTTGAAGGTTTTGTTCCATTTTTATTTCTAGTGTCCAGTAGAGAGAGTTAGACACGTGATGCTTGATTAATTCTTCCTCCTTTGTAGAGGATGTCTTATTTCTGTGAATATATGGATATGGAAGATGAAATGATATTTTCATTTATTGTGGAGTACTTCAAACTGAAGATTCTGTTGTGGGAAATCTATTATATTTTCAATATAATTTTTTCCCTCTATTTTCTCAGTTCTCTATTTCTGGAATTCTTATTTGTCTAAAGGCATGATTTCAGGTTGAATCCACTCTGCCTATCGTTTCTTTTCTTTTCTTCTTTCTTTCCTTTCCTTTTCGAAATTAATTTAGAGTAAAACTGATGTTTGTGCACATTTCCAAAAAATTTGACACATACATCAGATCAGATCAGATCAGATCAGTCGCTCAGTTGTGTCCGACTCTTTGCGACCCCATGAATCGCAGCACGCCAGGCTTCCCTGTCCATCACCAACTCCCGCAGTTCACTCAGACTCATGTCCATTGAGTCAGTGATGCCATCCAGCCATCTCATCCTCTGTCGTCCCCTTCTCCTCCTGCCTCCAATCCCTCCCAGCATCAGAATCCTTTCCAGTGAGTCAACTCTTCGCATGAGGTGGCCAAAGTACTGGAGTTTCAGCTTTAGCATTATTCCTTCCAAAGAAATCCCAGGGCTGATCTCCTAGATTCATACAATAACTCCCACTTGTAATAGAAGAATTCCATCACACAAAACCCTCCCTTGTTGTTATCTCTTTATAGTCACATCCACTCCCCACATCCTAATCCCTGACTACTGTGATTTCTTCTCCATCACTATCATTTTGACTTCTCAAGAATATCATTTAAAAGGAATCATATAATACATAACCTTTGAAACTGATTTTTTTACTCAGCATAATGCCTTTGAAAGCCATACAAATTTTTACATGAATTAATAGTTTATTCTTGTTTATTGCTGAAGAGTATTTCACTGCATGGAGGTACTTCTATTTGTTTATCCACTTACACATTGGATAGCATTTGACTTGTTTCCAGCTTTTAGCAATTATGAACAAAAGTTGCTATAAACATCTATTTATAGGTATATCAGATGACAACATTTTCATTGTTCCCTCACAATAATGTTAGTTGATCGGATATAGACTTCTACGTTCAAAATTACTTTCTTACAGTCTATGGACCTTGCTCCACTGAAAATTTATCTGCAAATTTTCTGATTATTTGGGTTCTCCTGGGCAACAGTATAAAGAGGATTCTACTGAACGCAGTTCCCTCCTGCCTCAACAACCTAATCCATGCTACCAGCCTCTCCTAACCACAGACCTGGAATCTACAGGACTTGGCTTAGTGGCATGAGTCTTTGGAAACTAATAGCTCTTGCAGGGAGCATAGGTGGTGAATAAGTGACCCAAGAGCAGTGATGCAGCTCGGGAGCAGGGTAGGAGTGCAATGTGACCTGGGGAGAGTTGTCTAGGGACATTCTTGAAAGTCAAGGAGTAAAATGAATGGGTAAACTGAGGCTTTCCTGATCCTGGTGCTCAACATCCTGTGTTGGGACATCAGTGAGCAAGAGATCTCTCCAGGTGCCTTAATAGCAGGTGACAATTGTCTTTACTTTTCAGGCTCTTGGGGCCAGGAACTACCACATTTTTTTCATCATCCATACAACCCCTGCTGTTCAGGAAAAAAAAAAAATAGCAGCTGTAGCTAACTGAACTACATAAATCCAGAAAGAATAATATTCTAATTAAAAGAGCCCAGAGACCTTAATGAGAAGGATCAGGAAGAACTCTTAGTATGCAAACCTAGTTAAAAAAAAAATACTGCTGGAGGAGGCTGTGAATATCTGGATAAAAAAAGAAGCATAAGATGTAAGAAAATTAATTTTCATAATAAAATAAAGTGAAAAAATGGTAAATAAATCAAATGAAAGATTTATCACTGTTAAGATTAAATTAATACTGTCACAAGTCAAGAGCAAGAGATACTTGAAAGAACAGAAAAATATGCAAAAAGATTATGAACTTGATAGAATAGGTAAAAGGATTAAGGGATAAATCCTAGAGATCTAACATGTGAGTGACAGAAATTATGGGAAAAGAAGCAGCTGATATACAAGAGATATTATTAAACTTTAACAAATGTATACATTCCATGAATTGAGAAAAGTCTGCAGATTTAAAGTGCTTAAACAAATTGAAATAAATTAATGAAGAAACACATATACACACAAACACATGTCTAGACCCACTTGGTGAAATTCTTAAATTTTACAGAAAAATTGAAATTGTACTTGCTTCCAAGTAAACAGCACAAGTTAACAACATCAGACTTTTCATCTGCCCTACTAAATGCTGGAAGACAATAGAATTGTTTCTATAGATGAATAAAGAAAGACCTATAATGAGAAATTTCTATGCCTGGTGACATAGCACAAATCTAGTAGTGTGAAATAAATGTGCTAAAAAAATTAGAAAGTATATCACCCAAATATCCTATCTGAGCAGAATACTTGTAAAATGACTTTAATGAAAAAATAAAGATGAGGGAAGATGAAGATAAAAAGAAAATGCAGTGAACAATAAACCTGGCTAATATATAGATATCAAATATTCAACATAAATGCATGCATATACATAGAAAGTTTAATTATTATTTTTATAAAGACACAGAATAAAAGGAACACTGTAGCTAAACCATTTAAATAAAATCTACAAGTGAGAGTGATAGGGAGAGAAGAGGGAGGAAAAAATATCAAAGTTCACATATTAAATAAAAGGAAGGCTTGGGAATAGTTGGGGTAAGTGAAATTATTTTATGCCTCTCATTGAGAAATTCTGAGATGGGGTAATTAAGGCTTCATGAGGGAAGAACATAGGAAATAAATGGTAACTAACTTTTGAATTTGGAAGGAAAGTTATGACCAACCTAGATAGCATATTCAAAAGCAGAGACATTGCCAAACAAAGGTTTGTCTAGTCAAGGCTATGGTTTTTCCTGTGGTCATGTATGGATGTGAGAGTTGGACTGTGAAGAAGGCTGAGCACAGAAGAATTGATGCTTTTGAACTGTGGTGTTGGAGAAGACTCTTGAGAGTCCCTTGGACTGCGAGGAGATCCAACCAGTCCATTCTGAAGGAGATCAGCCCTGGGATTTCTTTGGAAGGAATGATGCTAAAGCTGAAACTCAGTACTTTGGCCACCTCATGCGAAGAGTTGACTCATTGGAAAAGACTCTGATGCTGGGAGGGATTGGGAGGCAGGAGGAGAAGGGGACAACAGAGGATGAGATGGCTGGATGGCATCACTGACTCGATGGACATGAGTCTGAGTGAACTCTGGGAGTTGGTGATAGACAGGGAGGCCTGGCATGCTGCAGTTCATGAGGTCGCGAAGAGTCAGACACGACTGAGCAACTGATCTGATCTGAACTTTTGAATGATGGTGAAGTAATATATATTTGAATCAAAGAGCAGGGGAAGGGAAGTTAGCAATAAGTGTAAAAGAAAAGTGCAATAGATCTTTATAGCAGAGGCAAAAGTGGAATGAATAGCAACATGATCAAACTGGTAAAATAAAGAAAAGGAAAAAGAACACTGCAGTGTGCAACAGGCATAAACAGAAAGTTAGATAGAGGAAGCTAAATTTATTCATGACTCCTCTAAATGTAAACAGCTGCACTCCAGCAATTGCTGGAGTAGCTGGAATGGTCAGCAACTCTCAGGATTAACAAACAAAATCTGACAGTCTGCTTGTTAAGTCATACTTAAAATAAAGTAATAAAAGCTGAACAAAAGGATAGTGCTTGAACTCAATATGTTTAAAATATCATTTTCCCTCAAATTGATCTTGTGGATTTTAACAAGCTGATTTGAAAGTGTATGGAAAAATAGAATGCTGAGTATAGCCAAGGCACTCTTGAAAAGGAAGAACATGGTGAGAAGACTCAATGTATTTATCCATCTGGGGCCAGCATCACATTAGTTTTATAACAAGTGTTTGATATCCAGATGAACACAATAGAATGGGAAAATCCACAAGCAGAGATATTACTATAGAGCAATGGGGGAAGACATCTACATTTAAGTAAATGATTCTAGAAACATATAGTATTTTTATGGAAATGAAAATTGGAATTAGATCCCTACCTCACACCATTCACAAAAGTCAACTTTGGATGTATTATGAAGCTAAATATGAAAAGCAAAACTTATAAAACTTTTAGAAAATTTATTAATAATATGGGAGCATATGTTTAAGACCTTTGGTATTGGAAAATGCTTCTTAAACAGGCACAAAATGTACTAAAGACAAAGAAAAGAGATTGGTATACCATATCAGAATTAGAAAATTGAATATACCATATACAGCTTAGAAGTCACAAAGTGGGAGATTGTATTTGTAACACACAAAACTAGCAAATTATTTCTATACAGAATATGTGAAGAACTTTTTTCATAGATAGATAGATGACAACCCAACAGAAAATAAACAGAATAATTGAACAGAAATTTTGTAGAAAAATTAACCTCCTCTGCTCCTTCCATGAGTCCTTATTAACACTTTACCAGGAGGTTTTCTTCCCAATAGAAGGCATTTCTCAGATTCAGCTGAGAGGTGTGTAGAGTAGGGGATAGGTGTTGAAGAGGAAATTTCTTGGTGGCTGCTCTAAATGGCATCTTCTAATTCAGTTCCCATAATACATTCTTTGCAACTGGCCTCTTCTGAGAAATGGGTCATAATTTTCCATTCATCTGGTGAGTTCAGTTCAGTTCAGTTCAGTTGCTCAGTTATGTCTGACTCTTTGCAACCCCATGGACTGCAGCACACAAGGCTTCCCCGTCCATCACCAACTCCTGAAGCTTGCTCAAACTCATGTCCATTGAGTCGGTGATGCCATCCTCTGCTGTCCCCTTCTCCTCCTGCCTTCAATCTTTCCCAGCACCAGGGTCTTTTCCAAGGAGTCAGTTCTTTGCATCAGTGGGCCAAAGTGTTGGAGTTTCAGCTTTAGCACCAGTCCTTCTAATGAATATTCAGGACTGATTTCCTTTAGGATTGACTGGTTGGATCTCCTTGCAGTCCAAGGGACTCTCAAGAGTCTTCTCCAACACCACAGTTGAAAAGCATAATTTCTTCGGCACTCAGCTTTCTTTATAGTCCAACTCTCACATCCATACATGACTATTGGAAAAACCATAACCTTGACTAGACGGACCTTTGTTGGCAAAGTAATGTCTCTGATTTTTAATATGCTGTCTAGGTTGGTCCATTAGAAAAAAAAAATCTAGGTTAGTCAGGGTTTCCCCTGTGGCTCTGAGGTTAAAGCGTTTGCCTGCAATGCAGGAGTCCTGGGTTTGATCCCTGGATCGGGAATATCCCCTGGAGAAGGAAATGACAACCCACTCCAGTATTCTTGCCTGGAGAATCCCATGGATGGAGAAGCCTGGTGGGCTACAGTCCACAGGATCACAAGGATCACAAAGAGTCAGACAAGACTTTCACTTGCACTTTCTAGGTTGGTCATAGCTTTTCTTCCAAGGAGCAAGCGTGTTTTAATTTCATGGCTCCAGTCACCATCTGCAGTGATTTTGGAGCCCAAGAAAATAAAGTCTGTCACTGTCTCCATTATTTCCCCGTCTATTTCCCATGAAGTGATGGGACTAGATGACATGGTCTTAGTTTTCCGAATGTTGAGTTTTAAGCCAACTTTTTCACTCTCCTCTTTCACTTTCATCAAGAGGCTCTTTAGTTCTTCTTTGCTTTCTGCCATAAGGGTGGTGTAATTTGCATATCTGAGGTTATTGATATTTCTCCCAGTAATCTTGATTCCAGCTTGTGTTTCATCCAGCCCAGCATTTCACTCTACATATAAGTTAAATAAGCAGGGTGACAATACACAGCCTTGATGTACTCGTTTCCCTATCTGGAACCAGTCTGTTGTTCCATGTCCAGTTCTTCCAGTTCTAACGGTTGCTTCTTGACCTGCATATAGATTTCTCAGGAGGCAGGTAAAGTGATCTGGTATTCCCACCTCTTTAAGAATTTTAGTTTGTTGTGAGCCACATAGTCAAAGGCCTTCGTGCAGTCAATAAAGCAGAAGTCGATGTTTTTCTGGAACTCTCTTGTTTTTACGATGCAAGATTTAGGTACAAAACTTAGGTGCAAAACTTTTGATGCAAAACTTTGAGGGAAAGTACCAGAATATTGACTTCAGCTCTAGATCCAAGCTATTTACCCCAATAATTTAGCTGTTATCTAGTTTTCACATTGAAACATTCATCTGATTCTCAATTGACTCAAAACTTACAGGCAAGAAGGGTATGATGCAGTTCTCCCTGCATAGTCCGAGAGTGCCCTAAAACATGCTATGGCCAGTGAACCTGGGCACCCGTGATGCCTGAAATGCACACCCAAGTTGTTCCCAGTTCCACGCAGTTGTCACCTTCCATTATCTCCAGAACTGTATAGAAACAGGTCCCTTTAGCAAAACTTTCTTTGGAAATAAGTGAAGAGAGGAGAAATGTCCATGAAAGGTGGTGGGGAAGAGGGCAGCACAAGAGGTGCCTGGGATGATGGGGGAAGACGCAATGGGAAGGGCTGACTACAGCCACAGCCATGAGAAGAGTCCAGGTGCCTCTCTCCTATCTAGAAATCCACAGGAAGGCATTGACCTGACTTCTTGTGGAAAACTGGATACCTTAGAAAAATTTTGTTTTAGTTAAAGGAAACATAACTTTAGAAAGTCAAAAGACTTGGAGCATCTAGGATGCATGTAAAAAAAATACATTATATCAAATTAAATAAAAAATAACTAATCAAAATTATCCATGTGATGTGTTATGTCATTGGAAAACAGTAAAATAATAAATAAGATAAACATTAAAATTATTTAAATGAGTGAATGAATTAATGCTATGCACAGAAGTACCAAAAAAGAAAAAAAAAAAACAAATCAGCATATCAAAAGGGTAAATGTGGCTTTTAGTGTTACTAACGGAGAAGAACTCAAGAAGCCACTGGAAACATGAGTGATGGTGGCTGCTGTGGAGGGATTGATTACCAGAATGGTGTAGGCCATTACAATCATTGGATATGAGGGGAGCCAAAGATGTATATCCTGCAATACATATGACAGTCTCCAGCCAGGTAGTCTCACAGTACTAGGAATACTCTTGGTGAAAAGTACAGTTTGGGTGTTTATTTCCTACTTGTCTATATTTGTCAACTTATTTGCACAAATCTATTCCCTTTATTAGCAAACATTAAAATGCACCTATTATATAATTCAAAAATGCAAAAAAAAAAAAAAAAGAATAAACTACAGATGAAGCAAAGATAAAAAGAATCACCTATATTCTTATTGCCAAAAGATAACACTTCCCAGGTGGCGCTTGTTGTAAAGACTCTACCTGCCAATGCAGGAGCACAGGAGATACAGTTTCAATCCCTGGGTCAGGAAGATTCCCTCAAGTAGGAAATGGCACCCCACTCCAGTATTCTTGCCTGGAAAATTTCATGGGCAGAGGAGCCTGATGGGCTATAGTCCATGGGGTCACAAAATCAGACATGACTGAACGACTGAGCACATTCACTAGTATGTACTCAGTCACTGAGCACATATGCTGTGTGCTCAAGGAGTACTCAATAATTGTGCTCAATAATGCTAGCTTGGCTAGTATTATTTTAGAATTTGTGATAGGCGAATTAAGGGTCCAGTTCCTCTCTCCTTCCTATCTCCTCTCTCCTTGCGCTCTGCCATGTGACTTCGGAATTCTTTTCAGGGATCAGAATGCATTTCTCTACCCCTTGTGACCAGCTTTGGCCAAAGCCCAAGATAGAAGTGGTGGCCGGTCCATTCTGAGCGAGGCCTCAGGAGGCCTGACATACTTTGGCCTCTGCCTCATCATGGAAACAAGCCTGGGCTCCTCTGATAGAGGAAGAGAAGTATGTGGAGGAGAGGAAGTTATCCCAGGACTC
This sequence comes from Bos taurus, assembly GCF_002263795.3. Lineage (NCBI taxonomy): Eukaryota > Metazoa > Chordata > Mammalia > Artiodactyla > Bovidae > Bos > Bos taurus. The sequence continues at coordinate 41,589,953 of NC_037345.1, read as the reverse complement.
CTGTTCCAGGGAACGTAAGGCTGAAAGGGGTGCTTTGTAACTGTTTCCCAAAAACTGAAAGGTTGTGGGGATAACCTATAGGAGAGAGTTTATGATAATCCATCACAAAATCAATAGAAAGGAGACTTCTTGGAAATGGGCTTCCGGTCAGGAAGAAGAGTTCCCAGAGTCAGCTTCTTCCCAAGCCTCTTTGTGGTTTGTCTAGGTTCCTGCTTATTGTCCTGGGGTATGCAGTGAGGGGCATCCAGCCTCTGTTCTTCTGGAGCCAGCAGTCTGCAATCTATGCCCATATCCAAGTATCTGAAACCACATGGAGAGGAGAATCTTACATATGGTTGAGCAGAAGCTTAGGGGGTGCCTGCCATAGCCTTGACATGGTAGCTTTGCATATTATGATGTAACTTTGTAACAAATAAGAGAAAAATGTCTTTAGGAAGAGCTCCTTTTCCTGATCTGTACATGAGTGACACCTAGACTGGCAGTGGGCACAGTAATAGTTTTGGCCAATGGTGCTATTTGCTCCCATGAGCTGAAGCCTCAGTCCAGACACATCAAAAGATGACTGATCTTAGCATGACTGAGTCCTTTATGCATGGTCTGATGTGGTAGCCATTAGCTAAGTCCCTTCAGTCGTGTCCCACTCTTTGTGACCCTATGGACCATAGCCCACCAGAGGACTGTAGATCCTCTGTCTATGGGATTCTCCAGGCAAGAATACTGGAGTGGGTTGCTGTGCCCTACTCCAGGGCATCTTCCTGACCCAGGGATTGAACCTACCCTTCTTACATCTCCTGCATTGGCAAGCAGGTTCTTTACCACTAGCGCCACTTGGATATTATAATTTAAATTGAAATTAAAAAAATTTAAATACAAGAAAAACTCAGTTCTTCAGTCCCATTGACCATATTTCAAGTACTCAATAACCACATGGGGTTTGAAGCAGCACCATCCTATAATCAAAGGAACAGTGCAAAGACATAATTGACCATTTCTATCATGGCAGAAAGTTCTACTGGACAGTGTTGCTGATAAATAGCCAGGCAAGACCCCCTTCCTGCCTGAATGCAAGGAGATGAACTGGAGGGGCCCCTGCTGCTCTGGGCTCTGAAGCAACAAAAGCAAGGGAACACCCTCTCCAATGTGGTGCCCCAGGCAGAAACAGATGCCCAGAAAACTCCTCACACCCAAGTGCCTTCACCTACATTATTTCACACAAGCACTCCACTGGGCTCTGCTGTTATTGCATGTCACCTACCTAAATCCAGAGCGAATGTCTTGCTATTCGGGAAAATTACACGAGTGAGAGCCCCAGATGCATGTGCAAGGCTTTTGTGAAGTGAAATCCAGTCTTAGTACATTGCCTTTAATCCAAATGCATTTTGAAAACAGTGGTTTCAATTGTTGCAAACTACAGAACACATGGAGAATCCCTGGAGAAACAGATGTTAGATCTTCTGATAGCAGTAAAACATCCCCCCGCTCCAAAATCTTGTAAATATGAGCAAACTTGACTAATAGAGTATTTGGCAGTTAAAGAGATAGGAATGCACGGTGGATGTCACTTGGTTTTATAAAAAGTGGCATGAGTGTCATTAAAAAAGAAATATTCTTTTAAATGTCTGTTATTTAGTTTTAAAATGAAAAATATTGAATAGTTAAACTTTATTAAGTGTAAAATTGGTTTTCAGACTGCTCTGGAGTGTTAGCAACCAGGAAGCAAAACTTGAAAAGTCATTGGAAGCAGCTGCTATTTAAACAACAACAACAACAACAACAATTCAAAAAGCTAATTTTCAGGATCAAGTCCAAGGTGAAGCCTCTGGGTCAATAGAAAAGGCTGTTGTGGGTTTAGGTCTCGCATCCCAGGAAACTCTACAAACATATCTACATATATACACTATAAATAAATATATATATATGCATATATGCTGCTGCTAAGTCACTTCAGTCGTGTCCGACTCTGTGTGACCCCATAGACGGCAGCCCACCAGGCTCCTCCATCCCTGGGATTCTCCAGGCAAGAACACTGGAGTGGGTTGCCATTTCCTTCTCCAATGCGTGAAAGTGAAAAATGAAAGTGAAGTTGCTCAGTCGTGTCTGACTCTTAATGACACCATGGACTGCAGCCCACCAGGCTCCTCAGCCCATGGGATTTTCCAGGCAAGAGTGCTGGAGTGGGGTGCCATTGCCTTCTCCATATACATATATACATATGCACAAATAGAAGTGTCTATATATATAAACTTTGAAAATGTAAGAAAGTTGAGAGACTTGAGTTTTAATTCAGAAACTTACAGGACAAAGCATTCATTTCTACTAGACTCAAGAGTAAATGTCTGTAAACAAGGGTTCACAACTGGACTGAAAGTGATACAATCATTTTAACGTCCTTCTCTTGGTCTCCACCTGTATGTACCTGCACTCACTGCACTTAGTAAATCAATGTCAAAATGGAGACTGAATGAGATCCAACTTATGGTATAGAACCTCCAGATCTTTATGGGCCTTGGACTTCCCTGGTGGCTCAGATGGTAAAGGAATCTTGCCTGTAATGCAAGAGACCTGGGTTCAATTCCCTGGATTTGGAAGATCTCCTGGAGGAGGGCATGGCAACCCACTCCAGGATTCTGGTCTGGAGAATCCCCATGGACAGAACAGCCTGGTGGGCTACAGCCCATGGGGTTGCAAAGAGTCAGACATGACTGAGCGACTAAGCACAGCAGCACAGCTGCCTTTGCTCATCTGAGGGGATAGGTTCAGACTCCGTTGTCATCCTTGACACTTTCCAATATGAAGGTCCCTTATCCCTAAGCCCTGGGTCCCTGGAGGACAGGGCTGTATGTTGTTTTTCTTTGGCTCCTTACCACGCCGTGTGCTACCCTCCTGCAGTAGACTCCATCAGAATCCGTGAATGAATGAATGAGCCAACAAATGAATGAATGAAGGGATTGTGGGTATAAGCACATTTTTCCTAGGCTACAGGGCCCGGACATGGGAGCTCTTATTCAGTCAGCTTGGAGGATTTTCTTATGAGACACTGAAGTTATTTACCTTTGGTCCTTTAAAGTGCTTTTTAAAATGATCCTACGCAAGATCTTTGCCAAGTTGAAGGTGTGATCAAGCGATTACTGTGCATCCAGGCTTCATCTTGTCCCCTAGCATGGATGCAGTGCCTGTACCTGTGGCGGGAACTTCATGGACTGACATTAACTCTGCCTAGAGGATTTAAGGATAAAGCCGATGCTTAGTAGCCTTGTCAACCAATAAACATTTGTCAAAGTATTTTTATTGATCATCTGCCATGTGCAAAGGGTGTGTTTTCTCCAGATTGCTCATTCAGATAGAAGTTGAATTGTCCAAAATCTAAAAAACCAGGATGATCAAAGAGAAGCTGGCTATTCCACCCCCGCCCCCCCGTCCCGCCCCGGGAGCACAGAATAAATGGCCTACCAACTTATTATTTAGCTACTTTCACATTTTAATGAATAGTTATAGTAATAATTACCAAATGTCTATATTAATGAAAAACAAGTCAGCACTTTATAAACACTGGATTGCACCATTATCAACGCATGTGCCGGTTTTCTGTAAATACAGAAATTTGATATTTGTCACTGAAACTATTCACTGCAATTGAAAGGAAATGAATAATGGACGGTAATGCCCCTTGTTCATGAAAATTCTGCAAAAACAAAACATCTGCCAGTGATTCCTCTCATGAATGCGGCCACTGAAGGTTCATACACAATTGTGCTCCACATTTCCTTCTAATGACTGTGAACTTAATCCAGGCCACCCAGAGCCCAGGGAAAAAGCACTTTCCTGTTTCTTGTGCCTAGTTCTGGGCAGAAGAGCTGGAGTCCAGGAGATTGCGGTGACTTGAATGGGGGCCGAGCCCACTAGTGTGTGGGGCTGCCCAGAGGTAGGGCTGCTGCCCCATCTTTTTTTGGGAGAAGCACAACTGCTGGTTTCTGCTACTCGCCTGCCATCTCCCACCCCCAGACTCCACTCTGTTCATCTGGGCAAATGCTGGTGTCTGCTTGGAAGCTGGAGCTAGTATAGAACCCCTGCCCAGACTCCCTTGGGCCCACCCAGGAGGCCAGCCATAGACTGTTCCATCCAACCCACAGCTTCCCACCTGAAGATGTTCTAGGGGCCTAGGAATCCTTGGGGAGGAAGGACTGGAAGAGCTGGAAGTTTACAACCCCAGGAGTTCCCCCTCACCAGTGAACTGGAGGATACACATCCCAGCTGCTCACCTCTTGGTGGGACCATCCTTGGGGTACTCCAGAGGTATTCACGGAGCCCCAGTGTCACTGAGCCTCAGCTGCCCATGCACTAGCCTTCACTGGCAAGGTTTTTGGCTTTTCTGTCTCACTTTTGCCCACCCTTGCTCTGCTTCCTGGGGTCATCTCTTAACTATACCACTTGTCCCCAGAGATTCCTCTTGTCTGGGCATCTGTTTCAGGGGAACCTGAAGCCAAGTCACCTTTACCTTGATTAATGCCAGCATGTGACTGGGAATATGATGTTTCTGCTCTGTTCCCACTGTCCCACCAAAAAAGTATTTTGTGCTATGTAAGCCCCAAGCCCCAACGGGAGCTTCCCAGGTGGCACTAAGGGTAAAGAACCTGCCTGCCAATGCAGGAGATGCAAGAGATGCAGGGTTTGATTCCTGGGTCTGGAAGATCCCCTGAAGGAGGAAGTGGTAACCCACTCCAGTATTCTTGCCTGGAGAATCCCATGGACAGAGGAGCCTGGAGGGCTATAGTCCATAGGGTCTCCAAGAACTGGACATGATTAAACTGACTCAGCACATAGCAAGCCCCCAGGAATGGAAGCCCAGCCTTTCTTATCGTCTATCCCATTCCCTGGGACCCCCACAACAATGCCTAACACATGGGATGTGCCCACCTCTATGCTGATCTGGCTGGGGACTCCTGGGAGGCCCCACCCGTGATTACTGGCCACATAGGTGGTTGCTCTGGGATCCTGCATGGCCCTCACCATGGTGGGTGCCCCAGGACACAGAGAAGTCTAACATCCATTCCTCAGAATAAACAGCAAGCCCTCTGGAGACGTTTTTACTAACTGTGATGATTAAAACAAAAAACAGAGAGAAAGGAAGTCTGTCCTTGTTTATGAAATTTCCCCCCAAAATTGTTCCTTGCATTATTTGTAGTGTGCCTCAAAAGAGGCAGGTCTGGAAATAACTTGCTGACCAAGACTCTATTTTATTTTAAAAAGTACTTATTTATTCATTTGGTTGCACCGAGCCTTAGTTGCAGCATGTGGGATCTAGTTCCTCAATCAGGAATCAAACCCAGGTCCCTTGCACTGGGAGCGTAGAGTCTTAGCTGGACCACTAGGAAAGGCCCCAAATCCTGTTTTAGGGTCAGCAGCCCTGATGGGTGGTCCTAAGGCCACCTTTCCCACTCAACACTGCACACATTCCCTCCTTCCCTTTCCTCTCCTTCCATTTGTCTTTCTGCCTTTCCTTCTTTCTTTCTTTCTCCACTGCAGTCTCCTTTCTTCAGAACGTCTTTCTGACTTTCCTCTTCCAACACCAGAAACTATGGTTGCCTAGTGGCCTGGATTATCCAGAGCTTTGGAGACCATCTACCTGTGTCTTGGAATCAATGCCATTTTAACCCTAATAAAGAAGGGGAAAATCCCCCAAGTGTTTGCTGTGCCTCTTGTGTGATTCCACATGGTTATTCCTCAGGAGAAAGGAAGAGGTAGCCAGAGTGCGTCTAGTCCCTAAGGGCATAAAGGCAGGGGGACCTGGCAGGACTTCCCTTGGACTGATTCTGAAGACAGGTCAGTTTTCTTCTGGGCAAGGCAGAGCCCAGTTAGGAGAATCTGTCCGCCTCCTCTTTTTCCTGCTTCTCCTCTTCCTCTGCCTTTCTTAACAGGGTCACGGCCCCGCGCGGTAGCAGGTCGAGTCCAAATGAGCATGAGCCTGGTGGGAGAGTGCCGAGAAAAAGGAGAACCTCATTTCAGATTCGCTAAACATCTTAAACCCTGTCAGGGGGTTGAGGAAGCCCGGGCTGTACTTTGCCAAGCACATTTCCCCTTAATTTTCATACCCAAGTGTATTCTGAAGGAAATGAAATCCACATGTTTCTGATCATTTATACTTAAATCATCAAAATATTGCCTTTTAGGGGCTTTGTGTGTCAGGAAACCCATTGAACCTTTTCACAGCAGTGCTCACTGCCTCCTGGAAAGATAAACAGGAAGTGGTGATCTGTAGAGGGCAGTGGTGCTGACCCCAGGACGGGCCTCCGGAGTGGGCCTGGGTGGGGCCTCCGGGTGAGGGATGGGGAGGCTCGCACCGCCCAACATCTGGGCTCCATCCCTGGCCTGTGTCACTGGCTTGATCTGGGACATTGGACACAGCCCGGTTAATCAAGGGTCCCAGTTTCCACTGAGTCAAAGGGGACTATTAGAGAACTATTTGATTCAGGCAATAACTGGGAGGGAAAACTTGAGGACTGAAAGAAACTTAGTGGAATGGCCCCCAAACACAATGTGTAAAACTAATTTAGACCCTGCTTCAAACTATCTTTTGTCTGACTGTACTTCATTGGATATATATGTCAAGTGATATATAAGGCAAGTGTCTCTTTTCTGCATGTATGTCTGTGTGTGTGTATGTGTGTGCACACACACTAAATCTGACAATATTAAGAAATTGTCATTAATTTATTTTTAAATATTTTGGCTATATATATTTAAAAGATTGCTTATTTTTTAGAAACACATGCTGAACTGTTTTCCAATAATTTGATATCTTGGTGTCTGGGAGTTGCGTAAGAATAATTGGCATGGGGAAAGGAGGTGGTGGGTGGGTGGATTGGGAATGAAATAAGACTGAATATGAATTTGATAGTCTTGGAGCTGGTTGAGGAGTGTCTGGGTCTTCAGTATGTTCTTCTCTTTACTTTTGTATATGGCTTTACCTTTTTAAGATTCTTTTTTTTAATTTATTTTATTTTTAAACTTTAAAATATTGTATTAGTTTTGCCAAATATCGAAATGAATCCGCCTTTTTAAGATTCTTAACATGAAAAACTAAAAGTAAAATCTAAGCTTTTCTGATAACAGGATGCTACAGTGGGGAAATATCTTGAGCATAGGAGATCACAAATCCCAGTATATAAAGTCCAGAATTGCTTATTGATAAATCATAAACCCCAATAAAGTCAGATGCAATTTATTTTGCTGAACTACATGAGATGGCAATTTTTGCAGGTTAAAAAATGGTCGGTTATTGGCAACTTCAAATAGTCCCACCTCAGTAGCTTATATCAGCCCCCATTACTGAGTTTTCCAGCTTCGGGGGCTCTGTGTTTAATGTGGGAAACATAGCACCAGCCTGCAGGAACTTAGGGTGAGGAGACAGTGAACTAAGATTCTCAGACTAACTGGATGGAGTAGCACCAGAAGTGCACAAACAGAGGCTGTAACAATGGAAAATCATTTTCTGTCTGAAGATGGTACCCAGAGAGTGGGTCTGGAAAGATGGGTTAGGTTTCCATGGAGATGAGATAGAGGTACTCCCAAAGGGATGGCCTTTATGAGCAAAGTCACAAAGGAAGGCAAGTCTAAAGGGTATTCAGTGCTCAACAAATGATGAGTGAATTAATTATTTAATACATAAATGGATCTTAGACTTTATGGAAAGACCTTGAGAAGACTCTTGATCCAGGTGAGTGACCTTGAATGCGTTTGTTAAGTCTCTAAGTCTCAGTTTTCTCACCCAGAAAATGCCTCACATGATGCTTAATAGGAGTTAAATAAAGTGAAGTGAATAGGCTTTCCTATGGTAGGTGTAGAAATGCCAAGACCAGGAACAGATCCAATGCTGAAAGTCGACTGAGAACTTGAGATGAGTTCAAGTTCAAGCTAAAAAGATATTGTGGAGCTATGTTGTATCAAAATCAGACTCAGGGTACAGGGAAACTTTTTTGACTCTTCAATATTTAACAATTTTTGTTTTGTTTTGTTTTTGTAAAAGTGCGTGGGTGTCTCTTTAGAAATGAGTTCTACCCCCATACCTGTAGTCTGATGGGCTGTACACTAAGGAGTCTCAGTTCGACTGGGCAAGCAGCAGGCATGTGTCTGAAGTGAGACCAACTAGACACTGCCCCAAAGAGGCTGTGTAACCTTAGGAAAGTCACTTGACCTCTCTGGGCATCAGTCCTCTGCCTTCTATTTTGGAGATAATGAATCCTATCTGCATCTTTCACAGAGCTGCCAGCAGATATACTGAGAAAGGATACAGGCAAACCTTTGTTCTGTAAAAGCACATCCCAAGGATGTCAAAAGTGGCTTCCAGGAACAGGATGTCGAGAAGGATCCTGAGGCTGCATCTGGGTTCATCAAGAAAGAAGGCTTCTGATTGACTAGTGATGTCTGCTCGGGGCATAGAAGCACAGAGGAGTGACTCACTTGTTCATATACTTGGTATTTCTTCTGTGTCCTCTCAGTTGTTTGTATAAAAGACAGATACTTTACTTCCCTATAGGAAGTCAAATTCCTTCAGGGAAAGATTTCTTGCCTCCAGAACTCATGCAGTGGTGCATAGGTTGTTGAATTGGTTTAAATGGAGCATCTGCTCAGTGGCATGTTTTGCAAAAAAATGGAAAGTTCATCTTTATTTGGCAGCAAAGAGTCGCCTTGTGCATCCAATAACTTAACTAGTTCTGAGGACTGTTGTGAGGATTAAATCAGTTAGTGAGAAAGTAGTGCTTAAAATAGGGCCCCACCCAGAGCAAGAACTAAATAAATATCAGATGTAACAAGATTGTATTGTGTTTGAGACATTGTTCTTGCAGCTGCCTGGGTGTCTCTTCCAAGATCCTATGGAACATAAAATATTAAGCTCCAGATCAGACTCTCCTGTGGTTTTACACAGGGTGTGTATGTACTGAGACGCTTCAGTTGTGCCTGACTCTTTGCAACCCTATGGATTGTAACCTGCCAGGCTCCTCTGTCCATGGGATTCTCCCATGGACAAGAATATTGGAGTGGGTTGCCATGCCCTCCTCCAGGAGATCTTTCTTACCCAGGGATCAAAACTGGGTCTCTTGAGTCTCCTGCATTGGCAGGTGGTTTCTTTATCACTAGAACCACCTGGGAAGCCCTTTACACAGGGTAGTTTATGCCCATTTCCTGAAGTCCTGAGAAGTAGAGACTCTGTCTAAAGTTTTATCAAAGAATCTCTACTTTTTCCTCTAAGATACTGAGTAAATCTGCAGAAATCCCTGCATGTGTGGACTCTATTCTTCTTTCAAAACTAGTACACAAGGGAAAAGTGTAACTTGGAGAAGGAAATTCCTTAAAAACATCCCGGAGTGTTCCTATCTTGTATATCTGAAGCACGGCCCAGGCCAAACTGGATCTTATTGGACCACTGGTCTCTGCAGGTTAAACTTTAGAGAACCATGGGAAGGATGGGCTTGCGGGAGGCCCAAGGGGCAGGCTGGTACTGAGAACTTTTGGGCAAACCTTCAGCTCAGTTATCTGATCATGTAGCCAACTGAACTGTAGAATGCTGTCCAGGCCCAGGGCTAAGCTGAGGGCGTCCCTCCTTGAAAGGGAAGCATGGATGCCTACAGGTTGACGGTTGACCCAGGAATGCACAAATGGCCTTAGCCTGGAGAGGACACCAGGCAGAGTGGCAGGGACTGTTCATACCCCTGACTCTCTGGGACCCCACCTGGTCCTTGATAGTTTTCTTGTGAACATTTGACCCAAGAAAGGGCTTACCCCTTGAAGGCTGGGTCACCAACTCCCAGCAAAGATACTCACCTTGGGTGTAGTGGGGACCCTCATGCCACCCCTGAGAAAACAGACCCAAGAGAAGGAAGGGCTTGCCCATAGCACATGGGACTACGTGGCAGAGTGAAGGAAAGGAGAAGGCCTCACTTACGGGGTCCTGTGATCAGTGGTCATTGGTGGCACTTAGAAGCCCTCTGCAGGACCGGCCTCCCCACGGGAGCCAAGTTAATGAAGTGGACAGCCTTAGAGAACCACCTCACCTTTCTTCTAGCAGATTCTGGTGTCTCCAAAGCAGCAAGCTAGAACGTGTGGACACTTCTCATTTATTAAAGCAAGTAGCTCACAGTGTTTTCATCTTCCCCCCAGATGATCCTGGCTATGCCCACATTGAGAGAGGGGGCCTTTTGGCTCCATCTCACACCCTCCTGTCAACCCAGTCTCTTTCCTTGTCCAATCAGCCCAAAGCCCATCCCAAACAACACCCTTACTTCAGATGGGCCCCTTGATAACATGAATTGTATAAACTGAAATTCCAGTCCTGCTGGTATCTGTGCCCTGCTTATGTGGCCCAACCTCTTACCAGCGAGCATCCTCAGGTCTCATCTGATGGGAGAGACTTGGGACCACTCTTCAGATCCCAGCTGGAGAGTATGACCCAGACACCTTCATTCTCACCCAATACAACCAGAAGCTGATCATTTCATCCACAGAAAATCTGCCAGCTAATGGTGGCTTGAGCCTATTTGTCCTCTGGTCCCACAACAAGCCTTACCAGATACCCAACTGTCTGGCATGAGGTTGGGAGGCATGACACATGACACCCTGGTGGTGCCTTAGAGTCCTTTTAGTTTTTATAACAGTCTATTGAGCTAGAGTTCACTATGCCTACTTATGGATAGGTTAACTGAGTCTCAGATATGTTCAGACATTTGACCAAGCTATCAATTGCACTGAGTAAGTGGAAGAGCCTGGGACTCTGCCAGCCCTCTCCCCACTGCCTGGGTGTTTTCACCCCTTCCCCTGTGGAGGTGAGACAGGAGCTGGCAATCTGAGAGGATGGGGAGGGAACAGCATTAATGGGAGTAGGAAGGTGGAGGCTTCCAAATGGTCCTTTATAATATTCTAGGCTTTGCCTTTGATACCATTTTGAGGTCCAAAGAAAGCTAGAACCCTTCTCTTTTCCTCACCCAAAATGATACACTTTTCCATTGGCCCTATATTTCAAAAAATAAACAGTGAGAGTGACAGAGAAGAAAACAAAGGGAGAGCCAGACCGAGGAGGGCAGAATCCTCCATCTGAGCTTATTTTGAGACATTCGGTTGTGTAATTGGTTACACATTAGGTTCTGTAATGAGCAGACCCAAAGAGTCTGCTTTCTAGACAATGTCTGTCTCATGGCTTCAGTTCAACAATTTTAACATAAACCATGGACTGCTTTAATCTATTAACTATTTCTTTTCTGTTTTTTGCTTTTTCAATCTGGGATGGCAAAGCCCAACCCAACCCAACCCACATTCCAGCTTCAGCCAAAACTGCCACTTTGGTTGTTGATCAGTACTGTCAGTATACTATTGTGCCTCCCAAGGGCTCAGAAAGTCGGTGAAGGTCACAGCACAGGCAACCCCAAGAGGCCTCAGCTCTGGCCTGGTTTGCAGGGAGAGAACGGTCCTGTAGGTATATGCCTGCCTTTCTACCCCAGTGACACCCACGAGAATAGGGCTTCCATCTTAGAGTTGGTTGCATTCTAAATGTTCAACTCATAGGCATCAACCCTAAATATCCACTGAAGGACTGAGGCTGACCTGAAGCTCCAGTACTTTGGCCACCTGATGAGAAGAGCCAACTCACTGGAAAAAACCTGATGCTGGGGAAGATTGAGGGCAAGGGGAGAAGAGGCGACAGAGGATGAGATGGCTGGATGGCATCACTGACTCAGTGGACGTAAGTTTGAGCAAACTCCTGGAGATAGTGAAAGACAGGGAAGCCTGGCCTGCTGCAGTTCATAGGGTCACAAAGAATTATACATGACTGACAACACAACCACTTTAAGAATTGACATGCATAAGGTGAAGGGCTTCCAAGAACAAGATGTAGTTATAGAACAACAGAAAAAAAACACCCCTCGTTGTTTACAGCCTTCTGATATTTTAAAAACAAACTGATAATCCGAAGAGAAGTGAGGGTTTTATGTCAGATCTCTGTGCTATGAGACTAGATAACCCTCAATTTTCCAGACTGTCATAGCTGACTTTATCCTGTTAGGTGAAACAGATACATTCAAATAATCCTGCTCATGGAGTATTACTCAGCCATTAAAAAGAATACATTTGAATCAGTTCTAATGAGGTGGATGAAACTGGAGCCTATTATACAGAGTGAAGTAAGCCAGAAAGAAAAACACCAATACAGTATACTAACACATATATATGGAATTTAGAAAGATGGTAACAATAACCCTGTATACGAGACAGCAAAAGAGACACTGATGTATATATAGAACAGTCTTTTGGACTCTGTGGGAGAGGGAGAGGGTGGGATGATTTGGGAGAATGGCATTGAAACATGTATAATATCATATATGAAATAAGTTTCCAGTCCAGGTTCGATGCACGATACTGGATGCTTGGGGCTGGTGCACTGGGACGACCCAGAGGAATGGTATGGGGAGGGAGGAGGGAGGAGGGTTCAGGATGGGGAACACATGTATACCTGGGGCAGATTCATTTTGATATATGGCAAAACCAATACAATATTGTAAAGTTAAATAAATAAAATTTAAAAAAAACAACAACAAATAACCCTGCTCATTGGGAGCACCAATGTCCTTGCACTTCCCATTGGTCCCTTACTCTTTTCGCCTTGAGCTGAGGTCCACGGTGGGCATTGTGCTGGGGTCCCTTGGGCAGCCACCCTCTCTTTTCTCTCTGCAGTGACTTCCAAGTCATAGGTATTTGACTGGTATCAGCTGATTACATAAATGAATGAATGCATCAACCATAGGGTGGGGCCTGGGGACGGTCGACCCAGTTTTTAGTTCTGTTTTGTATCCAAACCCATAGTTAACTGTGATGGGATTTTACAAATTATGATATAGTTTTTGACAATTGCATTGTATAAAATTGTATGACAAGTCATGCCTTGGTCTGCTTTCAACTTCAGGACCCTGGGAGAGAGGACTTGGACTTGGCTGTTATCTTTACTCTGATCATCAGGAAAATTCCCAGTGCCTAAGTGTGGTCCTGAGGACAATTTAAGAAACTGTGAGCTCTGCACATTTGCTCATTCCAAGTGTCCAAAGTGGTGATGACAGTACCTTTATCAGTTGCACTTCTGATGTGGCTACAGCCTGTGTGGAGGGTGTTCCCTCTAAGAGACTCAGTACCAGGATGAGAGACAACACCCGCCCCCCCATACCTGAAACTGACACAATACTGCAAATCAACTACACTTCAATTAAAAAAAAGGAGAAAGTCCAAACCAAGACTTCTCATCAGGTTCAACATAATGATGATGATTTGCAAGGTGTGAATTAAAATTTGAAATCCATATTAGATTTTAATTAAATCATCTGAGAATTATATGCTATAGAATCACAGAGAATTCATAGACATATTTTTCCCTTTCATTGCCTTGGTTTTCTCATCTTTAGAAGCTGAAAAATGGTCACTTCTCAACTACTAGAATTTGGGGGAGAGTTAATAGAATCGCCCACTGTTGTACAGATAATGGTGCCACACGTGGAGTGGAGCCACAGGATGCTTTGCAGGTCCAGTACATTCCCCCAAGCCAGTGCTCCACAGATCAGGGAGCAGTGATTCCAAGGAACAGTCCCTCTCTCTTCTCCAAGGTAGACATCAGAGCAATTGCAAGTAAGGGTTTGGGAGGAATGAGCTGAAAAACGCTAGTCATTCTATCACTCTGGCAGACAAGATACCAGTGACAGCCACCCCCTGTGGTCCCCAATCCACCCACAGCTCAGATGGTTGGTGAGGGGAGGGGAGGGGGAGAAGAATGCAGACCTGGCAGAGTGAGATGGCTCAGGGAGCAGTGCCAGGGCTCGAGGACTGACAGGGCATGGTGCCCTGCTGTGGGTCCTGGGCATCAGATCCACAGTGCAGCATTTCGTTACACTCCCTTGGCTGCTCGATCATTAGCTTGTCCCTTTGGTATTTTCTAGACCTTTTCAAATTTTCATTTTGAAACAGAGACAAAACTTTTGATTACTATTTGAGTGAAAGAGACCAGCTTTCCCATTATTTTTAGAACCTGAATTAAAAACAACAAATGATCTTGAGGACAACTCTCCCCCATACCCCCTCCCCAACACATATGTGGAAATTCAAGAATCTTGGGATTATCATGAAATCTGGAGTTTTTCAAATTTCAGCAATAGAATTCATCTAAAAAAGAAAATCATATGTCAAACCCGATATGCAGAACAGCTAAAAGTGAGACTGTTCTGATGAAAGCAGGGACAGAGGCTGAATGTCCAGCCCCTCGCCACTGCCTCATTCCCCCAGAAGTGTCCTCTGCATCTCTGAGGTCCTCTGGCAACGTTCTTTCTTAGATCTCTCTCTCTTTCCTCCATCCTCATGGCTGGATGTGAAAATTTTCAAAATGCTAAAGACATAATGTAGAAGGAGCCTGAATTCCTGAGTAACGACCTGGAAGAAACTTCCCACGAGAGCTATCTAACTCAAACTGGATTTTGAGCAAGAAATGAACTTTGGTTAGTGTTTGTCTTCTCACCTAGGCAGCAAGTCCCCTGAAAGCAGGGACCTTGTCTATGATGGGTAGGGCTTTTAGTAGTCAGGATAATTCGTGCTAGCTTCTGTAACAAACAACGCCCCTCCCCCCAAGTCTTTGGCTAAACACAGTAAGGGAAGCATCCCCTTCTGCTACGTCCCCATCACACAGAGCCACTGTTTCTCACATGGAGGATTGCAAAGGTCTCCTGACTAGTGTTCTCAGCACTGAAGCAACGTGGTCCCTTGAAGCCTGGAGTGAGTCCACTGGCACCCGCCAGAGCCCTCCATAGCTCTCCTCTTATGCAGGGGAAAATCCTATATGGCTCTGTTCCCTGACTTGCAGACACCTCTCACTCACTCAGCTTCCACACTACTGTCCTTTTGCTCTTTCTGAAATAAGTGAAAAGAACCCTGTCTCAATGCCTTTGTACTTTCTTAAGAGACCTGGGTTCAGTCCCTGGGTCAGGAAGATCCCCTGGAGAAGGCAATGGCTACCCACTCCTGGGTACTCTTACTTGGAGAACAGAAGTCCATGGGATCACAAATAGTCACTCATGTAACTGGGCAACCAACACTAATCTTCCTCCTAGAACATTCCTTCCCCAGATACTGTCATAGAGAACACTCTTGGTGCATCCCAGTCTCCACTGCAGTGTCCCTTGTCAGAAAGGTCTGCACTGAGCCCTGTATACAGGAGCCCTCTCTTTCTCAGCCCTCCTGTCCTCCTCCTGCTGTGATGTTTCCCCGTCTCCACTCTTCACTCCATCACAAGCTCCATGAGAGCAGAGACCTGTGTGTTCATCTGCAGGGCAGGAATAGAGACACAGACATAGAAAACAGACATGTGGACATGGAGGGGCAGGGGTGGGATGAACTGGGAGATTAAGACTCACATATATACACAACCATGTGTAAAATAGATGGCTAGTGGCAAACTGCTGTACAGCACAGGGTGCCCTGCTCGGTGCTCTGTGATGACCTAGAGGGGTGGGATTGCAGGGAGGGCTTGGAGAGAGGTCCAAAGGGGAGGGGATAAGTATTTATATATAGCTGATTCACATCATTGTACAGCAGAAGCTAACATGACATTGTAAAGAAAATATATGCCATTAAAAAAAAAAGCATGTGCTGAATGAAAAAAAAATCAAATGAGGAATATATAATCATAAAGACATAGAAGCTCTTAAAGACAGAATTGTGGTATAAGACAGCCCGACCCAGGGGGAGGGTATGGGGAGGGAGGAGGGAGGAGGGTTCAGGATGGGGAACACAGGTATACCTGTGGCGGATTCATTTCGATGTTTGGCAAAACTAATACAATATTGTAAAGTTTAAAAATAAAATAAAATTTAAAAAAAAGAAAAAAAACAAAAGAAAAAGATTATTTACAAAAAAATAAAAAAAATAAAACCTATCTTGTAGTGGGGGTCAGAGGAAGCTTCACTGGGGTATCTGAGCCTGTGGCCACCATTTAGACTTTGACAAATGGCTCTAAAGCTCTCTAAGACCTCAGGGTGTGCGGGACTCTTGTGAGGCTTGAACTTGGTAGAGGGGATAGAATCTGGACCAGCTTTGCCTCCAACTGGCCGAGTTTGCACAGCATAGCGGCACTGTTTTCCTGGCCTTTATAAAGGAGTAATTCTTTCCTCATGTGAAAAAGATAACTGTTAAGACAAGGGTTTACTGCAGAGCTCCTGGTGTCCTCAAGATGAGAAGTCTTCTCACCCAGTTCCCCTGCAGAACCCACACCCAAGGGAGGCAACTTCTTTTGCTCCGTGAGTCTCCATCCCTTTCCTAGTTGAGTTTGAGAAACCAGGAGGGGACCTTGGAATAGATGAGTTGGGCCCATCTGATTTTCTGCCTTGGGACTATAAAGTCAAAAACATGAAAATTGCTGAGTATATGGACTTCCCTGGTGGCTCAGATGGTAAAGAGTATGCCTGTGATGCAGGAGACCCAGGTTCAATCCCTGGGTTGGGAAGATCTCCTGGAGAAGGAAATGGCAACCCACTCCAGTGGGTTTCCCATTCTTGCCAGGGAAATCTGATGGACAGAGAAGCCTGGCAGGCTACGGTCCATGGGGTTGCAAGAGTCGGACACAACTGAGTGGCTAACACTCTACTGTAAAATGGTTCAGAGGGAGAATTCCGAGGTGGAAGAACTTTTAAGGCAATTTTTGCTGCTAATTATAATTGAAATCAGTGTCTTCAGCGGGGTATGTATGGGTTCCCAAAGGATCTGGAGAGACTGAGGGAGGTCATGTGGGGAAGGGGAAGAGGCACCACGTGAGTTCTCTGCCATCTGGGCCAAAAGGGAAGTCAAGGGAACACTTGTGGGTGACCACAGCACCAGGGTCTACCTGAGGCTGGCCTGCATGTGCACGCACAACCTCCTGCTGCCTCAACCCCACACTGAGGAGTAAAACTTGTGCCAGTGAGTAAACAGTCATGCGTCTTGGCCCTCCTGCAGGGAGGTCTGGGGAAAGCTTGGGAGACTCCCTGGGTATGGTATCACGAGGAAGAACCTGAGGATGAATGGCTGTGTTAAATGTAAACTTACACCCTGGAGAAGACCTCTGTCCTCTTGGTCAATGTCATGATCTACCTGCCTTGGCAAGAGCCATACCCGGGAGGTGCAGTGTTCTCTGTTCAGGCCCTGGGTGAGCTGACCTGGAAGACAGTTACGTGGGTTCCTTTCTCACTGGGGAATTGAGCCCTGCAAGGAGGCAGGACGTGGGGCCAAAAGGAAAGAACGAAGATTCCTGCAGTGGTGGATCCCAGAGGGCGAGCTGGGGTCCCAAAGGTAGAGTGTGATGAAGGAAAAAATGAGAACATAGGTTGGGACAGGGGGCAACCATTCAATGACTGTGATGATGATGCTAATAATTTTAAATGATTAACACATTTTGTTTTGATTCCTGGCCTCATGGCTCCAAAGTTTGTTCTCTTATCTCTACATGGTATTGCTCTCCGTATAGAGAATAATATAAGGAGACAATAAAAAAGAGGAGAAAATAAAATATAAGGAGAAAAAAGAAACAGGAAGCAGATATGCAGAAAATAAAAATCATGCTAGTTCTAGCTAATCTTTATTGAGTACTCATCACATGGCAGGCCGTCTTATAAGTAATCCTCTCAACAATCCTAGCATTATTATCAAAGAAAGAAAAAAGAAGTGGGGAAGAAAAGGAGGGAGAGAGGGTGGGAGGAACGAAGGACTTACTCATGGTTACACAACTAATAAATAGAAAACTCAAAATTCAAAGCAGGCAGTCTGCCCCCTTAAGGGTGTTCTCAGCAGTATGAAATCATCAGCCAGTGTCTTGCTCCTTCGCGCCTTGTTCTCTGCAGCACAGCCTGGCGCTGTGCATCTGCCTTGGACCTTGGGGCCTACCTCCACAGACTCCTCCTGCCGAAAGCCATGGGCCCCCTTGCTCCCAGCTCTGTGGCTCCTGATTTTGTCTTTTCTGGACTTTATTCTGACACCTCTCAAATATCAGATGTGAATTTGCAGCTCCAGGCTCAAAAACCAGAAGTAGCTCATTTCTCAATATTACTGTAATCAAAGATATTAGGCCCTTAATTCTTGATCACTTCATTCAATAGAAATGCACCATTTCAGGCTTTTTTTTTAAGTTTTTTTTTTCTTTAATTTGGCCACACCATGCAGCATGCAGGGATCTTCATTCCCCGACAAGCGACAGAACCCTTGGCCCTTGCATTGGAAGAATGGGGTCTTGACTGCTGGACCACCAGGGAAGTCCCCATTTTAAGCATTTTTATGCAACTCTTTGCTACTTATCCCACCTCTTCATGGTCAGACAAACCTCTGAAATGTTATGCAAAGCAAAGCATCCCAGAAAGGGGCCTTCTTTCTTTCCTCAGTAACAGTTACCCCCAGTTGCCCATGATCCTAACAGATCCATGATCCGTTGCCAAGCCTGGGGACCATAAGGACTTGGCTGTATCCCCACCAGGTGCCCCATGAAGTCATCCTCTTCAAGGTCTTATCAGCTTCAGGCACTGCCAACAAGCAAGGGAGTCATGCTGGCCACTTGAGGACCACCAAGTTCTGTTCTCTTTCCAGACTGAGGGATACTCTTCCTCTCCCTAGCTGCTTTCCAGGGTCTTCACCTACCCTAAGGAACCTCCTTTCTGGGCACAGTCCTCATGACTTGAGCTTGCATAAAACAAAGGAAGAGGGATTACCCACAGCTTTAAACCTGCATGTATACCCGAAAAGGAAAATACAAGGTGCTTAGTTTGCTTTTGGAAGTGAAGTGCAGTGGGGAGAGAAAAGTGAAAAGAACAGAATTTAGTTCCCATCCCAATTGGAGGCCCAGTAAGCCTCTGTTTCTGGTGCATTGGATGGGGTTCTGTTCATTGAGAACAAAACATCAAGGAAGTATGGTTTCGAGGAATCTCCTCTTTCTTCTCTAGACCCTTCCTCCCACCTCCTCCTTTGGGATCTCTAAGACATATCATGGCCTAATGCTGCCCCTGCCATTCAGCTGACCTGTGCATTCACCCGTCACCTTCTACCAGCACAATTGAGTGTTGCAGAAGAGTAGCCACAGGGATCAATGACACATTTAATTCAATGGTTTGTCTGGTCTGGGGTGCTTCCCAGGTGGCTCAGTGGTAAAGAATCTGCCTGCCACTTCAGGAGCCACAGGGGATGCAGGTTCAATCCTTCAGTTGGGAAGATTCTCTGGAAAAGAAAATGGCAACCCATACCAGTATTCTTACCTGGAGAATCCCATGGGCAGAGGAGTCTCCTAGGCTTCAGTCCACAGGGTTGCAAAGAGTCGGATATGATTGAAGCGATTTAGCATGCAGGCACGTTTGGCCTGGGGCACCTGGAAGGAAGAACAGGTTGGGTGTCAGACTCCTTTTTGCTTCTTCAGATTACATCAGAGCATTGTTTCTGTCTGTCTTGGAGGGTGGGGACCTACAGAATTCTCTTTTCATCCAAAGCAGTGGAAAGGAACCTTTCTGGCTCAAGTGTGACTGGAGATCTGCCTGGAATCTCTTGTGGTGTGGAGGCACCATGACCTGGCTGGTCTCGGGGCTCCTGGCATCCTGCCTGCCCTGGATGGACTGTGCAACCCTAAATAACCCCGCTCAGCACCATCTGACACAGAGAGCATTTCCCTGATGAGTTACCCATACACGGATAATCCAATACATCTTTGTCTTACTACCTGTAGTTGAAGAGCCCTGCAAAGCATCCCAGGTAACAGCACAGATTATATCAAGATCCAGAATCATTGGGGGGATGGATAGCTCAGCACAGCCCTCTGGGGCCTCACTGACATACCCAGGCAGTTCTCATGGCCAGGCTGAGGCTTTGGGGGACATGCTGATCCCCAATTCCAGTACCCAGGTGAGCTGCAAGGCAATGGCAGAGCATCAAGGTGGTGGGAAGAAGAGAAATGAGAAAATAAATCAGCTTCCTTCACTGCAGTGAAAGACCTCGCTTCCCCCAAATTCTCCTGTCTCAGAAAAGGGCAGAATGAGGGTCTACCCCACGTATGCCCCAGCCCCCGGATAGCAGGGGACGCTTCGTCCCCCTTCCTGACAGAGTGCTATCACAAACCGAGAACCAGATGGCTGCCTTTATATTTCTTTTTTTTTTCTTTCTTCTTCTCCTTTTTTTTTTTTTACTGCAATACTAAAGCCACCATAAAAAAGCAAAGTTGAACAGACAGAGCTAATAATATAATCATTCAAAACACCTGCAAACGGTGCAGATGGGCAATTTCTGTCTGCAGAATCATCGGTGAAAGACCGCCTCCCCATATGGGCAGCTCCAGAAGCTCAGCGTTGCCCAGGCTCTGTCCCTTACCTTAAGAAAACCTGCACAGAGCATATGCATGCTTTTTATAGTTGAGCTGAAGGATCGGTGGCTGATTATTTATGTCCTTCTGGTATGTCTTGGAGCCGGGCAACCTGCGAAGGGTCTGTCCACTACGGCGCCCCAGGTGTAGAGGGGCCCCCGGGGAGGCCAGGAACCCGGGGTGCAGCCACGCATTCTGCCTGGCCACAAACAATGGCTATTGTCTGAGAATGGATCCATCGCCATCCATGGCCACCATCTACCTGCTTCCTTGAAATAAACAATCCTCAAAAGCCAACAGCCCTGTTTTCCATTTCTCACTGAAAGCACAAACTGTGAATCTGTAGAGAAAGAAACGTTTTACAATGCAAAGCTTCGTTTTGTTCTCTGTTGGAGCAGGTTCCTCAGTCTGCCGCTCCCAGTCTCTTGCAATGGAACTCATTTCCCAGGAATAAACTGAAACATTGGGAGCCTGTGAAGAAGGCAGGCCACCCTTCAACCAGGAGGTCACCATTCAACCTTAGCGATCAGCCCCTCCCCCAGCCCCACCTCTTTGGCAGGAAAGATTTTCCCAAGGCAGCAGAGGCACGGCTGGCTGGTCTCCCCACTTGGACCTGTGCATGGAGCGTGGGGGCCTCTCTCACTGCTCCTCTCGACACTGAGTCGGTCCTGCGCTTCACAGTGCACAGATCCCTGTTGAGGAGTATGGACGGATGGGTGGGCGGACCAGAGTAAAGGCGAAGCTTGCACAGAGCCTGTCTTCTTTCAGGCAAGCTGAGCAGTGGCTGATTGATCTTGAGTGTCAGGCACTGTGCTGGGCATACATGGGACCGAGCAATGGAAGAGGTTGGGTCTCCATCCTCAGAGAGTTCACAGGTCATGTTGGCGGGGGGCATGTTCAAATGATATAAGATAGAAAGGATCCCCTGTGCATGGAATTCTCCAGGCAAGAATACTGGAGAGGGTAACCACTCCCTTCTCCAGGGGATCTTCCCGACACAGGGATTGAATCTGGGTCTCCTGCACTGCAGGCAGATTCTTTACTGTCTGAGCCACCAAGGAAGTCCATATGAGACAAAACCAGTACCCAAAGAGAAGGCCACACACCATCACTGGAGGGTTTAGAGGAAGGAGAGTTTACAACCAGAATCTAGTTGAGAAAGTCAGAGGCTTTCTGAAAGAGGCAACATAGGAATTTTTTCTTCCTAAATAGGTGTGAATCCATTCAATTCTCTCCATTATCACTTCCACCATCAAAGTCTAAAGTGTCATTGTCCTCATCTCTTCTGGAGGCTATTCACATCAGTTCTTCTTTCCTTCTCCCCCAGTCCGCTCTGCAGGCATTTTAGACCGTAACCTAAGCATGTCAGTCCCATCCTGGGCTGAATATTTTAAAATACTTTCTTGTTACTCAAATCAAATAAGTATTCAAATCCTCATTATGAAGAATTATTTATGATGCTTTGGGCAGTGAGTGATAGAGTAACAGAATCAGCTCAAAATGACTCAAACAACAAGAGCATTTATGATCTTCCATCAAGAACTGGTTAACTTCGTGGTCCAGTAACATCATCAAGGATGTAGCATCCTTCCAGCTTTCCTGGCATCCTCTACACTGGCTTTTCTCTGGGGGATGGTCCCCCAGGGCCCAAGATGTCTGAAGGAAGGCACTCAGAGTATCACATTCACACACAGCAGTGCCCAAAGTCAGAGGACAGAATATCCCTTTTCCTTGTCCTTTATAAATTCCAGGAAAGATTTCTGAAAGCCTGTCCACCCACTCCTGCCTCTCTACTAGCAGATTCCACTCCCATTGGCCAGAATTGTGTCACCTGTCAGCCCTAAAACCAATCAAGGTAAGAAGAATGGTGTTCCATTGGTTACACTAATGAAGGTTCATCTCCTGGAGTTGAGGGTGACTCTTACCTCAATGAAATTAAGGTTTTATTAGCAAGAATGAAGGGACATTAGGGGAATGTGACATTTCAGCAGTCAGCCACCAATGTCTGTCTGCCACATGTGCTTCCAGGACCCAGCAGGTATGGCCCTTTGAGTACTCCAGCTTCATTCTGGGCCACCCTCCCCATACATTGCTGTGGTCCACAAGCCTTCCTACCCTACACACTGAGGTACAGATGATCCTTGCTATTGGCCTGGAGGAAGTACCCCAGCCCATGGAATCATTACCACTGAGCATACCTATTCCTCGAGGGTTGGTAGAGCTTTGTAAAACCATGTAGGCACATTTGCTAGCTGTATGTATGTATGTATGCATGCATGAATGCTCAGTTGTTCAGTCGTGTCTGACTCTTCATGACCCCATGGTCTATATAGCCTACTAGGCTCCTCTGTCCATGGGATTCTCCAGGCACGAATACTGGAGTGGGTTGCTGTCTCCTCCTCCAGGGGATCTTCTTCCCAACCCAGGAATCAAACACTAGTCTCCTGTGTCTCCTGCCTTGGCAGGCAGATTCTTAACCACTGAGCCTCCTGGGAAGGCCAGTATGTATGTGTGTGTACATATGTGTGTGCGTAGATATTAAACCATTTTCCTTTTCTTTTGTTCAGTCCGTTTTTAAGATATTTTACTGACGTATAAATTATATATTGTGACATGCAGGTTCTAAGTATACAATTTGATGGATTTTGACAAATGCATACACCCGCATAACCCACATCCCCATGAAGATATAGAATATTTTCATCACTCTAGAAAAATCCCTCATGTAAATCCCCCCCTAAAGAGCTAATGCTCCTCACTCTCTTCCCAGACAGTAACTGCTATCATTTCCTTCATCACAAGCTAGTTTTGCCTCTTGTAGAACATCATTTTAAAAAAATCACAGAGTATGCATTATTTTGTGTCTGGCTTCTTTCACTCAAAATAATTTTTGTTGAGATTTATCTGTGTTACTGGTTTATCAGTGGTTCATTCTTTATCTTGCTAGGTAAAGTTGCACTGTATGAATACAGATAATTTGTTTATCCATTTCTCTCTTGATAGATACATATGTTATCTCAGTTTGGGGCTGTTCTAGGTACTTCTGGTGTACAACTGCTATAAACATTGGTGTACAACTCTTTGAATAATTACTTCAAAGTATAATTGCTTAGTCCTGTGATAGGCCCAGGATTAACTTTATACAAAAAAATGCCAAAGAGTTTTCTAAAGTAGTTTTAGCATTTTGCATTCCACCACCAATATAAGAGAGTTCTTTTGTTCCACATCCTCGCCAGCATCTGATGTTTTGGGAATTTTAATTTTAGCCATTCTGCTGCGTATGAAATGATATTTTATTGTTGTATTGATTTGCATTTCATCAGAGATACTAATATTGAGCACTTTTCATGTGACTATTGGCAACCGTGTCTTCCTATTTGAAGTGTCTGTTTAAATCTTTTGCCTTTTTTTTAAATTAAGCTGTCTTCTTATATAATGATAGTTAGCTATTTGTGCATTCCTCACACAAGTCCTTTGACAGATATCTGTCTATCTATATCTATCTATTTATAGACACAGATATAAATATATAGTAAAGATTTTCTCCCCATCTTGAGTCAGTTTTCAGAAGTCTTTTTCTAAAGAAATATTTTTTGTCTGTTTTCAAATTTAGAGCTGTGAAATTTCCCAGTATTTTCTATTTTTTTTACATCTCTACAATATCTGTAGTTGTGGCTCCTTTTTCAGGCCTAAAATTATTTGTACTTGATCTTTTTTTGCCTTGCTCAGTCTTGCCAGAGGTTTGTCTATTTTTATAATCTTTTTTTAAAAAACAGAAAAGATCTGATTATTTTTATCACTTCTTTGTTTTCTGTTTCATTAATCTTTTCTCTTACCTTTATTGCTTCTTTTTCTATATTCTTTTATTTACTCTACATTTTTTTTTTAAACATTTTCTGTATGTTCCAGAATTCTTTCTCTACCACAAGTTTTTAAGAGTATATATTTTGCTCTGGCTTAGTATGTAGCATTTTCATTTTTGTTCAACTTTAAATATTGTCAAATTTCCATTTTTACTTTTTTTGACTCATGATTTATTTAGAAACATATATTTTTCCCCTAAAACTGTGGGGGTTTTTTAACTTATATTTGTTACTAATTTTTAAACTGGTTCCTTTATAGTCAGAGAATGTTGCGTCTATGATATTTAACACTTTGGCATCTTCTGAGACAAACTTCATGAACTGGAATATTGTCATTTGGGTTAGTATTTCACATACGCTTGAAAATAATGTGTTCTATTTTTGTTGGTTTTTAGGGCTGTCTGTATATATGACCATGAACGTATCATACTAGCTTTGTTTAAATGCTCTACAACCTTAATGTTTTTTGTTGCTTTCTTTGCAATTATTGGGATTGCATCAAATAGCTTACTATGATTATATATTTATCAACGCTTTATAAGTAATATTTTGCTTATTTATTTTATATTGTTTAGAGCAGTGTCTAGGATATGGCAGATGCCCAGCCATGGAAGACCTTAGGGACCTTTGGCCCATGGGAGGTTGAATTTGAGGACAAGCCCTCTTGCTGGAGGTGAGTCAGCTGGTACCAGCTGGATCAGTACACGGGCAACCAAGGAGGAACCTCTGTGATCAGTGGTTATATCAGCTTTCTGGTCTCTCCACACCATTTGCATTTAAATATACACTCAGCCTTGTGTTAATATGATTGATGGTTCTCTGGCTAGCTCAATGCCTGTTACATAATAGGTTTAAGTATAAATATATATGTATATATACATATATATAAATTTAAGTCTCTATATAGACAGAGAATAGAGAAGGAAGAATAAATGGATTAATGGATCTTAAGGCAGAAGATGGTGCCTGTAGGCAAAGAGAACACTGACTTTGATTGCAACCGGGAGCTCGGTCTTTTGGGCTTGCTCAATGTCACCTGTGCATCTGACAGCATCTCTCTCTCTCTCTCTCTTTTGTTTTTTTCTTTTTGGGGATAGGGAGTGGGGAGATATCTTCTCTTATCTGTCCACACAGTTTTCATGCAACTTTCCTCATCTCTTCCCTCTAGGAATGAACACAGAATCTAGTCCTGTTCAGTCAGACCACAGTCCCCCTAGGGTTGCTGTTGCAGGAAGGGCAGATGACCTGAACTAGGCCAACGTAACTTAACACTTGCCTTTTGTTGGAGCTAAGGAGGAAGACATTTTTCCAGTTGGAGTTGATAGACTTGGAGCACGTAATTCTGGACTTTCCAGGGGACAGCACAGGAGGACATCCTGCCTAAGAGTGAAGCCCATGGGCAAGGAGGAGAACAGAGAGGAGGACACTTTGGGTCCTAGTGACTTTGTTGATGACTCTGCCTGAGGGCATCCCTGGAACTTCCCAGTGAAATGAACCAACAGATTCCCTTTCCTTTGAGGTGAGTCTGAGTTATGATTCTGTTTATGAAAGAGCCTTGATGAGGGATCTTTCACAAGACTAGCTCCCCAGGGTCATAGAGCACACAGGGATCTCTTTTCTTAAAGGCTGAAAGGCCTGTACCCCCACATGTATCCATCCCTACCTCAGCTGCAGGGACACAGCGCTTGGCTTGTTTTAGTTAAAAACTTTCCCGTTATTCCTAAACATGGCCCCAGACTCACACCTGCCAACTACAGAAGTGTAACCCAGACACATTTGTATTTCCTTGGTCAAGTCTACAAAACCCTATGGGGCCCCCATTCTACTTGCAACCCAAGGTGAAATGCAAATGCAGAGGAGTGGGGAGGGGGATTGGATAATAAATGGTTCCCTTATCCAGAGATTCAAAGTTTGTTGCAAAGTATGATAATCTAAACTACTGAAGCCACACTATATTTTAATTCCTTTAACAGCCAGTTGATTAAGGAGGACCCAGAGCCAGGTAAGTCTTCCCTGCTGGCTCAGATGATAAAGAATCTGCCTGCAATGTGGGACACCTGGGTTCAATCCCTGAGTCGGGAAGAACCCCTGGAGAAGAGAATGGCTGCCCACTCCAGTATTCTTGCCTGAAGAATTCCATGGACAGAGGAGCCTGGTGGGCTACAGTCCATGGTGTTGCAAAAGAGTCAGACACAACTTAGCAACTGACTACACCAGAGAGGACCACTGAATAAAAGCAGTTCACTCCCTTGCTGCTGCTGCTGCTGCTGCTGCTGCTGCTGCTGCTAAGTTGCTTCCGTCGTGTCCGACTCTGTGCGACCCCATAGATGGCAGCCCACCAGGCTCCTCTCTCCCTGGGATTCTCCAGGCAAGAATACTGGAGTGGGTTGCCATTTCCTTCTCCAATGCATGGCATGCATGCTAAGTCACTTCAGTCTTGTCCGACTCTGTGCCACCCTATGGACAGCAGCCCACCAGGCTCCTCTGTCCACAGGCTTCTCTAGGCAAGAATACTGGAGTGGGTTGCCATTTCCTTCTTCATAGCGGATGGTATATCCCCTCAGCACTTCCAGTTCCCAAACATGAATAGGGCTTTCACTGTCAGCCCTGTGCCTCTGTCTGCAGACCCTCACTGACCACAGGAGCATGGCAACCCCTCAGTCAGGCCTGATGTACTGGGCAATGTATGTTCTTGCTGTGTCTCAAAGGACAAGAGATAGCTGATGATAAACACTCCAGCTTCCTTGACCTTCATATGGGACCACACTGAGGTGTTTCCACAGCTTTCTGGAGTCCCCAGTTGCCCACTGACATATCTTACACATCGACATACTCTACATTGGTTTCTTCCCTTCCCAATTTCACTTCCTCTTTCCCATACTGTTCTTCCCAGGCTCATCTCCCAAATAAGTGACCTGCACTTAAATTCTTGTTTCAGGGTTTGCTTTGGGGGAAACTCAACCTGCTTTCATGATTTAATCACTAAGTTGTGTCCTACTCTTGCAACCCACGGACTGTAGCTTGCCAGGCTCCTCCGTCCATGGGATTTCGCAGGCAATAATACTGGAGTGGCTTGCCATTTCCTTCTCCAGGAGATCTTCTTGACTTAGGGATTGCATCTGCACCTCTTGTGTCACCTGCATTGGCAGATGGATTCCTTACCACTAAACCACCAGAGAAAGCCCTTTTGGCAACACCCAATTCATTTGCTTGATCCAACCAGTCCATTCTAAAGGAGATCAGCCCTGGGTGTTCTTTGGAAGGAATGATGCTAAAGCTGAAACTCCAGTACTTTGGCCACCTCATGAGAAGAATTGACTCATTGGAAAAGACTCTGATGCTGGGAGGGATTGGGGGCAAGAGGAAAAGGGGATGACAGAGGATGAGATGGCTGGATGGCGTCACTGACTCGATGGACATGAGTTTGAGTGAACTCCGGGAGTTGGTGATGGACAGGGAGGCCAGGTGTGCTGCGATTCATGGGGTCGCAAAGAGTCGGACATGACTGAGCGACTGAACTGAATTGAACTGAACCCATTTTTTTAGCAGTGTACTTTCTGACCCCGGGACTATCTCTCCTTTGGTTCCTTGGAAAGTGTGGCATGGTTCTCACATTCATGAATAGCTTCTGCTCCTCTCTACCCTACTACTTGTTCCTTGGCTGCCTTGGATCATCAGAGAAAACAGAAATATGAAAACACCAGTACATGGTCCCCACAACAAAAGCAGGTCATTTAGACTCCTCTTCCATATCTGCCCCACCACAGACAAATATTAGCTGTTAGGATCTTTGACATTTATTCCTTTTTCTTACTAACTTTTAAATTACAAAAGTGCCAGTACATTATGTAAAATTAACAAATACATGTAAGCAAAGGAAGAAAGATTTTTAGAAAATCAGCAATATTAAAATTTATAGTGGGAGGAGGAATATATATTCTGCCTTTAGATAAAGATAAGAAAAAAGAAGACAAGACTCTCTTGCCACTTCACAACATATTCTACTCAAGTCAGCCATGAAAATTAGACAAAAAAAGAAAAGAAAAGCACCAAGATTCGAAAGGAGGAAGCACAAATTCTTCTATTGGTATAAAGAAACAATGAAGGAATACACCCACAAAAACACACAAATACACTTATCAGACTGATAAATGAGTTCAGCAAAGTTGTAGGATATAAGATCAATATACAAAACCAATTTAATTTCTATACACTGACAATAAACAATCTGAAAATGAAATTAAGAAAATGAGTTCATTTTCAATAACATTAGAAATAATAAATTGCTTATAAATAAACTAAACCAAAAGGTACAAAATTTGTATATGTAAAGTACAAAACATTGTGGAAAATTTAGAGAAACTATAAATAAAGGCAAAGATATCCCATGGTCATGGATAAGAATTCAATCGGTCAGCTCACTCCCTCAGTTGTGTCCGACTGTTTGCGACCCCCATGAATCGCAGCATGCCAGGCCTCCCTGTTCAACACCAACTCCGGAGTTTACCCAAACTCATGTCCGTCGACTCGGTGATGCCATCCAGCCATCTCATCCTCTGTTGTCCCCTTTTCCTCCTGCCCCCAATCCCTCCCAGCATCAGAGTCTTTTCCAATGAGTCAACTCTTCGCATGAGGTGGCCAAAGTATTGGAGTTTCAGCTTCAGCATCAGTCCTTCCAATGAACACCCAGGACTGATCTCCTTTAGGATGGACTGGTTGGATCTCCTTGCAGTCCAAGGGACTTGCAAGAGTCTTCTCCAACACCACAGTTCAAAAGCATCAATTCTTCAGTGCTCAGCTTTCTTTATAGTCCAACTCTCACATCCATACATGACCACTGGAAAAACCATAGCCTTGACTAGACAGACCTTTGTTGGCAAAGTAATGTCTCTGCTTTTTTTGAATATGCTGTCTAGGTTGGTTATAACTTTCCTTCCAAGGAGTAAGCATCTTTTAATTTCATGGCTGCAATCACCACCTGCAGTGATTTTGGAGCCCCCCAAAATAGAGTCTGACACTGTTTCCACTGTTTCCCCATCTATTTCCCAAGAAGTGATGGGACCAGATGCCATGATCTTCATTTTCTGAATGTTGAGTTTTAAGCCAATTTTTTCACTCTCCTCTTTCACTTTCATCAAGCTGCTTTTTAGTTCCTCTTCACTTTTTGCCATAAGGGTGATGTCATCTGCATATCTGAGGTTATTGATATTTCTCCTGGCAATCTTGATTCCAGCTTGTGCTTCTTCCAGGCCAGCATTTCTCATGATGTACTCTGCATATAAGTTAAATAAGCAGGGTGACAATATACAGCCTTGACGTATCCTTTTCCTATTTGGAACCAGTCTGTTGTTCCATGTCCAGTTCTAACTGCTGCTTCCTGATCTGCATGTAGGTTCCTGAAGAGGCAGGTCAGGTGGTCTGGTATTCCCATCTCTTTCAGAATTTTCCACAGTTTATTGTGATCCACACAGTCAAAGGCTTTGGCATAGTCAATAAAGCAGAAATAGATGTTTTTCTGGAACTCTCTTAATTTTTCAGTGATCCAGTGGATGTTGGCAATTTGATCTCTGGTTCCTCTGCCTTTTCTAATGTGTATACCTGAAATTTAAAAATGTTAAAAATTATTTTAAAAAAATAATAATAAATATGAAAATATAAAACTTGAACAAAAAAAAAAAAAAAAAGAAATGAACTCCAACCATTAAATACCCTTATGGTATTCTTAAGAATTTAAAAAAAAAAAAAAAACCAGCTTGAACATCTGGAAGTTCATGGTTCACGTATTGCTGAAGCCTGGCTTGGAGAATTTTGAGCATTACTTTACTAGTGTGTGAGATGAGTGCAATTGTGTGGTAGTTTGAGCATTCTTTGGCATTGCCTTTCTTTGGGATTGGAATGAAAACTGACCTTTTCCAGTCCTGTGGCCACTGCTGAGTTTTCCAAATTTGCTGGCATATTGAGTGCAGCGCTTTCAGGGCATCATCTTTCAGGATTTGAAATCGCTCAACTGGAATTCCATCACCTCCACTAGCTTTGTTCGTAGTGATGCTTTCTAAGGCCCACTTGACTTCACATTCCAGGATGTCTGGCTCTAGATGAGTGATCACACCATCGTGTTTATCTGGGTCATGAAGATCTTTTTTGTACAGTTCTTCTATGTATTCTTGCCACCTTAATATCGTCTGCTTCTGTTAGGTCCATACCATTTCTGTCCTTTATTGAGCCCATCTTTGCATGAAATGTTCCCTTGGTATCTCTAATTTTCTTGAAGAGATCTGTAGTCTTTCCCATTCTGTTGTTTTCCTCTATTTCTTTGCATTGATCACTGAGGAAGACTTAATACTGTCCAAATTGGTCTTCAGATTCAATATAATCCCTTGCAAAATCCAGTCACATTTTTGTAGAAATTTCAGAAATTTATGATAGAGAATAGCCAAAACAATCTTAGAAAAGAACTCACATATCTCATACCTTACTACAAGGCTACCTATTTCATAACTTATTATGCAGCATGGTAATCAAGAGAGCGTGGTAGTGACGTAAGGGATAGAGACCACAGTCCAATAAATAAATCCTGTGTATATATGCAACGATTCCATACAGTCTTGGCAAGGGTGCCAAGACATTCAATAGAGAAAGATTTGTCTTTTCAACATATGGTGCTAGGACAACTGTATATCCACATGTGGAAGAAAGAAGTTGTATCCCTACCTCACACTTACACATAAAAATTAACTCAACATTGGTAATACATTTAAATGTAAAAGTTAAATCTATAAAGTTCTTCAGAGAAAACATGCAAAAATGTTTGTGATTTGTATTAGGAAATGCTCTCAGATACAACACATAAAGCATGCAGCCTAAGTCACTCGGTCATGTCTGACTCTTTGTGACCCCATGGACTGTAGGCTGCCAGACTCCTCTGTCCCTAGGATTCTCCAGTCAAGAATACTAGGAATGAGTTGCCATGCCCTCCTCCAAGGGACCTTCTCACCCAAGGGATCGAGCTCCGGACTCCTGCCTTGCAGGCAGATTCTTTACTATCTGAGTCACCGAGGAAACAGGGACAAAAGACAAAAATAAATAAATGAATTAGATTTTGTCAAAGTAAAAATTTCTGTGTTACAAATTATATAATCAAGAAAGTGAAAAGGTAACACACAGAATAAGGGAAAATATTTGAAAATCATATATCTCATAAGGCACTTATATCAAGAATATCTAGGGAAGCCCAAAAGAATTCATGCAACCTAATAACAAACTAAATAATAAAAAGATGAATAGCCCAATTAAAAATTGGCCACATAATCCAAATAGACAATTTGCTAAAGAAGATATACAAAGCCCGATAAGTTCATATGAAGATGTTCAACATCATTAGACTTTAAGGATCTACAAACCAAAACTCTAAGAAACCACTTTACATATACCACAATGAATGTATTTAAAAAGACAGACAATATCAAGTGTTGATGAGAATGTGAAGAAATTGAAACCCTCGTGCATTTCTGGTGTGAATGTAAAACTGTGCAGCCATTTTACAAAATAGTTGGAAAGTCCTCAAAAAGTTAAACATGGAATTATCATGTGACCCCACAATTTCACTCCTAGGTATATACCCAATATGTAAAAGTAGAGCTCTAACACAATCTTGTATACAAATCAACATTCATAGCAGCATTATTCATAATAGCTACAAAAAGGAAACAATCCACACCTATCAAATGATGAATAAAAAAGTAACTGTGGTATATACAAAAAATGTATTATTATAATCCAGCAATAAAAAGGAATATATTACTTGATACATGCTGCAACATGGCCAAACCTCGGCTGAACTAACTGAAAGAAGTCAGTCCCCAAAGGCCACATCTTCATTCCACTGATACAGAATGTCCATAACAGGCAAAACAATAGGAACAAATGTAAGTTAGTGGTTCGTGTTCCCAGGACTTGTAGGGAAGTGTAATAGGGAGCAACAGTATTGCAGGATTTCTTTTTGGGGTGAAGAAAGTGTTCTAAAATTAGATTGTGATGATAAGTATCAGTTCAGTTCAGTCGCTCAGTCATGTCTGACTCTGCAACCCCATGGATTGCAGCATGTCAGGCTTCCTTGTCCATCACCAACTCCTGGAGCATTCTCAAACTCAAGTCCATCAAGTCAGTGATGCCATCCAACCACCTCATCCTCTGTCATCCCTTTCTCCTCATGCCCTCAATCTTTCCCAATATCAGGGTCTATTACAATGAGGGGAATAGTTCTTTGCATCAGGTGGACAAAATATTGGAGCTTCAGCTTCAACATCAGTCTTTCCAATGAGTATTCAGGACTGATTTCCTTTAGGATTGCCTGGTTTGATCTCCTTGAAGTACAAGGAACTTTCAAGAGTCTCTTTCAATACCTCAGTTCAAAAGCATCAATTCTTTGGCACTCAGTTTTCTTTATGGTCCAATTCTCACATCCATACATGACTACTGGAAAAACCATAGGTTTGACTAGATGGACCCTTGTTGGCAAAGTAATGTCTCTGCTTTTTAATATGCTAAGTTTGTCATAACTTCTCTTCCGAAGAGTAAGCATCTTTTAATTTCATGGCTGCAGTCACCATCTGCAGTAATTTTGGAGCTCCCCAAAATAAAGTCTCTCACTGTTTCACCATCTATTTGCCATGAAGTGATGGGACCAGATGCCATGATCTTCATTTTTCGAATGCTGAGTTTTAAGCCAGCTCTTTCATTTTCCTCTTTCACTTTCATCAAGAGGCTCTTTAGTTCCTCCTCACTTTCTGCCATAAGGATGGTATCATCTGTGTATCTGAGGTTATTGGTATTTCTCCCAGCAATCTTGATTCCAGCTTGTGTTTCATCCAGGCTGACATTCCATACAATGTATTCTGCATATAGATTAAATAAGCAGGGTGACAATATACAGCCTTGATGTACTCCTTTCCCAATTTGGAACCAGTCCATTGTTCCATGTCTGGTTGCTTCTTGACCTGCAGATTTCTCAGGAGGCAAGGAAGGTAGTCTGGTATTCCCATCTCTTTAAGAATTGTCCAGTTTGTTGTGACCCACACAGTCAAAGACTTTAGTATAGTCAATGAAGCAGAAGTAGATATTTTTCTGGAATTCTCTTGCTTTTTCTATGATCCAACGGATGTTGGCAATTTGATCTCTGGTTCCTCTGCATTTTCTAAATCCAGCTTGAACATTTAGAATTTCCCTCCTACTATCTTGTTGAGGTTTTTCCTTTGCCCTTGGATGTGAGGTATCTTTCTTCAGTGGGATCCAACATTCTCCTGTCTATGGTTGTTCAGCGGCGAGTTGCAATTTTGGAGCTCTCGCAGGAGATGAGTGCACGTCCTTCTACTCCACCATCTTTTCATCTTTGATGAAAATGTACAAACTGTTCACTTCTACAGGTTGTAATGTACAACCCTGTAAATGTACTAAAATCTGAATTGCACAACTTAATTGTAGGAAATGTGTGATATGTGAACTTTATCTCAATAGAGCTGGTTTTAATAATTCCCACTTCCCAGAGAAAATCACTACTGATATATTTAGAAAGGGAAATGTTCAAGATACAAACATGTATATAAACAAAAATAAGTCATACTGTACATAACTATTTGTAAAATTCTTTCTTTGGAGTAGTATTACATAACCATTTGTGTCATGAAATTTTTTTTTATAATTCATTTTTAAGATATGCATTAATTTTATATGTGTATTTTATACTTTGTCTAAATAATCTTGGCTAAATGTTTGTTTCTTCTAATGTGTTGCTATTGTAAACAATACTGTACCAAGTAACTTTTGAGCTAACTGGGTCAATGAGGAGGCATATTTTGATGACATAAAATACAAATTCCCTTGAAGAATGCATCGGTTTTTTCTTCCAAAGGCAGTTCAAAGGAGTGTCCATTTTCCCACACTGACTACAATTGATGTTAATCATTTAAAAAGTTTTGCCAATTTTATTTGGGTTATTCTTTCTGATGAAGAGTAATTATCCATACACTCCAAGTTGAGTCTGCATAATGCAAAGAAGCAAAAGAAAGATATATTGGGTATGTGGTGGAGAGAAACTTGTTGAGATATTTTTCAGGAATTTGACTTACTGATCCCGTACACTTACTGGCCCTGGTCAGAGAATCCAAAGGGAAGAAGTCCACATTCCCACCACATTTCAAGGCTGCCAATATACATGGTCTTACCTGACCAGGTTGAACCATCTGCCCTCAAACCTCGTGCATTATGTCTTGATGATCTAGGAACAAGGATGCTTGAATTTTTCTGCACATATGGTACTGCCTCCAGGCTCATGTGTTTCTGAAGTGTGGGGGCCATGAACCATTCTTTGATTCATAAACCCAACCAAATAGTACTTGGCATAGAAATTTACACATAAAAATAAAATTTTCTGAATGCTAGATAGTAGCATTGGAAA
The DNA here is from genome assembly GCF_002263795.3 of Bos taurus. Taxonomy (NCBI): domain Eukaryota; kingdom Metazoa; phylum Chordata; class Mammalia; order Artiodactyla; family Bovidae; genus Bos; species Bos taurus. The sequence continues at coordinate 41,555,260 of NC_037345.1, read as the reverse complement.
CTGGAACAGGAAAAGGGCATTAGAGGGGAAAGTGATGAAATCCAAATAAAGTTTGGATTAGTTAATAATAATTCATCAATGTTTCAACAAGTCTACCATAATTATGCAAAATATCAACATTAAGGGAAACTGTCTAAAAGGACTCTTTGCAACTTTTCTGTAAATCCAAAATTATTTCAAATTTTTGAGAAAAAACTTCAAAAGTAAAAAATAAAAACAATAAATAAGTCTTTCATCCATAAATGTCAACCATTAATTCACGAGGGCATGACAACCCACTCCAGTGTTCTTGCCTGGAGAATCCCCACGGACAGGGGAAACTGTAACATGGAGGGTTACAGTCCATGGGGTCGCAGAGAATTGGACATGAATGAGCGACAAAACACATTCACCTATCAAGTGAGGTCAGCTAATTCTAAAACTAAAGAAGGACAGTTGGCAGGACAACCTGCCAGAAGGGTGCAACATATTCCCATCAGTAACAGGATCACTTAGACATATGCAATTTAAAAGTTTCCACCTTGACCCTGTAACTGAACTATACATTTTAGAGGTTAGAGAAAACATGGTATAGTTTATTTAGAATTCCTGCGTTAGTTCAGTATGTTCATTTTATTGACAGGAAAATGGAACTCACAGAGAGAACAGAATTGTCTTCATTCTTTTTCCGATCATTATTTTTAAGTGACCTTAAAGAGGTATTAACTCACCACGTTTATGCCAGTGTTTTTCTTCCAACTTAAGTGTTGACACTTTAGAGTCCGAAGGACCCAGGGGACTTCTTGCATGCTTTTTGGCTCTTTTCTCCTGGGTAGGCCCATTCAGAAGGAGGCTTGGTCCTACCACCTCTCGTTCATCTAACAAGGCCACTCCGAGTAACTCTTGGAGAGATTGTTTCCTAATTGGAGATTACAGCTTTTAACAATGTTTTCTGAAAGAGAACGAAGAGGGTCTTTGAGGCTCTTCAGTGGCTTCCTGCCATGCAGTTGTGTTATTGCTAAGTATCCTTCTGCCCTCTCAAAGTCTTCTGAATTTTTCTAAAAAGCAACAATAATTTGAATAATTACAAAACGGAAAATATTTTTTTCTGTGTATTCTGTTTTCCTCCAAGCAAGAGCTGTGCTTTCATCTGATACATAAAAGCGCAATGGTTCTCTGATGAACTAAGACACATGGAATATCTAATTAACATTAAAATATTGTCTCTCATCATTAGCTTCATTCGCACTGAAAGTGTCAGTTCTCGAGAAAGCAGTGCAGAGGCGGTGACCTAATCTCACTTAAAAAAAGAGAAAAAAACCCGGCAAATTAAAGTAAAAAGGACAATGTGTTTTACTTATAGGACAGTGGCTTGCTAAGCCCACTGCCTGGGGATGGCTTCCCTGCCTCAAGGCCCTGACCACTTTCTGACACTCAACCCCATCTTAAATGTGTCCACTACCATCCCTGTGTGTTTCTATCATCTCTGGATCTCTACAGAAGGGCCTGACAATCAGGGTGTCTGGGGCTGTTACCTGAAGCTATTTAACTCCAGCCAGTGGCAGAGAAGCTGAGGACCTCATTAGGACAAAAGCAATCCAGCTGCTATGCTCACCTTCACGGAGCCTGAAAAAGCAGTCCCAGGTGAGCTAACAGGACTCACAGAAGACTAAATAAACTGGTTTTAACAGCCTTCCAGAAATGGATTAGAATGTCTCAGTGAATGTTTTATCACCAAGAGAGGTGCAAAAGAGTCTGGAATGGAGTCCCATAATAAGAAAGAATATATTTAAGATTTTGGAACTCCAAGGGGCCAGGAGATGTTGCATTCTCCATGACCACATGATTCCCATGGATGCCAGCCTGCTGAGTGGCATCCATGTTCTTCCTGTGTGTCCCTCTGTTGTGCTGAAAAACCAATAATGTTCTATTTAAATTGCCTCTTTTTGGTCCTCAAGCTGACCACAGACACATTAGCAGACCCAACTAAAATCCACTAAGCAAAACCATGCAACAGATCCCTACACTCATGAAAAATTACAAATAGTTGGGTTTTTTAAAGGACTTAATTTTGGAGTGGTCATGCCTCAAAAGCAAACGGATAAAGAAATCAGTACCTAAGATTGGGGCTATACTGAAATAAAACCCTGAAAATAGGTAGCATCAGCTTCAGGACTCGGTAGAGAGTAAGGCTGGAAAAGCAGCAATGAAACCCTTAACACAAGCAGGAAAATGACAACTTATGTTGTTAATGGTCCAGAAATTGTTAAAAACTGATTCCTGTGGCAACATGGGGAATAAAAATTAACTTGATTTTGACATTGAAAATATTATTTGCAGCAAGAGTTTTGAAAGTGTTGACTAATTACTATACAACTAATTACTATACAACTAATCTAGTTGTATATAGTAAAATAGTAAAAGAGATAAGAGTCAAACACTAGCCACTTTGCAATCAGAACATAGACAGAGTATAGAAAGGCAAGAACTTGCAGAATTAGAAAAATAAAATTGTTTTTTTTTTTTTCTCTCTCTAGACCCTCCAGTTGGGTAAAGATTCAAAATAAAATGAGAAGGTTCTAGTTCTGGGTTAGGTGAAGGAAGCACATCCCATCTTATTTCTTCCACTGACTGCAAGTGTAAAATCTATTAAAAAATGCACAAAACAGCTCTTTCATGACTTTGAAAGTAAACAGTATTATGCATACTGGGAAAAAGACTAGCATTCAAAATATCATCAAATGGGTGAATGATACCAAAAAAAAAGTCCAATTTTTGTGACACTGGAGTTCCAGAAGAAGAAGAGAAACAGGTAAAAGCTGAAAAGATATTCATAGAAATAATGCCTGAAAAGCTCCTACATTTGACGACAAACATAACCTATAGATTCAAAAAGCTAAGCAAATTCCAAATAGGGTAAACCCAAAGAAATTCATGTGGAAAAATCTGAAAGAGATGGGCATACCAGACCACCTGACCTGCCTCTTGAGAAACCTATATGCAGGTCAGGAAGCAACAGTTAGAACTGGACATGGAACAATAGACTGGTTCCAAATAGGCAAAGGAGTACATCAAGGCTGTATATTGTCACCCTGCTTATTTTTGTTGTTGTTGTTGTTTCTTTTTTTTTTTTTTAAACTTTACATAATTGTATTAGTTTTGCCAAATATCAAAATGAATCCGTCACAGGTATACATGTGTTCCCCATCCTGAACCCTCCTCCCTCCTCCCTCCCCATACCATCCCTCTGGGTCGTCCCAGTGCACTAGCCCCAAGCATCCAGTATCGTGCATCGAACCTGGACTGGCAACTCATTTCTTACATGATATTTTACATGTTTCAATGTCATTCTCCCAAATCTTCCCACCCTCTCCCTCTCCCACAGAGTCCATAAGACTGTTCTATACATCAGTGTCTCTTTTGCTGTCTCGTACACTGGGTTATTGTTACTATCTTTCTAAATTCCATATATATGCGTTAGTATACTGTATTGATGTTTTTCCTTCTGGCTTATTTCACTCTGTATAATAGGCTCCAGTTTCATCCACCTCATTAGAACTGATTCAAATGTATTCTTTTTAACTTCTATGCAGAGTACATCATGAGAAACGCTGGGCTGGAAGAAGCACAAGCTGGAATCAAGATTGCCGGGAGAAATATCAATAACCTCAGATATGCAGATGACACCACCCTTATGGCAGAAAGTGAAGAGGAACTAAAAAGCCTCTTGACGAAAGTGAAAGAGGAGAGTGAAAAAATTGGCTTAAAACTCAACATTCAGAAAACGAAGATCATGGCATCTGGTCCCATTACTTCATGGGAAATAGATGGGGAAATAGTGGAAACAGTGGACTGACTTTATTTTTGGGGGCTCCAAAATCACTGCAGATGGTGATTGCAGCCATGAAATTAAAAAATGCTTACTCCTTGGAAGGAAAGTTCTGACCAACCTAATAGCATGTTCAAAAGCAGAGATAATACTTTGCCAACAAAGGTTCGTCTAGTCAAGGCTATGGTTTTTCCAGTCGTCATGGATGGATGTGAGAGTTGGACTGTGAAGAAAGCTGAGCACTGAAGAATTGATGCTTTTGAACTGCGGTGTTGGAGAAGACTCTTGAGAGTCCCTTGGACTGCAAGGAGATCCAACCAGTCCATCCTAAAAGAGATCAGTCCTGGGTGTTCATTGGAAGGACTGATGCTGAAGCTGAAACTCCAATACTTTGGCCACCTCATGTGAAGAGTTGACTCATTGGAAAAGACTCCGATGCTGGGAGGGATTGGGGGCAGGAGGAGAAGGGGATGACAGAGGATAAGATGGCTGGATGGCATCACTGACTCGATGGACGTGAGTTTGGGTGAACTCCAGGAGTTGGTGATGAACAGGGAGGCTTGGCATGCTGCGATTCATGGGGTCGCAAAGAGTTGGACACAACTGAGCGACTGAACTGAAAGAAATTCATGCCAAGATATATTATAATCAACCCTCTGAAAATTAAAAACAGCACAAAAATGTTGAAACCAGTTAGAGGAAAAACAATGCATTACTTATAGAGGAAAAGTGCTTCCCTAGTGGCTCAGATGATAAAGAATCTACCTGCAATGCAGGAGACTTGGGTTCAATCCCTGGGTCAGAAAGAACCCCCTGGAGAAGGAAATGGTAACCCACTCCAGTATTCTTGACTAGAGAATTCCATGGACAGAATTCATGGGGTCACAGAAGTCAGACACAACTGAGCAATTAATACAGCAATAGGAGAAAAAGTCTCAAATGATAACAACTTATTATCAGAAACCTTAAAGGCCAGAAGGAAATGGCACAATATTTTTCAAGAACTGAAATAAAATACTTGTTAAACCAGACTTCTAAATCCAGCAAGAATATCTTTTAGGAATTCAGAGAGAATAAAACATTCCCAAATAAAGGAAAAGTAAGAGAATGTGTTGCTAGCAAACTTATTCTGAAAGAATGGCTAAGGAAGTTCTCTAAAAAGAAAGGCGATAACAAAAGAAAGAAATTTGAAATATCAGGAAGGAAGAAAAAAGATGATAAGGGCAAAAATATAGGTCAACACAAAATTTACACCTCTGTGTTCTCTGAATAATGCTTTATCATTGAAGAAAAGAATACAGTCTAATGTGATTTTCAATATATGTAGAGAGAACATGTAAGATAATTTTATTATAAAAGGATAGGGTAAAGGGATGTAAAAGGAGGTAGAATTTCTGGAATCCATTTGAAATGGTAAAGTGTAGTCATCAGTAGACTTGGATATGTGTGTAACCAAACACAACTACTAAAAAGACTGATCAAAAATACACTCAACAAAAGAGTGACCAGTAGTATGGAGGAGTAGGAAGACCCGGGGCTTACCTCCTCCAATGGGCACTCCAAAACTATAACTATTTACAAAGAAATTATTGACCAGAAGGACTGGAAGACTAGCAAAAAAAGATATACAACTAAGATATAAAGAGGGAAACACAGCAAGATGGGTAGGAGGGGTGGCGATGCGGTGCATTCAAGACCCACACCCCTAAGTGGGTGATCCACAAACAGAAGGAAGTGATAATAATTATGGTAATTACAGACATTCTTCTCAAGAAGCAAGGAGTCCAAGCCCCGCATAAGCGCCCTCAGCTTAGGGGTCCTGAAGTGGAAAGACAAGCCCCCAGAACAACTGGCTTTGAAGGCCAGTGGGACTTACTTTCAGGAAAGCCAGAAGAAGACCGTGGGAAATAGTGGGACCTGGCCTTATTCACTACAAGTCCGAGAACACCATACACCAGTGTACTGGCACTAGGCCCAGGAGCTCCTGGGCCCTGTAACCAGAAACTCTGGGCCCAAATCCACCCATCAGGAGGCAGGCACCAGCCCCAGGATGCTGTGTGCCCCGTTCCATATATCAGTGGGCACCAGTACCACCACAGCCGCTCAGCCTGCCATGTCAGGATACAGCCCACCTACAAAAAGGGCAGCACCAACCCCAAAGATCACCCAGCCTCTCCCATGAGCAGACCAACACCAGCCCTGGCACACCTTGAGCCCCTCGTCCAGCTGCCCCAGGATTTGGCCCCATACACTGGTGAGCTGACACCAGCTCCACCAGGACTCCCAGAACCCTGTAGCCAGAGGCCGCATGTCCTGCTTCTATCTACCAGCAGTTATCAGCTCTGGGATCCCCCAGGACCCCAACCTCACCAACCAGCAGGCCAATACCCGTTCTAAAACTCTAGACCCCTCAGAAATCTGACCTGGGACCCAGACCCACTGACCAGTAGGCCAGCACCAGCTTTAAAACAACTCAGACTCCACAGACAGTCCTGTAAAAAAAACAGGCTCTGCCCACGAACAAGTTAATGCCACATCTGGGATGCCCAGCTCTGCAACCATCTACCTTAAAAGGTAGCTCCACCCACAAGTAGGCCAGCACAAGTTCTGAGGTTCCTTGAGTTCTACAGCAAGCTGCTTCATGACCCCACCTTGCCCACCAGCAGTCAGAAACCTCCACAGAAGGCAGGCCTGGAAACAAGCCAGACTGGAGGTCACCTATAGTAGTAACTCCACTACAACAGAAGGACCCATGCAGCTTACATGGGAAGACGCCCTAGCACATGTAGCTCTGGTGATCGGAAGAGGAGTGTGCTTCTGGGACATATAGGGCATCTTCTAAAGGTCACTTCTCCAAGGTCGAGAAACATAATCAACACACCAAATATACAGAAATAAAAAGAGCAAATTAGAAGAATATATTCCAAATGAAGGAACATGACAAAGTCCCCCCAAAATGAATTAAGTAAAAGTTGAGATAAGTGATCTATCCAGTAAAGAATTCAAGATAATGATCATAAAGATGTTCAAAAACTCAGGAGAAGAATGGATGAACAAGATAAGTTAGAAGCTTTGAACTAAGAGAAAATATAAAGAACCAAACAGAGATGAAAATTACAATAACTAAAACAAACGAACAAAAACACTCTGGAAGAAATCAGCACTAGAGTAGATAATACAGAGAAATGCATCAGTGAGCTGAAAGATAGCATAGTGGAAACCACTGAAACAGCAAAAAATAATAATAAAAAGAAATGAGAGATTAAGACACCTCAGTAGCAACATCAAGTATATTAACATTCACATTAGAGGAGTCCCAGAAGGAGAAGAGAAGGCAATGGCACCCACTCCAGTACTCTTGCCTGGAAAATCCCATGGGCAGAGGAGCCTGGTGGGCTGCAGTCCATGAGGTCGCTAAGAGTTGGACATGACTGAGCGACTCTTCACTTTTCACTTTCACTTTTCACTTTCATGCATTGGAGAAGGGGATGGCAACCCACTCCAGTGTTCTTGCCTGGAGAATCCCAGGGATGGGGGAGCCTGGTGGGCTGCCGTCTATGGGGTCGCACAGAGTTGGACACGACGGAAGTGACTTAGCAGCAGCAGCAGAAGGAGAAGAGAGAGAGAGAAGGGGTCACAGAACATATCTGAATACGTAAGAACTGAAAACTTCCCCAACCTGGAAAGGAAATAGATATCCAGATCCAGGAAACATAGGGAGTCTCAACCAGAATCAACTCATAGAGAGCCACACCAAAAAACATTATAATTAAAGCAGCAAAAATTAAAGATAAAGAGAAAATATTAAAAAGCCTCCAGAGAAACAGGCTTTCAAGAAGCTACATACAAGGGAACTCTCATGAGTCTATTAGCTGATTTTTCAGCAGAAACTTTGCAGGCCAGAAGAGAGTGGCATGATGATGAAAGGGAGAAACCTACAAAAATAGTCTACCCAGTAAGATTTTCATTTAGATTTGATGGAGAGATCAAAAGACACATGTATACCAATGTTGCTGCTGAGTCACTTCAGTTGTGTCCGACTCTGTGCGACCCCATAGATGGCAGCCCACCAGGCTCCCCCATCCCTGGGATTCTCCAGGCAAGAACACTGGAGTGAGTTGCCATTTCCTTCTCCAATGCATGAAAGTGAAAAGTCAAAGTGAAGTCACTCAGTTGTGTCTGACCCTCAGCGACCCCATGGATTGCAGCCTACCAGGCTCCTCCATCCATGGGATTTTCCAGGCAAGAGTACTGGAGTGGGGTGCCATTGCCTTCTCCGTATACCAATGTTGACTGTAACTTTATTTGCAATAGCTAGGACATGGAAGCAACTTAGATGCCCATTGCCAAATGAATGGATAAAGAAGTTGTGGCACATATATACAGTGGAATATTACTCAGTCATAAAAATGAATGCATTTGAGTCAGTTCTAATGAGGTAAATGAACCTTGAGTCTATTATATAAAATTAGTCAGAAAGAGAAAAACAAATGTATATTAATGTATATATATGGACTCTAAAAAGATGGTACTGACAAGCCTATCTGCATGGTAGCAATGGAGACACAGATATAGAGAACAGACTTGTGGGCACAGTGGGGAGAGGAGAGGGAGGGATGAATTGAAACATATACATTATAATATGTAAAATAGATACCCAGTGAAAATTTGGCTGTATGATGCAGGGAGCTCAAATCTGGTGCTCTGTAACAATCTAGAGGGGTGGGATGGGTAGGAAGTGGGAGGGAGGTTCAAGAGAGGGGAACATATGTATACCTACGGCTGATTCATGTTTATGTATAGCAGAAACTAACACAATATTGTAAAGCAACTCTCCTTCAATTAAAAACAAAAATTTTAAAATGTTTTGTAAACAAATACTAAAAGAGTTCACCACTATCAAACCAGCTTTACAAGAAATGTTAAAGGGATTTCTCTAAGTAAAAAGGAGAAGTACACAACTGGAAATATAAGAATAATAAAAGACAAAAGTCTCATTGGTAAATATAAATGTACAGTAAAGACTGTAAATTAACCATATATGAAGTTATTAGGAAGGTTAAAAGACAGAAGTAGTAAAATCATCTATATCAGCAATAAGTAGTTAAAGAATACATGAAAACATGTAAAATAGGAAATTGATAACAGTAAACTGTTATCGAGGGAGGAGGAGGGTTGAGTAAAAATGCAGAGTTGTTACAATGCATTTAACCTTAAGAGAGAGCAGAAGTCAATGAAGTCAGAAAGCAAAAAGAAGTCAAGACTGACACTACAGAAATATAAAGGATCATAAAAGATTAATTACTACAAACAATTCAGTTCAGTTCAGTTATATGCCAATAAAATAGCCTAGAAAAAAACGTTTGCATGTATGTGTGTTAAGTCATGTCCAACTCTTTGTGAGTCTATGGACTGTAACCTGTCAGGTTCCTCTGTGCATGGGATTTTCTAGGCAAGAATACTGGAGGGAGTTGCCATTTCTTCCTCCAGGGATCCTCCTGATCCAAGGATCAAACCCATGTCTCCTGAATTTCCTGTATTGCAGGAGGATTCTTTACCACTGAGCCAATGGGAAAGACCTAGAAAAAAATGTTTGAATTCATAGAAAAGTACAATCTCTCAAGACTGAACCACAAAGAAATAAAAAAAAAAAAAGTGAAGAGATGATTTATCAGTAACAAAATTGAATTAGTAATGACAACAACAACAAAACCTCCCCCAAACAAAAGTCCAGGACCAGATGGCTTCACAGTTGAATTTTACCAAACATTTAGAGAAGAGTTGACACCTATTTTTCTTAAACTATTCCAAAATATGCAGAGGAAGGAATGCTTCCAAATCATCCTATGAAGCCAGCATCACCCTGATACTAAAGCCAAACAAAGATATCACACACAAAAAAAGAAAATTAAAGGCCAATATCACTGAAGAATATAGATGCAAAAATCCTCAACAAAATACTAGCAAACTGAATTGAGCAATGCATTAAAAGGATTATAAATCAGGATTAAGTGGGATTTATCCCAAGAATGCAAGAATGGTCCAGTATCACAAATCAATCAATATGATATACCTTATTAACACATAGAAGAAGAAAAATCACATGATCACCTCAAAAGACTATATATAACAAGTCTGCAGCTAACATTGTACTCACCTATGAAAAGGTGAAATTATTTATTCTATATTAGGAGCAAGGCATGGATGACCATCCTTGCCACTTTCATTCAACATAGAATTGAAGTTCCCAACCACAATAATCAAACAAGAAAAATAAATTCTTGATTCTTGAAAGAAAAGAATCAACACTGTCACAGTTTGCAGATGACATGACATACATAAAAAATCCTAAAGATGCCACACACACACAAACTACTAGAACTCATCAATGAAACCAGTAAAGTTTCAGGACACAAATTCAATAAACAGAAATACATTGCATTTCTATACACTAAGAAATACCACAAAGAGAATTTAAGGAAACAATCCCATTTAACATCACATCAAAATGAATAAAATACCTAGAAACAAATTTAATTAAGGAGGCAAAAGATCTGTATATAGAAATCTATAAGGCACTGATAAAATAAATTGAAGTTGACACACACAGATGGAAAGATATACCATGTTCATGAACTGGAAGAATTAACATCTACTTCTGCTTCATTGCAGAATCTGCCTGAAATGCAGGAGACCACAGGTTCGGTTTTTGGGTTGGAAAGATCATCTGGAGAAGGAAATGGCAACCCACTCCAGTATTGTCACCTGGAGAATCCCATGAACAGAGGAGCCTGGTAAGCTACAGTCCATGGGGTAACAAGAGTCAGACATGACTTAGCGACTAAACCATCTGCTTCATTGACTACACTCAAGTCTTTGACTGTGTGGATCATTAACAAACTGGAAAATTCTTAAAGAGATGGGAATACAAGACCACTTGACCTGCCTCCTGAGAAATCTGTATGCAGGTCAAGAAGCAACAGTTAGAACTGGATGTGAAACAACGGACTGGTTCCAAATTGGGAAAGGAGTATGTTAAGGCTGTATATTGTCACCCTGTTTATTTAACTTATATGCAGAGTACCTCATACTAAATGCTGGGCTGGATGAAGCACAAGCTGCACTCAAGACTGCCAGGAGAAATATAAATAACCTCAGATACGCAAATGACACCATCCTTATGGCAGAAAGTGAAGAGGAACTAAACAGCCTCTTGCTGAAAGTGAAAGAGGATAGTGAAAAAGCTGGCTTAAACTCCTCATTCTAAAAACTAAGATCATGGCATCCAGTCCCATCACTTCATGGCAAATAGATGGGAAAACAATGGAAACAGTGACAGACTTTATCTTCTTGGGCTCAAAAATCACTGCAGATGGTTACTGCAGCCATGAAATTAAAAGATGCTTGCTCCTTGGAAGAAAAGCTATGACCAACCTATACAGAATACTGAAAAGCAGAGACGTTATTTTACTGACAAAGGCTCATTTAGTCAAAGCTATGGTTGTTCCAGTAGTCATGTACGGATATGAGAGTTGGACCATAAAGAAAGCTGAGCACCAAAGAATCAATGCTTTTGAACTGTGGTGTTGGAAAAGCCTTGTTAGAGTCCCTTGGACTGCAAGGAGATCCAACCCGTCAATCCTAAAGGAAATCAGTCCTGAATATTCATTGGAAGGACTGATGCTGAAGCTAAAGCTCCAATACTCTGATCACCTGATGTGAAGAACTGACTCACTGGAAAAGACCCTAATGCTGGGAAAGATTGAGGGCAGGAGGAAAAGGGGACAACAGAGGATGAGATGGTTGGATGGCATCACTGACTTGATGGACAAGAATTTGAGCAAGCTCTGAGAGTTGGTGATGGACAGGGAAGCCTGGCATGCTGCATTCCCAGGGGATCACAAAGAGTTGTACACAACTGAGCTACTGAACTGAACTGAATATTGTTAAAATTACCATATTATCCAAGGCATTATACAGATTCAGTGCAATTCCTATCAAAATGCTAATGGAATTTATCACAAAACTGGAAAAAATAATTCTAAAATTTGTATGGAAATACAAATACCCCAAAGAGCTAAAAAAAAGTCTTGAGAAAGAACAAAGCTGGAGGTATTACACTTCTTGATTTCAAATTATCAAAGCCACAGTAGCATAAAGAGTATGATACTGTCACCAAAACAGACACAGAGATCAATGAAATAGAATAGAGCCATCAGAAATCAACCCACATTTATATGAGCAATTAATCTATGACAAGGAAGTAAGAATATACAGTGAAGATAAGACAGTCTCTTCAAGATGGCTTTTGCTATTCAGGGTCTTTTGTGTTTTAATGCAGAGCATAAAATTTTTCGTTCTAGTTCTGTGAAAAATTCTAAGCTGGAGAAAACAGTTTTCCTGACTTCAGACTATACTACAAACCTGCAGTAATCCATAAGTATGGTACTGAAACAAAAACAGGAATATAGATTAATGGAATAGAATAGAAAGTTCAGAGATAAACCCACACTCATAGGGGCACCTAATCTATGACAAAGGAGGCAAGAATACAGAATGGAGAAGATGGTATCTTCAATAAGTGGTGCTGGGAAAACTGGACAACTATATGTAAAAGAATGAAATTATATTATCTATCACCATATACAAAAACAAACTCAAAATGGATTGAAGACCTAAATGTAAGGTTGAACACTATGAAATCCTTAAAGGAAAATATAGACAGGACACTCTTTGACATAATTCATAACAAGATCTTTTCCAACTCAACTCCTAGAGTAATGAAAATACAAGAAAAAATGAATAAATGGGATCTGATTAAACTTAAAAGCTTTTGCATAGCAGAGGAAACTATAAACAAAATGAAAAGACAATGCTCAGAATGGAAGAAATATTAGCAAATGAAACAACTGACAAAGTATTAATCTGCAAAACATAGAAACAGTTCATACAGCTCAATTAAAAACAAAAAACTAACCAACAAAGCCCAAACAACCCAATCAAAGAATGGGTTCAGTTCAGTTCAGTTGCTCGGTCATGTCTGACTGCGACCCCATGAATTGCAGCACGCCAAGCCTCTCTGTCCATCACCAACTCCCGGAGTTCACTCAAACTCACATCCATCAAGTCGGTGATGCCATCCAGCCATCTCATCCTCTGTTGTCCCTTTCTCCTCCCAGCTTCAGTCTTTTCCAATGAGTTAACTCTTTGCATGAGGTGGCCAAAGTACTGGAGTTTCAGCTTTAGCATCATTCCTTCCAAAGAACATCCAGGACTGATCTCCTTTAGGATGGACTGGTTGGATCTCCTTGCAGTCCAAAGGACTCTCAAGAGTCTTCTCCAACACCACAGTTCAAAAACATCAATTCTTCAGTGCTCAGCTTTCTTCCCAGTCCAACTCTCACATCCATACATGACTACTGGAAAAACCACAGCCTTGACTGGATAGACCTTTGTTGGCAAAGTAATGTCTCTGCTTTTCAGCGTGCTATCTAGGTAGGTCATAACTTTCCTTCCAAGGAGTAAGCATCTTTTAATTTCATGGCTGCAGTCACCATCTGCAGTGATTTTGGAGCCCAAAAAATTAAAGTCTGACACTGTTTCCACTGTTTCCCCATCTATTTCCCATGAAGTGATGGGACCAGATGCCATGATCTTCATTTTCTCAATGTTGAGCTTTAAGCCAACTTTTTCACTCTCCTCTTTCACTTTCATCAAGAGGCTTTTTAGTTCGTCTTCACTTTCTGCCATAACGGTGGTGTCATCTGCATATCTGAGGTTATTAATATTTCTCCTGGCAATCTTGATTCCAGCTTGTGCTTCTTCCAGCCCAGCGTTTCTCATGACGTACTCTGTATATAAGTTAAATAAGCAGGGTGACAATATACAGCTTTTCCTATTTGGAACCAGTCTGTTGTTCCATGTCCAGTTCTAACTGCTGCTTCCTGACCTGCATATAGGTTTCTCAAGAGGCAGGTCAGGTGGTCTGGTATTCCCATCTCTTTCAGAATTTTCCACAGTTTATTGTGATCCACACAGTCAAAGGCTTTGGCATAGTCAATAAAACAGAAATAGATGTTTTTCTGGAACTCTCTTGCTTTTTTGATGATCCAGCGGATGTTGGCCTAGACATTTCTCCAAAGACATAAAAATGTATTAGAGAAATAGAAATCAAAACTATAATGAGGTATCATCTCACACCAGTCAGAATGGCCATCAGCAACGAATCTACAAACAATAAATGCTGGAGGGGGTGTGGACAAATGGAAAACCTTCTTTGCTATTGGTAAGAATGTAAATTGGTATAGTCACTATGGAGAATAGTATGGAGGTTCCTTAATAAACTAAAATTAGAGCTATCATGTGGCCCGGAAATCCCACTCCCAGGCATACATCCAGAGAAAAACCATAATTTAAAAGGATGCATGCACACTGGTGTTCATTGCAGCACCATTTACAATAGCTAGATCATGGAGGCAGCCTAAATTACAATCCACAGATGAACAGATAAAGAAGATGCAGTGCATATTATACAATGGAATATTATTCAGCCATAAAAATGAATGAAATAGAGGCATTTGCAGAGAAGTGGATGAACCTAGATATTATCATACAGAGTGAAGTAAGTCAAAAGAGAAATCAAATATCATATAATGCCACTTATATATGAAATCTAGAAAAATGGTAGAGATGAACTTATTTGCAAAAGCCATATATGACAAACCCACAGCAACCATTATCCCCAATTGCAAAAAAAAAAAAAAAAAGCATTTACTCTAAAATCAGGAAAACCAGGGTGCCCACTCTCACCACCACTATTCAACATAGTCTTAGAGATCCTAGCCACAGCAATCCGAGAAGAAAAAGAAATACAAAGCACAAAGATTGGAAAAGAAGAAGTAACACTCTTACTGTTTGCCAGTGATAAGATCCTCTACATAGAAAACCCTAAAGATGTCACCAGAAAACTACTAGAGCTAATCAATGAATATAGTAAAGTCACACGATATAAAATTGATACACAGAAATCCCTCATATCTCTATATGATAACAATGAAAAATCAAAAATAGAAATTAAGGGAAAAAAATCCCATTCACCATTACAGTGAAAAGAATAAAATACTTAGGAATAAATTTATCTAAAGAAACAAAAGACTCCTATACATAAAACCATAAAACACTGATGAAAGAAATCAAAGATGACACAAGTATGCCATGTTCTTGGATTGGAAGAATCAATATAGTGAAAACGAGTATACTATCCAAAGCAATCTATAGATTCAATGCAATCCCTATCAAACTACCAGCAGTAGTTTTCACAGAACTAGAACAAAAAATTTCACAATTCATATGGAAACACAAAAGACCCCAAATAGCCAAAGCAATCTTGAGAGAGAAGAATGGAACTGGAGGAATCAATCTTCCTGACTACAGCCTATATTACAAGGCTGCAGTCATCAAGACAGTATGATACTGGCACAAAGACAGAAATACAGATCAAAGGGACAAAATAGAAAGTCCAGAGATAAATGCACACACCTATAAACAGTTTATATTTGACAATGAAGGCAAAGCCATACAATGGAGAAAAGATGGTCTCTTCAACAAGTGGTGCTAAGAAAACTGGTCAACTACATATAAAAGAATGAAACTAGAACACTTTTTTATACCATCCACAAAAACAAACTCAAAATGGATTAAGTACCTAAATAGACCAAAAACTATGAAACATAGGCAGAACATTCTCCAGAATAAGTCACAACAAGATCCTTTATGACCTACCTCCCAGAGTAATGGAAATATATATATGTATGTATGACCTAATTAAACTCCAAAGCTTTTGTACAACAAAGGAAACTATAAGGAAGGTTAAAAGACAGCACTCAGAATGATAAAAGATAATAGCAAAGGAAACAACTGACAAAGAATTAATCTCCAAAATATATAAGCAGCTCAGTACCAGAAAAATGAACAACCCAGTAGAAAAGTAGGTAAAAGACCTAAACAGACATTTCTCCAAAGAAGACATACAGATGGCTAGTAAACACATGAAAAGATACTCAAGTCACTCATTATTTAGTTCAGTCTCTCAGTCATGTCCAACTCTTTGCCACCCCACGGACGCCAGGTTTCCCTGTCCATCACAAACTCCTGGGGTTTGCTCAAACTCATGTCATCAACTTGGTGATGCCATCCAACCATCTCATCCTCTGTCATCCCCTTCTCCTCCTGCCTTCAATCTTTCCCAGCATCAGGGTCTTTTCCAATGAGTCAGTTCTTTGCATCAGGTGGCCAAAGTATTGGAGTTTCAGCTTCAGAATCAATCTTTCCAATGAGTATTCAGGACTGATTTCCTTTAGGATTGACTGATTTGATCTCCTTGCAGTCCAAGGGACTCTCACAAGACTTCTCCAACACGACAGCGCAAAAGTGTCAATTCTTCAAGGGTCAGATTTCTTTATGGTCCAACTCTCACATCCATACATGATGACTGGAAAATCCATAGCTTTGACTAGACAAACTTTTGTTGGTAATGTCTATGCTTTTTAATATGTTGTCTAGGTTGGTCAAAGCTTTTCTTTCAAGGAGCAAGCATCTTTTAATTTCATGGCTGCAGACACCATCTGAAGTGATTTTGGAGCCCAAGAAAATAAAGTCTGTCACTCTCTCTCGTTTCCCCCATCTATTTGCCGTGAAGTGATGGGACCAGATACCATGATCTTCATTTTCTGAATATTGAGTTTTAAGCCAACTTTTTCACTCTCCTCTTTACTTTTATCAAGAGGCTCTTTAGTGCTTCTTTGCTTTCTGACATAAGGGTGGTGTCATCTGCATATATGAGGTTATTGTTATTTTCTCCCAGCAATCTTGATTCCAGCTTGTGCTTCACCCAGCCTAGCATTTCGCATGATGTACTCTGCATGTATAAAGCCTTAATGTACTCCTTTCCCAATTTGGAACCAGTCTGTTATTCCATGTCCGGTTCTAACTGTTGCTTCTTGACCTGAATATAGATTTCTCAGGAGGCAGATAAGGTGGTCTTGTATTCCCATCTCTTGAAGAATTTTCCAGTTTGTTGTGATCCACAGTATTATTAACTTAATTACAGATTTTGTCCAAATTTCACAGAATTTTATGCTAGTGTCCATTATTTGTTTTTACATCTTATTCAAGATTCCACATTATGGTTGGTTACATTAAGCAACTTTCACTTGCATCCAACATATTCTGATAAATTCTCTTATCATTTTTATTCTGTTACAAGTATTTTCTAATTTTCCTTGTTATCACTTCTTAGATAAACCAGTTCATCATTTAAAAGCATACATTTAATTTTCAAATACATGGGTTTTTTAAAGTATCTTTGGTATTAATTCTCATTTGATATTAACTTCTCATTTAAATGCTTTCTTTTCTGTAATCACCCTCTGTGCTTTTCAGTCTTTTACCTTTATTAAGGCTTTCAGTGGGTAAGTCAAAGATCTCTTTTGGTAAATGTCACATTGCACTTGAAAATATGTGGGTTATTTTCAAATATCTTTTGATATGGATTTCTAGCATAATTCCACAGTGATAAGAGAACACACTCTATGATTTCAATGCCTTTAGACCATGAAATTTTACACCTTGTTTTATGTCCCTGGATGTATTCCGGTGTCTCCTGCTTTATAGTCTATGGGAACTTGAATAGAATTTGTTCCCTGTGGTTGTGTGAAAATTGTATAAATCTTAGCTATGTTCAATTGGTTCATAGTGCTTTCAGGTCTACTATATCCTTCTACCCTTCTGTCTATTAATTCTATTAATTTCTGAGAATTGGATAATGAAACTCCATCTAAAAATCTTTATTTACTTAAAAAATAACTGTAATATATAGTGAAACTATATGTATCTTTGTTCTAAAGAGATACTTTTGGTAACTAAATAGAGTTGTTGAAATTGAAAATTACAAAACTGAAAAATAAAATTTACTGCTGCTGCTACTGCTGCTAAGTCGCTTCAGTTGTATCCGACTCTGTGTGACCCCATAGACAGCAGCCCACCAGGCTCCCCCGTCCCTGGGATTCTCTAGGCAAGAACACAGGAGTGGGTTGCCATTTCCTTCTCCAAGGCATGAAAGTGAAAAGTCAAAGTGAAGTCGCTCAGTCGTGTCTGACTCTTAGCGACCCCATGGACTGCAGCCTACCTGGAAACCCAATGGTATACTTGAGCAGGCAGGATAAAGATTCAGTAAACTTAAAGGTAGCCCAGTTGAGATTATCCAATCTAAAGAACTGAAAAAAAAGAATGAAGAAATATGAACAGAGCATAAGAGACCTGTGAGACAACACCCAAATACCAATGTATACATAATAATGGTTCAAAATGGGAGAAGAGAAAGAGTGAGAGAAAGGAGAATAATAAATATTTGATGGCAAAAATATTCCTGCTGCTGCTGCTAAGTCACTTCAGTCGTGTCTGACTCTGTGTGACCCCATAGACGGCAGCCCACCAGGCTCCCCCGTCGCTGGGATTCTCTAGGCAAGAACACTGGAGTGGGTTGCCATTTCCTTCTCCAATGCGTGAAAGTGAAAAGTGAAAGTGAAGTCGCTCAGTCGTGTCTGACACTCAGCGACCCCATGGACTGCAGCCCACCAGACTCCTCCGTCCATGGGATTCTCCAAGCACGAGTACTGGAGTGGGGTGCCATCGACTTCTCCAAAAAATATTCCTAAATTTGATTAAAATTTTAACCTACACATCTAAGAAGCTTAACAAACTCCAAGTGGAATAAACTTATATATCCACACAAAAATCGTAATTGAATCATTGAAGGTCAAAGACAAAGAGAATCCTGAAAGCAGAAGAGAAGCAATTCATTATGTACAATGAATCCTCAAAAAGATTAACAGCAGATTTCATATCAGAAGCCACAAAGTCCAGGAGGCACTGGGCTGGCATTTTCAAAATATGAAGGAAAAAAAACCTGTTAACCAAGAATTTTATATATATATGTATATATATATATATATAAAATTCTTGGTTAACATATAGATAATATTATTATCCTTTGAAAATGAAAGAGAAATTAAGATAGAGAATATCTCCTGTAGACTTGCCTATAAGATATACTTCAAGGGAGTCTTTTAGGCTGAAGTGAAATGACTTTCGACAGTATATTGAATATATATGAGCAATTAAAAGTAACTACATCCATAAAAGGGGCTTCCTAGCTGGCGCAGCAGTAAAGAATCTGCCTGCCAATGCAGGAGACTCAAGAGATGCAGGTTTAATCCCTAGATTCATAAGATACCTTGGAGTAGGAAATGCCAACCCTCTTCAGTATTCTTGCCTGGAAAATTCCATTGATAGACAAGCCTGTCCGGTTGCAAAGAGTTGGACATGACTAAGCAAATGAGCACATACACACACATCTGAAAAAACCAATAACTGTGTATATGTGTGTGTGTGTATAATATATCCATAAATACAAATTACAACATAAATATGTTTGTGTGTAAATTTTTTCTCTTTCTTAAAAGACGACCACATACAGCAATAATTACAAATATATGTGGTGTTTACACAATGTATAAACATGTAATTTAGGACATTAACAGCATAAAAGAGTAAGGTAATAGAGTTGTATTACAGCAATGCAGCATCCAGTCCCATCACCTCATGGCAAATAGATGGGAAAACAATGGAAACAGTGAAAGACTTTATTGTCTTGGGCTCTAAAATCACTGCAGATGGTGACTGCAGCCACGAAATTAAAAGATGCTTGCTCCTTGGAAGAAAAGCTATGACCAACCTAGACAGCATATTAAAAAGCAGAGACATTAGTTTACCAACAAAGGTTTGTCTAGTCAAAGCTATGGTTTTTCCCATAGTCATGTGTGAATGTGAGAGTTGGATTATATAGAAAACTGAGCACTGAAGAATTGATGCTTTTGAACTGTGGTGTTGGAGAAGACTCTTGAGAGTCCCTTGGACTGCAAGGAGATCAAATCAGTCGATCCTAAAGAAAATCAGTCCTGTGTATTCATTGGAAGGACCGATGCTGATGTTGAAGCTCCAATAATTTGGCCTCCTGATGCAAAGAGCTGACTTATTGGAAAAGAACCTGATGCTGGGAAAGATTAAGGCAGGAAGAGAAGGGAATGACAGAGGATGAGATGGTTGGATGGCATCACCAACTCAATGGACATGAGTTTGAGAAAGCTCCAGGAGATGGTGAAGGACAGGGAAACCTGGTGTGCTGCAGTCCATGAGGTTACAAAGAGTTGGACACGTCTGAGTGACTGGAAAACAACAGCACCAACAATGTTTGCACACTGGTGAAATTAATTGGTATTAATCCAAAGAAGAATTTTATTAAGATGTTAATGGCCATCCCCAAGGAAACAACTAAGAAAATAATTTAAAAACATACAAAGAAATGACAAAAATTAAAAAAATGGTACAAAAGAAAATACGTAACACAAAATGAGATAGCAATGTCAGAATTAAGAAACCCATACAAGACATATGAAAACAAACAGCAAAATGAGAGATGTAAATCCTATTGTACCAATAATTACCTTAAATGTAAATAGATTAATTTTTAAATTTAAAGGTGGAGATAGGGAGAATAAATTTTTAAAAACATAACCAAACTATGTCCTACCTATATAGTGAGAGTGATAGTGAAGTCACTCAGTTGTGTCCGACTCTTTGTGACCCCATGGACAGTAGCCAACCAGGCTTCTCCATCCATGGGATTTTCCAGACAAGAATACTAGATAAAAGACTGTTTATTACCAAAGACAAAAAAATAAACCATGCTGTAAACCACAACTCTTATACAAAAACTGACTAAACTTTAATCATAAATTTAAGCATAAAATTATAAAACATTTCAAAGAAAACATGAGAAAATCTTCAGGACAAAGGGATGGGTGAACATGTTCTTAGAAATGATGTCTAAGCATGATTCATCAAAATAAAAAAATCGATAATTTAGGCTTTAACAACATTCAAAATGTTTACTTTGTGAAAGATCCTGTTAAGAAGATGGGGAAAAAAAAAAACCACATCTTAGGAAAAATATTTTCAGATCACATATTTAACAGACTTCATATGTAGTTATATATAAAGAACTTTCAAGATTCATTAAATAAACAAATAAAAAACATTAAAGAAACAAATAACTCAGTTAGGAAATGGTTAAAAGACAGAAACTTCACTGAAGAAGATATATAGATGTCATGTAAGCCAATAAAAGTATGTTCTCACTAGTCATTGGGGAAATGCAAGTTAAAATTAAGACGAACACCTATTTGATTGTCTAAGAACACTAAGTATTCCCAAGGATGGAAAGCAACTGGAACTTTCATACATTGATAGTAGGAATGCAAAACTGTATAAGCATGAAGCAAAAGTGTACTTTCTTATAAATGCAAGCATACCTTTCCCTATGACTCAGCAATTCCACTCATAGGTATTTACCCTAGAAAAGTTAAAAAACAAACAGAAACCCTACATCTACATGAAGATATATGCAGTTGTTACAGTTCAGTTGAGTTCAGTTCAATCACTCAGTCACGTCAGACTCTTTGCAACCCCACGGACTACAGCACACCAGGCCTCCCTGTCCATCACCAACTCCCGGAGCTTACTCAAACTCATGTCCATTGAGTTGGTGATGACATCCAACCACCTCATCCTCTGTCATCCCCTTCTCCTCCTGCCATCAATCTTTCCCAGCATCAGGGTCTTTTCGAATGAGTCAGTTCTTTGCATCAGGTGGCCAAAGTATTGGAGCTTCAGCTTCAGCATCAGTCCTTCCAATGAGTATTCAGGACAGATTTCCTTTAGGATTGACTCGCTGGATCCCCTTGAAGTCCAAGAGACTCTCAAGAGTCTTCATCGACACCGCAGTTCAAAAGCATCAATTCTTCAGTGCTCAGTTTTCTATATAATCCAACTCTCACATCCACACATGACTACGGGAAAAACCATAGCTTTGACTAGACAAACCTTTGTTGGTAAAGTAATGTCTCTGATTTTTAATATGCTGTCTAGGTTGGTCATAGCTTTTCTTTCAAGGAGCAAGAATTTTTTAGTTTCACGGCTGCAGTCACAATCTGCAGTGATTTTGGAGTCCAAGAAAATAAAGTCTGTCACTGTTTCCATTGTTTCCCTGTCTATTTGCCATGAAGTAATGGGACCGGATACCATGATGTTAGTTTTTTTGAATATTGAGTTTTAAGCCAACTCTTTCACTCTTCTCTTTCACTTTCATCAAGAGGCTCTTTAGTTCTTTTGCACTTTTTGCCATAAGGGTGGTGACATCTGCATATCTGAGGTTACTGATATTTCTCCTGGAAATCTTGATTCCAGCTTGTGTTTCATCAAGTCCAGGATTTTGCATGCTGTACTCTGCATATAAGTTAAATAAGCAGGGTGACAATATACAGCCTTGACATACTCCTTTCCCAATTGGAACCAGTCTGTTTTTCCATGTCTGGTTCCAACTGTTGCTTTTTGACCTGCACACAGATTTCTCAGAAGGCAGGTCAGGTGGTCTGGTATCCCCATCTCTTTAAGAATTTTCCATAGTTTGTTGTGAACCACACAGTCAAAGGCTTTGGTGTAGTCAATATAGCAAATGTATGTTTTTCTGGAACACTCTTGCTTCTTCGATGATCCAATGGATATTGCCAATTTGATCTCTGGTTCCTCTGTCTTTTCTAAATCAAATTTGAACACCTGGAAATTCTAGTTCATGTACTGTTGAAGCCTAGCTTTGTGAATGTTGAGCATTACTTTACTAGCATGTGAGATGAGTGCAATTGTTTGGTAGTTAGACCGTTTTTTGGCATTGCCTTTCTTTGGGATTGGAATGAAAACTGACCTTTCCAGTCCTGTGGCCACTGCTGAGTTTTCCAAATTTGCTGGCATATTGAGTGCAACACTTTCACAGCATCATCTTTCAGGATTTGAAATAGCTCAGCTGGAATTCCATCACCTCCACTAGCTTTGTTCGTAGTGATGCTTCCTAAGGCCTGCTTGAGTTCATATTCCAGGATGTCTGGCTCTAGGTGAGTGATCACACCATCGTGGTTATCTGGGTCATGAAGATGTTTTCTGTATAGTTCTTCTGTGTATTCCTGCCATCTCTTCTTAATATCTTCTGCTTCTGTTAGGTCTATACCATTTCTGTCCTTTATTGTGTCCATCTTTGCATGACATGTTCCCTTGGTATCTCTAATTTTCTTGAAGAGATCTCTCAATCTGTTCAGTTCAGTAGCTCAGTATGTCAGACTCTTTGAGACCCCATGACCTGCAGCACACCAGGCTTCCCAGCCCATCACCAACTCCCGGAGCCTACTCAAATTCTTTTCCATCGCGTCAGTGATGCCATCCAACCATCTCATCCTCTGTTGTCCCCTTCTCCTGTCTTCAATTTTTCCCAGCATCAGGGTATTATCCAATGAGTCAGTTTGTCACATCTGGTGGCCAAAGTATTGGAGTTTCAGCTTCAGCATCAGTCCTTCCCATGAATATTCAGGACTGATTTCCTTTAGGATAGACTGGTTGGATCTCCTTGTAGTCCAAGGAACTCTCAAGAATCTTCTCCGACATCACAGTTCAAAAGCATCAATTCTTTGGCACTTAGCTTTTTTTATAGTTCAATGCTCACATCCATACATGACTACTGACAAAACCATAGCTTTGACTAGAGATCTGTAGTCTTTCCCATTGTATTTTTTCCCTCTATTTATTTCCATTGATCACTGAGGAAGGCTGTTTAGAAATTTTGTGTTCATAATTATCCCAAACTGGAAAGAACTCAAATATCTTTCAGTAGGTGAATGGTTACATAAACTGGGTTCATTCATACCCTGGAATACTATTAAATAGTAATAGCGAATGCATCATTTATAGGAGCAGTATACTGAACTCGTTATGTTGAGTAAGTCTAGAGTCAAAAACTTGCATTCTGTATGGGGTTCCATTTGTGTGGCATTCTTAAAAGTTCAATATATAGTGATGGAAACAGATCAGAGGTTCTCAGAGGTTAGGAGTGGGGAAAGTGTGACTCTAAAGGGACAGCACAGAGGAGTTTCTAGGGTGATGGGATGGTTATCTGTATTCTCAGTAATGATGATTATGCAAATCTATCCATATATTATGACTCAAAGGACCGTGCATACAATAAAAGTCATTTTTGTTGTATACTAATTTTAAAAATGAATAAAATGAGCCATAAGTACAAAGATAAAATCAAGAATGTTAAATTTGTATAGACTTTCTCAACTGGGCTAAAGGGAAGCTTAAGAATATAAAAGCGAAACTCTAAACTAGAAGTGACTTCAAAAAGTGAGGTCTGTCTAGAAGTTATTTTAGTTGTGGCTTTCAATGCAAGGAATAAATAATAGTACATAGAAAACACACAAAGTTTTAAAGCCAATTGAATTGGCAAATGCTATTCCTGTGTAATAAAAAGACTGAGATTTCTTTTTAAATTTTAAAGACTCCTGTGCCTCCAACTTCTTAATGTCAAGAAGAAGGCTAAGAAAGCAACTTGCTGCCAAGGCAGACAACTTAACTTAGAAACAACCAAAGAGGATGACCACCCAGAGCCAAACATCCTGGAGTGTGAAGTCACATCAGCCTCAGGAAACATTACTATGAACAAAGCTAGTGGAAGTGGTAGAATTCCAGTTGAGCTATTTCAAATCCTAAAAGTTGATGCTGTTAAAGTGTTGTGCTCAACATGCTAGCAAATTTGGAAGACTCAGCAGTGGCCACAGGACTAGAAAAGGTCAGTTTTCATTCCAATCCCAAAGAAGGGCAAATGCCAAAAAATATTCAAATTACCACACAATTGCGTGTATTTCACATGCTAGGAAGTTAATGCTCAAAATTTTTCAAGCTAAGCTTCAACAGTATGTGAACTGAGAACTTCTAGATGTACAAGCAGGATTTAGAAGAGGCAGAGGAACCAGAGATCAACTTGTCTACATCCATTGAATCATAGAAAAAGGGAGTTCCAGAAAAACTGTTTCATTGACTATGCTAAAGCTTTTGACTGTATGGGTCACAACAAACCATGGGAAATTCTTCAAGAGATGGGAATACCAGACCACCTGACCTGCCTCCTAAGAAACCTGTATAAAGGTCAAGCAGCAACAGTTATAACTGGATGTGAAACAATGGACTGGTTCCAAATTGGGAAAGCAGTATGTTAAGGCTGTATATTGTCACCCTGTTTATTTAACATATATGCAGAGTACATCATGTGAAATGTTGGGTTGGATGAAGCTCAAGCAGGAATCAAGATTGCTGGGAGATAAATGAATAAACTCAGATATGCAGATGATACTACCTTAATGGCAAAAAGTGAAGAGGAACTAAAGAACCTTTTGATGAAGGTGAAAGAAGAGAGTGAAACAACTGGCTTAAAACACAACATTCAGAAAGTGAGGATCATGGCCCATCAGTTCAGTTTGGTTCAGTTCAGTCGCTCAGTCATGTCTGACTCTTTGCGACCCCATGAATCACAGCACGCCAGGCCTCCCTGTCCATCACCAACTCCCGGAGTTCACTGAGACTCACGTCCATCGAGTCAGTGATACCATCCAGCCATCTCATCCTCTGTCTTCCCCTTCTCCTCCTGTCCCCAATCCCTCCAAGCATCAGAGTCTTTTCCAATGAGTCAACTCTTCGCATGAGGTGGCCAAAGTACTGGAGTTTCAGCTTTAGCATCATTCCTTCCAAAGAAATCCCAGGGCTGATCTCCTTCAGAATGGACTGGTTGGATCTCCTTGCAGTCCAAGGGACTCTCAAGAGTCTTCTCCAATACCACAGTTCAAAAGCATCAATTCTTCGGTGCTCAGCTTTCTTCATGGCCCATCACTTCATGGCAAATAAATGGGGAAAAATGGAAACAGTGACAGATTTCATTTTCTTGGGCTCCAAAATCACTGTGGATGGTGATTGCAGCCATGAAATTAAAAAATGCTAGCTCTTTGGAAGAAAAGCTATGACCAACCTAGACAGCATATTAAAAACAGAGACAGCACTTTGCTGACAAAGGTCTGTATAGTCAAAGCTATCTTTTTTCCAGTAGTCATGTACAGATGTGAGAGTTGTACTGTAAAGAATGATGAGCACTGAAGAATTGATGCTTTCCAACTGTGGTGCTGGAAGACTTTTGAGAGTCCTTTGAACAGCAAGGAGATCAAACCAGGCAATCCTAAAGGAAATCAACCCTGAGTATTCACTGGAAGGAGTAATGCTGAAGCTGAAACTCTAATACTTTGGCCACCTGATGCAAAGAGCTGACTCATTGGAAAAATCTTGATGCTGGGAAAGATTGAGGGCAGGAGGACAAGGGCACAACAGACCATGAGATGGTTGGATGGCATCACTGAATTAATGGAAGTGAGTTTGAGCAAACTCCAGGAGACAGTGAAGGACAGGAAAGCCTGGCATGCTGCAGTCCATGGGGTTGCAAAGAGTTGGACATGACAAAATGGCTGGACAACAACAAAAGAGGATGACAGAAAAGGAAGAATTCTCAAACAGTTAAGCCAAGACTTTTAAAAACCAATGGGTGGAGCAGCCACTCCAAGGGAGTAGAAACATTGCTCCATCAAGTAACACATCCAACCATTTACCCAATGGAATTTCAGAACTCCTGTTGACCAAAACCTGCCACACACCTCCCATTCTTGTCACTTTTGAATGAGTGTTCTTTGTGGTTTTACTGTTTATTTCAACATTATATGTACAGTGAGTGAGGACTAAAGATTTGGCTTTTAGTTCATTGGTCTCAGGATCAACAGGATTTGAGTCTGGAGCTGAATGGATCACAGTTGTTAGACTTGAAGCATGATATTACCACTGGAATTGGGATGTAGGGATCTCATAGGGGTGTGATGTATTTTGTATGAAGGAAAAATGTGAGTAATTGTGGACAGAGGCTTGACTGTGGTAGGTTTATTACAAAAGTAGCCCAAATCACCCAAATTCTTTACCTGTCGGTGTTCATGAGCTTTGCAATATGACTTCATAGGTCATCCCATGAAGAACTAGACTATTGTTCCTCCCCTCTGGGCTGCCCCTGTGACTCGCTTTTGGCCTAGAAATTGCTGAAGAATTGAGGCTGTGTCAGCTGTAAGTCTAGGCCCTAAAATCCTCTTGTACCTCTCCAGTCCCTTTTGAACTCTGTAACCACCGGACTGGCTCCAGTTAGCCTGCCGGAAAAGGAGAGACTACATGCAGCAGAGAAAAGTTCTTCCAGCTGAGGCTAGGAGCAGTTAGCATAGCTGATCCACCAGCTGACCACAGAAGCATGAGTTTCTCTGGCTGAAGTTAGCTGGTCTGGCCCAGATAAACAAAACTGCCTAGCGCACCTATATACTCAAAAGAGATTTTTTAAAATTAGGTTGTTATTTTCATCCTTTAATAGGCTTAAAATGAATGATTCATTATGTAGCAATAGCTGATCCAGAAGATTCTTGGTCATTTTATTAAAACCCAGCTCATCTCAAAACCCAGGATCTGGAAATGCGTTTCTTCTGATGCACCACCGTGACATTGTTTTGAGACCTTGCATGTCTCTGGTCCCTCTGTTTCCTGGGATCCCCAGAAGCTCAGGACCAAGAATTGTACTCAAAAGCCTTAGTTTTCTTCAGTCAGGAGTATTCTAGGAAATTCCCCTTCTTTTCCATTCTCCATCCTTCTTTCCTATTTCCTGTTCTTCTGGATGCTTTTTTTGTGTGTGTGTATTGGAGTGTGCTTTATTGTATCTGTGTTTGTTAAAGCCAAAAATGTTATCTCTATCAAGGGGGACTAGGGGTCATTCGCAGAATCCCTGGCCTAAGTTCATCCTTTAGTCATTAAGAGCATTAATGATATAGACTTAGTGAGGTGGCACCACCGCTAAATATCAAACAAATGGAGGCAACTCCACCTTCACGGCACAGCCAAGACTCAGGAGTAAAACATAAAAGCAATTCCCAGTTGCATTGCTGATGCTGTTTGTGATGCTGATTGTCTCACTGTGTCTCTGTGCACACTGTTCGCTGAACCCATGGTAGGCAAGGTGTGAGCTAAGAGGCTGGAGGGAAATGTGAGGAGCCACAGGAACTGCAGACACGTTTATCCTCTCCTGGCTGGCATGGCAGCCATAATACAGCCTCTCTTCTGGCAGATGCAGCAGCCATAGCAGCGGCTATAACATAACCATAAAGTAGCCATGACGTAACCATAACATAACCTTATATGACATAACCATGATGCTGCTCCAGTGTAGCCCTGGTGCAGCAACAGCCAGGGCTTGCACAGTGAAGCTCATACAGATGTACCACACAGTAGCCCGTGACCAAGCAAGCACCTTGGGATGTGCATGCACAGTGCTACATGTGATCTCACCTGTTACATAACCGTGCAAAGTCATTGTCCACAGAACATGGGGCAGGAGGGCATGAGAGTGTGGGGTGAGAGAACCTGGTTGGTGCCATATTGTTAATTTCCCCACACCAGTTCTCTGGGGAAGTATGGAACCATAGAGCTATTGAATGCAAACAGACATGTTCTGTGACTCCCGTGTGTTTGCCAGAAATTGAAGACAAAATTCTAGGATTCTACACTCTCTCCTTTGAGATGGGGACAGGATGAGGGAAATCAATGCCTCTAAGTGGACAGCATATACCACTACCTCTTCTCTCTTTTCCTTTCAGACCCTTCTGCAAACAAAGCAAAACTCTAACTCACCTCAGCCAACGATGTTAGGCACAAACCCTAAGATAGGTCAGATAGACCTTCTGAGGGATGTTATAGTCAACAAGACAAGATCTTTACCCTCAAATACCTTAAAGACTCACAAACTATGAAAGTAGGGGCAAGTGTGAAACAATAAAGACTGCTGAAAGGAAGAATGCTTGGTCCATAGACTCCCCACTCAGATTTACATGCATAAAGTGAGTACCAGAGCAGGGCAGCAACCTGCCAAAATGAAACAAGTGGGTAAAGTTGGAGTCAATCTAGCATCCTGAACTTGCAACCCCAAATCCTTTTCCTACTACATCGGGATCCATCCAAATGACCACAAGTTTCCTAAGTGGTGATGATGACAACAATGGTAATGATGATCTATTTGGATCAAGGTGTGTCTGGTACTGCTTCATAATTCTCAGTTGCTTCAGAGCTAACATGTTCTATAACTCCCCATGGTTAAAGGAGCTCATTATTCATTTTGCCTAAAGAGAAGAGAGAACTAGATATGGAGCACCTCCTAAGGCACTGCGCTGAGTTTTCTATGAGCAGCACAGGGTCCTGAAAGACTAGATTTCTGTCATCTTTAACTCATCTTATCATGACGAAATAGTGGCCAGAGCAGACCACCCTGAGGTTCCCACCTTACTTTTGCAACTGCTGCTGAAACTTCCATACTTTCTATTTTGAGGCTGGATTCTCAGTCTGAAGAATTGATTTGTGTAATTAGGCAAGCGATTTTTGTAGGAAGATTTTGCATGAATTTGCAATATAATTTTCTTTTTCTGTAACTGTTAATTGAAATCATTTATCAGGTTTTTAAGCTGAAGAAAAGTTAACTTTGAAAAAAAGGTGTGAACTGCTCATTTTTTATGCTATCTCGACATTGTCTTTGATGCACACATTAATTCCTTATTTACAATTAAGGCTGCTGGCTTGTTCAGTGTGGGTAAGAAATGGCCTGTCTTAACCCTTAGCAGGAGGGTATTTTCAGACCCAAGAACTGCTGATAGTTGTCTTTACTCTTCATTCTCATGTCATCACCCTCAGGAAGTCTGGAGCGAAAATTACCATAAAATGATTAAATAAGAATATTGGTCCACAAACATAAGTGTTTAATAAATACAACTTTTTTTTTTTTTGTAATTCCATTTTCATCTATTCTGAGCAATCATTCTGTCACAGTTGGAGAAATTTAACTTCAGCAAAGGTAAGGGCTACTCCAACCCGTGTCCTACCAGTTGCTTCTAGGTGTTAAAGCTTATGTAGTGCCCGGGTGCTTAATACATCAATGTTGTTTGACCACACTGCCATTTACCAGGTTGCCCATTCTCAAGTCTAATCTGAGTCATTGGTCCATTCCACGCACTCCGAGATGTCTCACATCCCCAGACCCAGAACAATTCACCCAGCAATTTCCTTGCTGTCTTTGAACACACCGGAATTGAAATGCTTCCTTCTTATGCATTTCCCTGTTATCTGGAAAATCCACTAAATTACCCAAAGCATTTCTGTCTCCACTGAGCTTCCTGCTTTCCTGGTCTCTTCCCAGGGAAATGTGCAAGCCACCATGGTTTTAGAGTTCCTACAAACTTGTCTGGGTTGTTTTTCCACTCTCTGGGGCTCAGCCTAGGATACAGGTCACAGTAATCCCTGCAGGGAACATGGATTTCTCCAACTCTCTCCCCTCACTCCAGCCTGAAATCCTTTACTAGACTTGGGAGGAGATGCTCAGTCATAATGTTTTCTTTTAAAATATTGTCTGTACCTAGAGTCCTGCAATTTTTCCAAAGGCATTGAAATTTTTCCAAGGCTATTGAAATTCTGAAGAAAGAGATGCCTTTTCCTCCTCCGCTTTTGGGAACTTATCCTTTCTTGAAAGCAGGAGAAAATAAAAAGCCTAGTTCTCTGAATGAGGGCCGGGCAAAGATGGTGCTTGGTGATGGGGGCAGTAGGGCAGGGGAGGGGGTCGTAAGTCGTATTCCAACTCCTCTAGTAAAAACCTCAGAATCACTAGGTCAAGGAAAAAGCCCCCCTCTCCAGCAACTAATCCCACATTCCCAAACCTTAGCGGGGGGCCCTTGCTCTCAGAGCCTCTCTCATCCAGGAATCTGCACTCTGTGTCTGCTGCAGCTGGCTGGGCACTCTTCGCGTTCCACGCAGTCCCTTTCCCTACACCAAGAGTGGGAAACAGTCTCAGAAGCACAAGAGGAAGAAGAAACAGTGAGTTCTCCCTGTGATATGATCACAGGGTGCCTGTAATTTATTCCCAATGAACTTTGCTCAGCTATGATTAATTAATAGACCACCAGGAGATGGAAAACCAGGGAAGGACGCAGGTTCACAATTATTTTCAACTTCATGGTTTACCATTACATGGGTTTACCAGAGTTTTATCCAATTGTTGAACATTTCTGCTGTTTCCAAATGTTTTCTATTATAAACAACACCAATTTAGAGAAAAGAGAAATTATATAGGTCAGGAACTTGGATCTATACGAAGAAAGGAAGAGTGTTAGAGAAGGAATAAATGAAGGTAACATTTTAAAAATGTATTTTCTTATTCTTAACTGAGCTAATATATAATTAGTTTTTCAAAATAATAATACTGGTGATATATTGGGGGATTACAACTTATAGATAAGGGAAATGAATGGCAATAATATTGCATAGGATAGGAGGGAGGAACTGAGGATACTTATATAGTAGTTATACTTATCATGGAGTTGTATAAAGTTATTTGAAAATAGACTTAGATTAATTGTAAATGTATAAATATATTGTAAACTCTAGTGCAACTACTAAAAAAAATGTTTGATTGATATGCTAAGAGAAGAGACAGTGAAATCATATAAAATGCTCAATTAAAACCAGAGAGAGCAGACAGAGTGGAAGGAGAAAAAAAGAAACAAAGAATAAGGTTAAGAATTTTAAAATTACAATTATGGTAGTTATTACTCCAACTACATCAATAATCACTGTACATGTGAATGGTTTAAATATACCAATTAAAAGATGGAAAATGTTGGAATGGATAAAAACAAACACCAATACAGTATACTAACGCATATATATGGAATTTAGAAAGATGGTAGCAATAACCCTGTATACGAGACAGCAAAAGAGACACTGATGTATAGAACAGTCTTATGGACTCTGTGGGAGAGGGAGAGGGTGGGAAGATTTGGGAGAATGGCATTGAAGCATGTATAATATCATGTATGAAACGAGTCGCCAGTCCAGGTTTGATGCACGATACTGGATGCTTGGGGCTGGTGCACTGGGACAACCCAGAGGGATGGTATGGGGAGGGAGGAGGGAGGAGGGTTCAGGATGGGCAACACATGTATACCTGTGGTGGATTCATTTCGATATTTGGCAAAACTAACACAATATTGTAAAGTTTAAAAATAAAATAAAATTTTAAAAAAATGCAACCGTATGCTGTCTACAAAAAAATCCAGTTTCAATAAAAAAGACACAAATAGATTAAAAGTAAAGGGATAGAGAAAGAAATATATCTAACACTAATGAAAATCAAATCACCATATTAATTGCAGACCAAACAGACTTCAAAGCCAGGAAAATTATCAGACATAAAGATGGGGCATTACGTAAAGATCGAAGGATAAATTCTTAAAGAAAACATGGCAATATTTAACGTGAGTCAAATACAGGTGGCAAAAATGATAAAATGATAAATAAATCCACTGTTATAGACTTCAACACCCCAGCATCAGTAATTGACAGACTCAGCAGGCAGAAAATCAGTCAAACTGAATAGAACCATCAATCAACTGGATCTAATTGACGTTTATAGACTACTTCATCCAACAATAGTAGAATACATAGTCTTCTCAAGTTCCTATGGGACATTTGCCAAGATATACCACATTCTGGAACATATCATACCTTTAACAAATTTAAAAGAATAGAAATCATACAATGTCTGCTCTCAAACCACAATGAAATTAAGCTGTAAATCAATAACAGAAAGATAGCTGGAAAATCCCCAAATATCTGGAAATGGAACAGTACTTTTCTACATGACACATGAGTCCAAGAAATGTTAAAAGAAATTAAAAAATAGTTTGAGCTAGGCGAAAATGAAAATGCAACTTATCAACCTTTGTGAAATGCAGTAAAAGCAGTACTTAGAGGAAAATTTATAGGATTGAATGCATGTATTAATAAAGAAGAATGACTTAAAATCAATGATCTGAGCTTCCACCTTAGGAAACTAGGGAAAAAAAGAGAAAATTAAATCCAAAGCAAGTATAATAAGTGAAATAATAACAATTAGAACAGAAACAAGTGAAATTTAAAATGAGACATCAATAGAGAAAAATCAACAGCTTGTCTTTGAAAAGATCAATTAAATTGTAAACCTTTAGCCAGGCCAACCAAGAAAAAAAGAGAGAACACATGAATTGCTAATATCAAAAATGAAAAGGGGTCTACACTACTTATTCTATGGATATTAAAGGCATAATACAGGAATACTATGAACAACTCTTCCCCCATAAATTTGATGCCCTAGATGAAGTGAACCAATTCCTTGAAAGAAAAATCTATTAAAACTCAGACATGGATATAGCCAATATGAATAGGTCTATATTCATTAAAGAAATTGAATCAATAATTAACAACCTTTCCAAAAAGATCACCAGTTCAGAGGTGAAGTTGATCAAGCATTTAAGAAAGAGCTTCTATCACCTCTGTAAACAACACTAGAAAGACTTTCTTTGCAGCTGAATATTTGTCCATGTATAATAATTTTCTTAAGATAAATTCTTGGATAGAAATAGCTAGATTAAAATATTATCTATGTGTATAGATCATAAAATATTAACTATATATATAGATAATATTTTGGTATATATTTCCAAATTGCTCTATGAAGTTTGATACCAATTTATTTTTCTGCCAACTTGCTAACTTTAGAACTGATTTTTTTGTCTTTGCTACTTTTTTAGGTGAAAAATATGGACACATAAATATTTTAACTGCATTTTTGGCCAAATAAATGTAAAATTTATTTTAGTGTATTTTTAGCCATTTTTTCAGTTCTAAATAATCTTTTAATGTACATTAGTATTATTTTAATAGTAGCATTGTATAATGCTTAGATTTGTCAACTGCTGTTTTAAGTACTTTATGTATGCTTACTAACTTACTCCTCCAGAAACCCCAAAGGTAATGATATTATTTCCATTTTACAGATAAGAAAATTGGGGCACAAAAAGGTTAAATTGCCTAAGGCCATGTAAAGT
The DNA here is from genome assembly GCF_002263795.3 of Bos taurus. Taxonomy (NCBI): domain Eukaryota; kingdom Metazoa; phylum Chordata; class Mammalia; order Artiodactyla; family Bovidae; genus Bos; species Bos taurus. The sequence continues at coordinate 41,521,429 of NC_037345.1, read as the reverse complement.
TGAATTTTAAGTATGTCACATGGCAGAATCTGTATTCTTAAATATTTTAAAACTTATTTTTAATTAGAGGATAATTACTTTACACTGTTGCATTCTTAAATATTACAGTAGTTGATCTTCATGGGCTCCTTGTTTTTAGAATGTACACACACCCACACACACATATACACACACACAAACACACAGAGGTACACATGCAAGCGAGCACGTGAGTTTCCAAGCAAACCACCAAAGGCAGACACCACAAATGAGTTAATATGTGGAACTGATACAGCAAATATAATTTCAACTTACTGTAGTTAAAACAAAAACAAACTGGATAAAATATTATATATTTTAGAATTAACATCCCACCCATTTGCCAGGTTTGCTTCTAATACTTCTATGATTTCATTATTTACATTTAAATGTTTTACCTACATGAAACTTTATTTGATTATTGGTATGAATTATTGATTATGATTAGATAAAAAAATTATCTTTTTTAAAAAAAGTTGGCCATTGTTCTAACACACTGAATGAGCCATTTATCTTTTATCCACAGATTTAAATTCCATATTACATCAACCTGGTCATGCTTCTGAAAGTTTTCTTCTGATCCATTGGTTTGTCATAGCATATCAAACCACACTGATTTTATTATTGTAGATATATAATGTATAAATGCAAGACTTCCTGAATGTAAATTTTTTCTTGACTTTTTAACTTACTGTTTCTTTAATAGACCTTAAAGTCATTTTGTTGAATTTCTTTTAAAAATTCGCATAATTTATTCCAATCACCTTTCCTGTTATTTTTAACCATTGCATAGTTGTTTTAGCATTTAGGGAAAAATAATCTAATTAACTGTAAATTATAATAATTTTATTTTCTTTCCCCAAATTTACACTGGTCATGTATTTTTAGAATTTTTGCAATGTCTAGAACTTTCAAAGAAAAAGTAGCTTAAAATATTAGTATATACACAGATGTATACAATATGTGCATATACACAATATATTCTACCTCTTTACTTATTCTAATTCCTTTAAATTCTGGTCTTAACTGACTCCACTTTTTCTGTGACTCTTTTATTGCTTTATTTCTAAAGTCTTTGAGTTAAAGTTCAATTCATCAAAATTTTTGTCAAAAATGAAAATATGCAATGTTTAAAATTTTTATCTCAAACTGATCATTTTTAATATTTGATATATAGATTTTTCATTGTTATTTTTACATGAATATAAATTAAATTTTAACTCTTTTAAGTTAATATTTAAGAGAGTATAATTTAATTTTTTGACAATTGTTATTTTTACTAAATGTTATTAGTTATTCCTTTATATTTTGGTTAAGTATGAAACATAAACTTCTAATTTTTAAGCATGTATTAGTGTTTTTTGTTGATTAATAAGATTAACTTTTAATAAACATTATATGGGTGCCAGAATATAAGGCATATTCTCTAAAAAGTGATGTTTATTATTCAGAATTTCTCACTTATTTTTCCTATTGATCTTACAAAGATAAAATCAATTTTAAAAAATCATTATAATTGTGTTCGTCCCAATTTTCTTTGTATTTCTAAAGACATTGTCACTTGGGTAAAATTCCTTCCATCTACTGCCGTTAATGTATTACCTTCTGTTTGGGTGATAGTGTGAGTTTTGCCTTTTCCCCATTTGTCTCCATCAGTACTTGGGCAGAATATCTGTGTGTATGTGTATGTGTATGTGTCGTGTATGTGTATGTGTCGTGTATGTGTGATGAGTGTGGAGGTGGAGCGAAATCAAAGTCTTCTAGCCAGATGCTCTTTTGAACAGGAAGTGACCTTCCTTAGATCTGCTGTCTCTCCATCCTTCATTTTGCCATCAGTCAAACATGGTAGAGACCTCAGTGAGGCGGAGTAAAGAAAAGTGATGGAGCCTAAGCTGTTATCTCAGCTTGCAAAGGCTGGTTATGGCATCAGCAGGCTAGGCTTTATTTCCAGTTCCTTCTTGATTTTATTGTTCAGTCACTCAGTCGTGTCCAACTCTGCAACCCCATGGACTACAGTACCCCAGGCTTCCCTGTCCCTCACTATCTCCCAGAGTTTGCTCAAACTCATGTCCTTGTGTCAGTGATGCCATCCAACCACCTCATCCTCAGTCACCCCTTTCTCCTCCTGCCTCAATCTTTCCCAGCATCAGGGTCTTTTCCAGTGAGTTGGCTCTTTGCATCAGGTGGCCTAAGTATTAAAGCTTCAGCTTCTGCATCTGTCCTTCCAATGAATATTCAGGGTAGATTTCCTTTAAGAGCAACTGGTTCGATCTTCTTCCTCACGAAAGGACTCTCAAGAGTCTTCTCCAGCACCACAGTGTGAAAGCATCAATTCTTCAGCGTTCAGCCTTTTTTATGGTCCAACTCTTACATCCATACATGACTACCGGAAAAACCATAGGTTTGACTAGCTGGTCCATATTCCTCTGGCTCTGCGATTGCCAGAGATGTTCAAAATGGCCATACCTCCAGGAATGACTTTCATGTATTTAGATGTATGTTAAGGGCAATTTTAGAAAATCACTAAAACAGGTGCATTTCAGTGGTAACTGTGCCCTGCCACCTGGAAAAGAGATCATGAAAATCAAAGTCAGACTCACAGAAAGCTAGCCGTCCAGTGGGCAGGACACTCAATGTGACATCCTGTTTTCTAAAAATTCAGTAATCCGTTACAGAGAAATTAAGACTGCTTTATTCTGTCTCTCCCGTGGCTGGTGCTGTGATCAAAAGGCTATCAAAAAGGAAATACAAAACTCAGTCAAAAGTTGCAGATCAGTATTACTCTTTTGGCACCCTCTCCAGTAAATCCCATGTGCACCACTTCCACGGCACCGTCCCACTCTCTGAAGCTTAGCCCTTTATTTTATCCTGATATTTTATGATCAGGGATTCTTAAGGTTGATAAGGGTAGTAAGAAATCCTTAGATTCTAGTCAAGTCCCTATCTGGAATTTGAACTCCCTTGGTTTCACACCATCCAAAGCATCCTTCATTTTCTTCTCCCATCTATTTGCACATATACAATCTCAGGACTTACCTCTGAACTGTTTCTCATGCTCTTTGCACCCCTAGCTAGATGGTACGTGTTCCACTCCTTTGTCTAGTTGAATCCACTCATCAAGGCTTAATTCAAGTTATACCTTCACAAAGAATTTTTTGACCTGTAATTGATCCTTCTATTTTTTTACACCCTTAGTTGATCTACGTGTAATAATACTCAGTATTCTCAAAATTGATTCTCACTGTTAAATAAACTAATAAGCTACTTGGGGCTTGTGGTAACCTATTCTCCCATGACCTAGTCTAGCACAATTGTTCAGTAAAGTCTTCGGAAATTGAGTTCCTTTTCTTGGCCCCCAAAAAGGAACTGGCATCACTCTAGTTTGGTTCTGAAAAGAGAAACGTAATTCCTCACATTTGAGTAAAAGTTCAACCCAAAAGATGGCTCATATGAGTGTGGTTTCTGATTCACATCTACGCTCATCTGCCATGGTGAGAGCCTCCTCCTCACCCACTCCCAGCAATGAGGTGTTTATTTGGACTTTTTGGCCCGTGTACCATTTTCGGAGACTAGAATGCTCTTTCAGGCACATGCACACAGAGAGAGAGGTGATGTCTCCCTTCTCAGGATCATGTAAGATATGGTCTGCTCTGATTTCATATCCAAATTCCATCTATTTTAATGTGAAGTAATTACACCATATCAAGTTTCTTCCTGCAGCACCACACATCTTACTCTCCACTGTCTAGCGCCTCTTGTCATCTGTAAAGGGGGCTAGGAACAGAGTGAGCTGTGTATGAAAGAACAAATGCACAAATGCGTCAAGCCCCCAAACACCCCACCCTCCAACACCGCCAGTCACCCCACCCCGTCTCCTCTCAGAACCTCCTAATGTTAAGGACTTGGGAGTACAACACAAAACACCACCACTTTACAATCCAGTAACGCAGTCTCAGATCTGGAGAGTGAGAAGGTTTTTGTCTGCCATCAGTTCAGAGAAGTATTTTAGACATGACTCTAGCCTTGGCCAAATGGAGTTCTACTGAATCACTCTCCACATTTGTGAGTTGGGGTGGGGGTGGGGAAGCTGAAGATGTAATAAAGGTGCAAGGTTTGGTTGCATGAATTCTGCAAAATCACATATCATTTTTGGAATTCTTAAAATGTGTGTGTTGTAAATCTTGATGCAAATACTTTCTCGCTAGGAGGAGACAGAACAAGAAAAAAAAGAGATGTTTTGGGAAAGCCTGGTGAAGCGGCAGATGGCCTATAAGCTCCTTGAGGGCAGATGCTAATCCACACCCACACTGAAGGACCCAGTGACCTTCAGAGCATTCATATAGTACTAATCTGAACTTGCTAGATTGGGCTGAACTGAATGATCAAATGAAAAGATGCAGCTGAAATTGGATTCTCCTGACCTGTCGGCAAGAATTAGGGTCATCCAGAATTCATTAAGCAAGGTTAGATATAGAGTTTCCTTTCATACAAAGGTCAAATTCAGAAATTCCTTAACAGTGGTCTATTTCACATCCCTGGCTGCATCTGCATCCCGCTCCTCCAAGACCAATGCTATAGCCTATTCATTGTTTTACCGTATCTACATGCTGTAAGGACATCTTTTGCTGAGAAACCTCCCACCTACAAATAAGAACTTGTCATTTGGAGGAAGCTGAGTAGCTTCTGCAGCTTCTAGAACATGGGCTGCTGAACATCAGAGCTGGAAGGACTTTTTGAGATCATTGACAAAACAGAAAGTTGAGGTCTGAAATACCCAAGGGATCTTTGAGCATAAGCAATAGAAATAAACTGACCTAATTAAACACTAAAGAAAAGATATCAAGCAGCTTCCAGAAGCTATGGGATAAGGAACCTGGAGTCTAAGGCTGAGCAGCAAGATGGGAGCCAAAACAGGGACCACTTAGCCCCAGGATCCACTCCTGCTGGAGTGAACATCACCTACATCTATTAACTTAGTCCCAAGTCCATGTCCAGGAAGAAAAATTGTGTTTGATCGAGCTTAGGTCACATACTTGACCTTCATCCCTGAAAGGACAAGAAAATAAAGATTCTGGTGCAAAGGCCTCAAGGATCTTTTGCTCAGGATCAGGATCAGTCCCTCAGTCGTGTCCGACTCTTTGCGACCCCATGACTTGCAGCACGCCAGGCCTCCCTGTCCATCACCAACTCCCGGAGTTCACTCAGACTCACGTCTATCGAGTCAGTGATGCCATCCAGCCATCTCATCCTCTGTTGTCCCCTTCTCCTCTTGCCCCCAATCCCTCCCAGCATCAGAGTCTTTTCCAATGAGTCAAGCCTTCGAATGAGGTGGCCAAAGTACTGGAGTTTCAGCTTTAGCATCATTTCTTCCAAAGAGATCCCAGGGCTGATCTCCTTCAGAATGGACTGGTTGGATCTCCTTGCAGTCCAAGGGACTCTCAAGAGTCTTCTCCAACACCACAGTTCAAAAGCATCAATTCTTCGGTGCTCAGCTTTCTTTTGCTACTTCTCTGTAAAAGAGGAATAAATCTGGATTCTCTGTATCCCTCAAATGACATATAATCAGAGACAGAACATTTCTCCCAAGGGTTCTGTCACAGGTCCAATCCTACCTAACACTTAAAGGAATCTTCATATGAGTACACTATTTTTAAATGTTATAAATTAAGTTATAAACTATTAAATAAAACATGTTATATCCTCCTACCTGGATAAATATAGCTTTATAACAGCCTGTCAGACCAGATTTGAGTTTAGAATTCCCAAATGCCTTGGAATTCTGTCTTCACAAGTAGCTGTTGTTCAGTTGCTTAAGTAGTGTCTGACTCTTTGCTAACCCATGGACTACAACATACCAGGCCCTGTCCTTCACTATCTTCCACAGTTTGCTCAAATTCATGTCCATTGAGTTGATGATACCATCCAACCATCTCATCCTCAGTCATCCCCTTCTCCTCCTGCCCGCAATCTTTCCCAGCCTCAGGGACTTTTTCAATGAGTTAACTCTTCATAACAGGTAGCCAAAGTATTGGAGCTTCAGCACCAATTCTTCCAATGAACGTTTAGGGTTGACTTCCTCTAAGATAGATCAGTTTGATCCCCTTGCAGTCCAAGGGACTCTCAAGAGTCTTCTTCAGCACCACAGTTTGAAAGCATCAATTCATCAGTGCTAAGTCTTCTTTATGGTCCAACTCATGTATGTACATGACTATTGGAAAAAACATAGCTTTGACTATATAGACTTTTGTTGGCAAAGTGATGTCTCTGCTTTTTAATATGTTGTCTAGTTTTGTCATGGAGAAGGCAATGGCACCCACTCCAGTACTCTTGCCTGGAAAATCCCATGGACGCAGGAGCCTGGTAGGCTGCAGTCCATGGGGTCGCTAAGAGTCGGACATGACTGAGCGACTTCACTTTCACTGTTCACTTTCATGCATTGGAGAAGGAAATGGCAACCCACTCCAGTGTTCTTGCCTGGAGAATCCCAGGGACGGGGAGCCTGGTGGGCTGCCGTCTATGGGGTCGCACAGAGTCGGACACGACTCAGGCGACTTAGCAGCAGCAGCAGCAGCAGCTTTGTCATAACTTCTCTTCCAAAGAGCAAACATCTTTTAATTTTATAGCTGCAACCACTGTCCTCAGTGACTTCAGAGCCTCAGAAAATAAAGTCTGTCACTTTCCATTTTTTCCCCATCTATTTGCCATGAAGTGATGGGACTGGATGCCATGATCTTAGTTTTTTGAACGTTGAGTTTTAAGCCAGCTTTTTCACTCTCCTCCTTCATTTTCAAGAGGCTCTTTAGTTCCTCCTCACTTTCTGTCATTAGGATGGTATCATCTGCATATATGGATTATTGATACGTCTCCTGGCAATCTTGATTCCAGCTTGTGCTTCATCCGGCCTGGCATTTCACATGATGTATTCTGCATATAAATTAAACAAGCAGGGTGACAGTATACTGCCTTAATGTACTCCTTTCCCAATTTTGGTTCTAGTCTGGTTCTAGCTATTGCTTCTTGACCCGCATACAGGTTTCTCAGGAGGCAGGTAAGGTGATCTGACATTCCCATCTCTTTAAGAATATAAGATCACACAGTTTGTTGTGATCCACACAGTCAATGGCTTTAATGCAGTTAATGAAGAAGAAGCAGATATTTATACAAATAGAATACACTCATTTCTACCCTACCACCACAGAAGCCCCTTCCCAGCTTACAGATCACTTCCTTTCCAACTCTGCTCTCTCCTGCATCCTAAGGCCCTCCCATTCACACAAGTGAACACCCAGCCTACACGCCAGGCTGTCTATTCTACTCACAAACAGCAGACCATGGCCCTAACTCCAACTGGGGTTTGCAGTCTGCGCTTGAGAGCTGGGACCCAAGGAAAAGGTAAATGCAAACTTGGCCTTTCAGCATCATTTGGGCAGGAGGTCAGTATTGCTAGTGTGGTCCAGAGGATGAGGCGTGGGCTTCAGCCACATGTCTTTGTCTTGTGGGGAGGGGCACAGCCAATGAGGTACAAGGTTGGGACTCTTCTTGTTTGTAACTAAGGGAAGAGCTGCACTGTTAGTTGAGTGGGAGGAGAGTGGAGGCTAAAAAGAAAGAAAAAAAGGCACTTATTCCTCCGCAGGCCCAGTAAAGGGAGGGCCTTTGCTCAAGATCACACAGCAAGCTAGTGTGTAATCAAGCAGAACTAGAACCAGGCCTTAAGTCACACGTCTCACCACTTCAGCTCCAGTGCTAGGTAACAGATCTGAAAAATCTAAGATGCCTAAATTCTCCTTTAGGAAGTTCATACCCAAGTTCCTATATAGCTTCAAGTCACACAATGGTAAAGAATATGCCTGCCAATGTAGGAAATGCAGGTTCAATCCCTAGGTCAGGAAGATCCCTTGGAGGAGGAAATGGTAACCCACTCCAGTATGCTGGCCTGGAAAATCCCATGGACAGAGAAGCTGGGTGGGCTATACAGCCCATGGGATTGCAAAGAGTTGGATATGACTGAAGTAACTGAGCACACACACAAGCACTCGGCAAGCCTAAGAATGGAAGTCTTGACCTCATCTGAATATAAAGTAGCTATGTTGTATCTTGTAGGGCTGGACAGGCAAACGATTGCTGTGAGGGATGGAGACCAACCACTGAGTGAACAAGTAGCCTCAGGGATGTGATAGCTCAGCTACCATGGCCTGGCTGTGAGGCTGGTGAAATGTCAGGGGACCTGAGTTCTGGTCTTGGCTCTGCCATTTGCTTGTGCTTATAAATATACCATTACATTTCCCGGGGTGCCTACAGTCTCCTCATTTGTATAATAAGTGAAGGAAAAGAAAAAAAAAAACAAAAACTGTTGGATCACAGGAGCAGAAGTCCAAGGGTGTTGGTTTCAGCTATAGTTGGATTCAGGGGCTCAAAAGAAGTCCTAAGGACAAACCCACTCAGTAAATGCTCAGTTTTCATGAAGTGAATATGCCTGGCTAGGAGCATGACGGTGGATACTGGCCAAACTAGCCTATCTTTGCTGCCCCATGACAATGGTTTCTCTGAAAATGAGGAGGAATGTGAAGCTGAAAACAGTGAATGCAAATCCAGAGTTGTCAAGTTTAAAGCTGCAGAAGCTGGTGAAAGCTTGGCCTTCCTGCCTCCCATGGGGGAACACTCCTTAACTCAGCCCCATTCTTTCCCTTTCTCAGACCATCTATCCATCTCCAGTGAGGGCAAGCTCCAAAAAGGAACAGATAGAACAGTCAAAATGCTCTCTCCAAACACCTGGGTCCTCTCCAGAGAAGGACTGGTGTCTCTTTGAGAGGTGGCTTGGGGGAGGAGGGTGACCCAGTGAAGCAAGATTTAGACTTGTGCCATTCCAGTGCCAGCCCTGCCACTTCCTGGTGGGGTGACTTAAACACGTTGCTTTCTTTCCTATCTGCCTCAGTTTCCTTGCCTGTAAAATGGGGCTAAGTTTAATACCTGCCACTATTAGGGTTATTGTGATGATGAAATAATATCCGTAAAGTGTTTCAAACAACTTCCTGGAGGTAGTGAGCACTATCTATCTAAGAGTTGGCTAAAGTTGGGGTGGGGGGCGGAAATGCTACTAGGAGATGAAGGAAGAACTAACACAAATCACAGAACTCCTTCCCCTGTCACCCTTCCTTCTGAGTGTGAGAGGACCTCCTCACCCTCCTCTCTTGTCCTAAGCCACACCTACTGTCCCGTCACCATTCTCCCCTGAGCCCTTCTGAATTTCCACACAGTGCAGATCCCAGACAGAGCAGAGGCACCCTGGAAGGAAGGGCCACAGGGCAGGGGGGTGTGCTGTGATCTGTCTATGCTCTTGAGAGGGAAAGCCACCCCTTCCGCTCCTCACAGCTTCCTTCCTCACTCTGCCCAACTCCAAGCCCTCAGAGGCTCCCTATATTGACTGGATCCCAGGGAAGCCAGTTTGAACTTGATTTCAAGCCCTACCCACAGGCCAAGAGCTGCTCCCAAACAGTCTCCCACCTGTCTTATATCTGTAGCCCCTTCCCTCCAATGACCCCTCCCTTTGTCCCAACAAAATGGACATAGAACCCTCCACATCAACCATGGGCTCTTCCCCATTGAAAGCCCTCCCTGCCCACTCCTGCCTCAAGGCTCTGTCACTCTCCATGTCCTCCAGGAATGCACCTTCTGCCTCTTCTGCCATCTTCCAGCTCACTCACTGTCCCATTAGCTCCTCGACCTGATGCCTGTGGCCTCAGTGGCCTCCTCACTCCTCCCATGTCGGAGCCCACCTCCCCCTGCCACCCTGAGACAGGGACCCTGCCTTGGTCCCAGTGTCCAGACCAGTGGGCAGTGCTAACACAGCCTGCTCACTCCCAAGGTCCCTGCCTTATGTCCCTCGCCACACGTCTGGCCCCTTTACTGTTCCAGGTCCCCCCGGAGCACTCAGCATTGTTCTTAGGGTCCCTCCTCACCTGGCACTTTCTGATTTATGGATACAATCCCATGTCCTCTAGTTTAGTATCAGTTCATTGCTGACCTCAGTCCTCCTACTTCTCCCCTCTGGGCCATGGCAAGATTCATCCCAGCTGCCTTTCCTGGTGGTTTGGGAGAGTGTTCATCAATGATTTCCTGTGATGTGGAATCTTTTGCAGCAGATTTATCCTCCTCTGTCTGAGGAACAAGTTTTCCCAAGCCAGGGAATTGACGGGCAGGCAGAGGCTACTATGATGTCAGAGCGAGGGCAGCATCTCTGCTCCCTGTTTCTTTGATCATCCCTGAGCTCTTCATTCCCTCTTTTTTATTCTCCACCCCTGTTTTCATTTTCTCTTGCTTTCTGGTCCCCGTTGTCTCCTTCTTCTCCATTCATTTTCCCCCGTTGCTTGGAGAAAACTTATTACAAACCAACTTTGTCGGACAACTTTTGTAAACGGTGCCCAACATTTATCACATTTGTGTTCAATATTTTTCTTACATATAAAGACCTGACAGCCTGCTCTTCTATGATAGATGTACTTATTTCTTCTAAACTATCACTAACCAAGCATATCATTTTTATACAGTGAGTGTATATTCAATTTTCTACAGTTTTGACTACTAAACAGGCTTACCAGTGAGCAAATGACAAATATATTGCAGTATTAGTGAGGGCTGGCTTAAATCCACATAAGACTGTGGAGTCAGTCTTCGTTCCTGTTTTCCATGGCTGAGAAGATGAGGAGAACGAAGGGTGGGCTCACTGGTTGGGGGCCTTTTCATGTGCCCAGCCCAAGGATCTGGCCAGCTAGCCTCCTCTCTTCTCCATAAGCTGGCCAGCTTCCAGGTTCTGTGGTTAAGGTCTGGGTCAGAGCATTCCCTCTCTCTAGGTTTGTATTCTGCAAAAATATGCTAAAGCCTTTGCTATTTTATGTCCTACTAACAACCTTTATTACTCCAAGGACCCTAGCAAAACAGCCCTTAATGTGTCAGCTCATCTGGGGCTGTGAGGCGTGTGGACCCCTGGGCAGGAAGCTCTTACTGTATCCTGTAGTTGAGAGGCAGGTGTGATTTCCATTCATCCTCTCTCCCTCTCCCTCTTTCTCTCACTCGTTCACAAGTTGAGCTCCTACTGTGTGCCCTGCTAAGTGCTTCGTGAACAGACCTGCCCTACCCCTCAAGAATCATCAAGTCTAAAAGCAAAGTCAGAGAGAACCATTTTAGGAGATTGAGCTACAGGGGGATGTCCATGGTCAGAGAACTAAGACAGTTGTGAGAAACAAAGCTCAGAAAAGAGGCAAACCCTTGAAATGGACTTGGCATTGGTTCTGGGGCTCTTCTGGGGTTGAAGCGCAATAATGGATCTGTTGCAATTCAGCCACAGAGATGATGTACGAGGCTTTTCTACTGACATTGAATCAGGTCACTGGGCCCATTGGATGCGATACAATGTCAATGAAACTGTTATGTGTTATTGATGTCAGTCACGGAATAGATAAAAACATTACAAAAATAGCTTTTGTAGCCATTTACATTTTTTTTTTCATAAATGGCAAAAGGCATCAGTCCCTACCTGCCAGGAAAAAAAAAAAAAAAATAGTGAGGCAGCAAAGGATTGGCTTTCACACCAGTGACTGTGAAACCTCAGGAGGTCAGAAAGGGGGCACCACCACCCCCATGACAAGTGACTGCAGAACAAAAGCCATGAGGTTGCACAGCCCTCACCGTCCAAGGAAGGAAGGAGAAAGGTGGCAGCTGACTCAGTTGAGTGGGCTCAGTGTGTTCCTTCTTTCACCTGACAGACACCCATTGAGACCCTACTGTGTGCTAGAGATGAGACTTGGAAATAACCCGCCCTGTCCTGATTGCACTCATAGCCTAATCCACTCTCAGGGTTCTCATTTGGAAAATGAGGATCATATCTCCCCTCAGAATTGTAAGAAGAGAATGGGATGTGCAGCTGGCACTCAGTCGGAATTCTTACTCCCTTGATATGCTTTCATTTTGGAGGCACTACATTAGGACAATGTGGGTGAGACCAGTGCAGCTGAGCCAGGATCATGCCAAAAGCTCAGAGACGTGTTGTCGTATGGTGTCCTGGTTGGCCATCCCTCGGTGAAGGGCAGGCAATAGCAGTTTCATTGTACATAGAAACACTCTCAAGTGATTTGGCCAAAGCCATAAAAAAAGTAATGGCCACAGTCTGGTGCTGTCCAAGTCTGCTGGGGTCTCATGGATGTGCCCTTCACTACTTTCTGCTGCTGTCACGTGGCAAGAGAGGGGATGTCCCTTGGGCTCCAACAGTTCAGTATTCAAGGAGTCCTGGAGCTTAGATTCAAGTTAGCCAAGACTTGAATCTCCTGACTGACAGCCCAGTGCTCCTCCTCCAGGATCACATGGCTTCCCTCATCATCCACAGCACAATCCATACCCCCACATCTCCACCCAAAGGTCTGCCTAACTCAGAGCTAAGAAGAGGTCTTAAACCAGACTCCAAAATGTGTAGGACACTCAGCCTAGATTTCCCAGAATGGCTCCACCTGGCGTCTATGTGTCTGGCAGAGTGAGGGGCCTGAGAGTTTAGATAAGAATCAGCTTACTTTTTATGTTAATTCCTATTTTCTAGAGCTAGCAGAGGCAGAGAAACGAAAGCATGGGAGCCAGCCATCAACCAGGCTGAGGCCCATCAAAGCCTTTCCATAATAAAGCCAAGATGGCCAGGTAGCCTCAAGTGCAGTGATGCTCTCTGAGCTATCCAGCCATTGATTTCATAGGCTGGCTCTGGACAAAGGCACAACCTTTGGCACCCCCCCTACCCATGAGGCTGTTGGCCCCAACTGGGCCCAGTCTGTGCTCTCAGCTTACAACAGGAACTTCAACTCACACACAGGACATTTTTGCCATTACTCAGCTGTTGAACTAGGCCCCTTGATCCCAGAACCACCACCCCATGTAATTAAGAACTGAGTGACAATTATCATCTGAAAGGAACCCAAGATATGGGGCGAGCCTGCTACAGGAAATATACAAAGAGAGAAAACTAACAGGAAATTAAGGGGAAAATAATGAATCAATAATAAAATAGCATCTTTTATAAGGGTAAAAATTGCCCAGACCCTGAGATACTTTACAAATAAAACCGTTGAATCTCTTCTGACACATTTTTCTACATATGGAAGAATTGTTGCATAAGAGATTCTGAGTAAAAGTATTAATTTCTATTAAATGGTGCATTTAAAATCTGTAGTAAAAGCAGCTTAGAATAGACACACATTTTATTGGTAGCCATGGACGTTAGTGCTGGCCATTTTAATGTTTCTCTTTGTGCTGGGGTGTAATCTGCTATCACTGTACACTCACCTCCACAGTCAACCCCTAGGGCTTGCCACTGACTATTCTGCAGCTTCTGGCCCCTGAGTCTGAACTGAGCCAGAACTTGACCTCTGTCAGATCTTCTATTCACATCCTATGTTTTATTTCTAGGTCATTGTATACTTTTCCGCTCATCAAAAGGCTACCAACACAAAAGGCTACCAGCAAAACAGTTAACTACTGTTTCAGACTATGGATTCTACAATGAGACTGTCTGAATGGGTCTTGTGCATAACTCTGAATAGCTGAACCATTTTAGAAAAGATACATAACCTTTATGTAATTTTTCATCTGTAAAATGTCAACAATAACACAATTTACCTCATAGCATTGGTATAAGACTAAATACATTAATAAATGTGAAGATCTAGAATCATGTGGATTATACAGTATTCAATAAATGTTATATATTATTGTGTGTGTGTGTGTATGTGTTTAAGCACCCAGATAGAGAGGATTTGGAATGTATAGCAGTAAAGCAAGCCCTGGGGTCTATTATGTTAGCTATTCCTGGCTGCCTTCTGCCTTGGCAGAAGGTGATAGGCACCTCACCACTGCTCAGCTCTAAATCTCAGAGAAGCCTCCCTAAAATGATCATAAAACTGCTGCTTCTCCTATTTTACACTCATCACTAAGGGAGCCAGCTGTCCAGCTCCAGGTCATAGACCAAAAACTGTTCACTGTCAGTGCAGTGCTACAGATTCAGTGTGCAAAGGAAATTTGAGGAGGAAGATTCCACTGGAATTGACCACTATATCCATCCTCGTCAATTGTTCAGTTTGGTTTGGGGACAACAGGGTCTCACCAGCTCAATCGTTCCTAAGTAGCCATGGGGTAAAAACCCAGGATTTAGCTTTAAAGGCAGATAGATGTGGGTCTGAATTCCAGGAGATCTACTTATATTAAGTGTGGCTTTGGGAAGTTATCTGATGTCTTTGACCATCTCATTTGCAAAATAGAGGTGACAATTGAAATAAATATCAATGTGGTCATGTATATTATTCAGTATGGTACCTAGCACAGGAAAGAGAGGAGACTGCGTTTTATTGCTTGAGAAAACAAGATGAAAGGAAACTAACAAATAAGACAGTAGAAACAGATCCCTATGGCTCCAAATAATGAAAATGGAAGACCCAGCCTTTAAAATAATTTTGCGAAATAATTATAACTTCTACATACAAAGAGAAAAATATAAGATCTGAAATTTTTACAGAGTAGAATTCTGAAAAATTGTTATAGCAGAATAAAAAAGGATATTATAGAACAATAAATGCAACTGAAATTAAGAACCTGTTATGTAAGTTTTTCAACAAATTGCAATCTGCTAAGAAAAAGTTAGTATAATGGAGGATGTATCAAACGAAATATACAAAAATATGACCTATGGTATCCTATCTTATAATGATAGGAAAAAAAAATAGAAAGGAAATAAGAGCCAAAGATGATCCCATGAGAAGTCTAACATACATTTAATTGGAATTACAAAAGGAGAGGTGAAAGAGAATGATGCAGAGAAATTTGAAGAAGCAGTGCTTGAGAATTTTCTAAAACTGATGAAAGATATCAAGTACAGAGTCAAGAAGCTGAACAAATGTCAAAGAGAATTTTAAAAAAGAGAGAAACACATAATTATGCTACAATAATAAAGCTAAAGAATAAACAAGAAAAAATCCTTTATAAAACAGTTAAAGCAAGAGATTGTTGTCAGAAAAACCATAATAAGATTGAAAACTTACTCCTAAATAGAAAATAAAGAGTGAGAAAAAAATAAAATAATACTTTTTTTTTATGCTGAAAGAAATTGTATGTTAAACAAGAATTCTATGCCCCTCAAAGTATCCTTCAAGAATAAAAATGAAATGCATTAAAAACATACATTCCCCCTCAACCCCCCCAGGAGAATTCTGCTGGTAATGTTGGAGTAGCTCCTATTGCACCAATTTTCTCATCAATAAAGGGAGAATAAAAATAAGAACTAAAAATAAGAACAGAGGCTAAAAGATCTGTGTAACAATACAAAATGATCTAACATACATATAATTGGAATACAAAAGTGAGGAGAGTCAGAATGTGACAAAAATATATATGAGGAAATAATGTCCCCAGTCTTTCTGAATTTGGTGAAAGATTTGAGGACTTGAAAACTCAGCAAACTTCAAGTAAAAGCAATACAAAGAAAATTTCACCTAGACCCACCATATGCAACCTACTGAAACTATAAAATAAAGAAGAAACCTTGAAAGCAGCTAGAGTGCATTACATTAAAGGGGGCAACAACTTTAGCGACTACTGACATCGTCAGGAGCACTGAGAATCAGAAGACAGTGGAATGGCATCTCTAAAGGACTGAAAGAACTAAAAAGTTATCAATACAAAATTCTTTATCCAGTGAAAAAGGTAAAACAAAGACATTTTCAGATAAATTAAAACTAATAAAATGCATTTCTAGTAGACAAGAGAAACTTGAGAAGAAATTTTCAAGTAAAGAATATGAGATTGAAATTTAGATTTTCAGAAAGGAATGAAGGGTCCCATTACTGGTAAACATGTAGGAAATGGAAGATACTCATTTTAATTGAAAAACCATATATATAGTTCAAATATCATATATGGCAAGCATAGTCTATAGGACAGAGTGGGGAACAGAGCATGAGAAACAATTCTAACTTTCAATTTACTGTGAAAAATTAAAGATGAATGTTTCCATCTCTAAATCAAATAGTAAAAAAAAAATCACATTGGTATAACTAATAATCTAATAAACATAGAAAAACCCATAAAATATGTTTACCTAAATCAAGAGAAGATAAGAAAAGAAGACCAAAAAATAAAAATCAAAAAGGAAAACACAAAAACAAATAGTGAATAGAAGATACAAATTTTATAATTACATAATTTATATAAATTATAATTAATTTTAATTAATGTATAATTATTTTAATTAAATTATAGTACTCTTGCCTGGAAAATCCCATGGGCGGAGGAGACTACCTGGTAGGCTGCAGTCCATGGGGTCATGAAGAGTTGGACACGACTAAGTGACTTCACTTTCACTTTTCACTTTCATGCATTGGAGAAGGAAATGGCAACCTTCTCCAGTATTCTTGCCTGGAGAATCCCAGGGACGGGGGAGCCTAGTGGGCTGCCGTCTATGGGGTCACACAGAGTTGGACACAACTGAAGCGACTTAGCAGCAGCAGCAGCAACTATACAATTAAAATTATGTAATTTATAATTCATCTGTTAAATAATTAGATTAAGTATAAAGGACTAAGCACTCCAATTAAAAGAGATCATCAGAATGAATTTTTTAAAAAACAGCATCAAATGATATGTTATCTATAACAAACACACATTAAATATAAAGACACAGAAAAATTGAAAGTTAAAAAGGTGGGAAAATATATAGTATACAAATACTTAAAAATAATGAAAGTACTCGAAAAAAGGATAAGGATATGTCAAAATAATACTAAAATAAGCTTACAGGGGTTCTCATGCTCCACAAACAGAGCAATTTAGCATAAAAATTATGATGGAGCTGGATTATATTACCAAGAATTAAAAATAAAAATTCATAGTAATGTTCTTCTGTGAAGAATAAATCTTAAACAAATGATCAAGTTAGAAAAGCACAATTAGAAAAAACAATGTAATCACTATTTTAGATAAGATAATTGATGGGATCACTGAACCATAACTGGTTCAATGCACTATAACCATAACTGAAATTTCTCGGGAGAGCAGGCAGATTTTAGACACTGTAGCAGAATGAAAGGCTCTGTTGGACTTTGGGAGCTGCTTATGTCCTGAAGGTGAAACTCTCACTACTGGGATTAGTTGCACTTCCCTGGTAGTTCAGTTGGTAAAGAATCCGCCTGCAATGCAGGAGACCCCGATGAGTTCCTGGGTCGGGAAGATCCATTTGAGAAGGGATGGACTACGGGCTCTAGAATTCTTGGCCTCCCCTTGTGGCTCAGCTGGTAAAGAATTCACCTGTAATGTTGGAGACCTGAGTTCGATCCCTGGGTTGGGAAGATCCCCTGGAGAAGGGAAAGGCTACCCACTCCAGTGTTCTAGCCTAGAGAATTCCATGGATTGTATAGTCCATGGGGTCACAAAGAGTCGGACACTGAATGACTTTCACTTTCTTTTCATCCTTGAAAGATTCCAGAGAGCTAACTTGTGTCTTCCACCCTGTGAGGTTCCAGTGAGAACACAGTCATCAAAAAGGAAACAGGCCCCCGCCACTCACCAAATCATCTACCATCGTAATCTTGCACTTTACAGCCCCCAAAACTGTGAGAAATAAATGTTTGCTGTTTATAAGCCACCCAGTTTATGGTATTTTTGTTATAGTGGTTTAAATCGACTAAGACAAAAGTCTAAAGCAAATCAACCAAAATTCATTTCAGGAAACGATTTAGTAATTACAAAAGGAAACATAGTAATATTACAGCGGAGGAATCTGGTGAAAAAAGTTAATACAAAACAGTTAAAAATGCATACCATAATCCCTGGGGCAAATAGCAAAGCGATCAAAGAGGTATAGCCAAAAATCCAACAAAGTAATATAACAAATTGACACCAGGTGCCTACTGACATGACGCACTGAAAATAACAAAGTTACTGCTGTAGAAGTCCAGCCCAAAACACATAACCTAAACCTGATCATTATAAAACATCCAACAAATTGAGGGACATTTTGAAAAACAATTTTCCTGTTTCTCTTCAAAAATACCAATGTCATGAAAGACAGTAAAGAATAGCAAATGTTCCAGGTTAAAATAAACTGAAACCCAGCTAAATTCTAGATGGTAGTCCTGGATTAGATACTGGACTGAAGAAGAACATTATGGGGACAGAAGGTAAAATGAAATTTTAGGCTATAATTAAATATTGGTATCATATCAATGCTAAGTTTCCTGACTTTTATGGGACACTTATGTAATAAAATAACCTTTTTTCAAGGAAATACACTCTTGCAAATATGGCAAACTGCTAACAATTTGTGAGTCTGAGGAAAGAAACTCCATTGCATTATTCTTAAGTATCCTGAAAGTTTGAAATTATCATAATCATTCAAAAAAGATAAAAATAATACATTATACTGAGTGGTACTTAGGATTTCAAAGATGGCTTAATATTAGAAAATCATTAACATAATTAATAACATTAATAGAGCACGTGATTATCTCCTTAAATGCTAGAGAGGTCTTCAACAAAAGCCAAAATTCATTCTTCATGAAAACACTCAATAGAATCAGAATTTATGGATACTTTTTTAATGATAAAATATTTATACTTCAGTCTAAAATGTGGAATTTCATCTCATGGATAAACAATAGGAGTATTTCTACTAAGGTTCAGAAGAAAACAGCAATCTCATCATCTTCACTACAGCTACTGTTTAATACTTTAAAAAATCTTGTCTGATTTGATTGGTTAATACTTTCAGAGCTATAAGAAGCATGAGGACTGGAAAAAAGTAAAAGTTACTCTACGTGTATATGGTATAACAACTCACCTGGAAACCCCCAGTAAGTCAATACCAAGATCTACATACACACAGAGAGATACACAAATACACAAAATTCAGGAAGGCATAAGGATCTAAAATTAGTGTAAAATTTGCCTATATATATATACAAATAGCAACCAATTTGATGTAAAGATAAAAACTCTGTTAAAAGATAAATTCATATAAATAAATGCAATAATGAATGTACAAGACTTACATGAAAAAAACTTAGAAACACTTTGAAAGACTCAAAAGTATACCTGAACAGAGGGAAGTACATATTTGTTCTTGTACAGAAAAAAAAATAGCATCATAAAGATGTTATCTTGCCAAGTTAGTATATAAATTTATAATAATGACAATAAAATTCCAATACTCACCCCCCTTGCCAGGATCTGAACAAGGTTTTTAGCATTTACATGGGATAATATATGATAAAAGTAGGGGGAAAAATGCCCACTTTTTTTTTTTAAAGTGTGATGCAGCCCAAATGTTAGGAGTTTATCCTAAAGTAATAGAAAGTTATATCACCTTGACTGCTCATCCATGTAAGACTATTTAAATAAACTTTGGTATATCTACACACTAGGATGTTTGGCTTTAAGAAAGAATAAGCCTTCCAGTTCAAGATGGCAGAGTAGAAGGATGTGCACTTAGCTCCTCCTGCAAGAGCAACAAAATCACAACTAGTTGTTGAACAACCATCAATAGGAGGACACTGGAACCCACCAAAAAAAGATAGCCTATGTCCAAAGATAAAGAAAAAGTTGTAGCGAGATGGTAGGAGGGGCACAATCACGATAAAATCAAATCCCATACCCTCCAAATGGGTGACCCACAAACTGGAGAACAATAATACCAAAGAAATTCTCCCACTGTTGTGAGGTTCAGAACCCACCTCAGGCTTCCCAGCCTGGGGACCCAACCAAAGGACTGGGAATCCCCAGGGAATCTGACCTTGAAGGCCAGTGGGGTTTGATTACAAGACTTCCACAGGACTGGGGGAAACAGAGACTCCAGTCTTGGAGGGCACAAACAAAACCTTGCAAGCAATAAGACTCAGAGGAAAGGAGCAGTGACTCCACAGGAGACTGAACCAAAGTTACCTGCTGGTGTTGGACGGTGTTCTGTGGAGGCATGGGTCAGGAGGAGTTCAGCACAGGGACAGTGGCACTGGCAGCAGCAGTCTGGGAATGTCTCCCTTGATGTAGTCTCTCTTGGAGGTCACCATTAACCCAACCATAGAGGTACAGGTCACCTCAGGCCATAAAAATACCAGGGAAGAGGTCCAACTTCACTCATCAGCAGATAATTGGGTTAAAGTTTTACTGAGCTACTGAGCAAGTTCCTGCCCACCAAAGCAAGACCCAGCTTTCCCCACCACCAGTCCCTCCCATCAGGAAACTTGCATAAGCCTCTTCACCTCATCCATCAGAGGGCAGACAAAAGAAGCAAGAAGACGCGCAGTCTCAGCGGCTAAAACAAAACCACATTACAGCTAGTTATTTAATCAGCAAGCAAAAGCAGAAAGTTACATCCCAAATGAAGAGACAAGATAAAATCCCAGAAAGATAACTAAATGAAGTGGAGATAGGCAAACTTTCAGAAAAAGAATTCAGAATAATGATAGTGAAGATGATCCAGGATCTCAGGAAACGAATAGAGACAGAGACTGAGAAGATGCAAAAACAGTTTACAGAAGACCTAGAAGAACTAAAGAACAAACAAACAGAGATGAATACACTAGAAGTAATCAGTATCAGAATAACTGAGGCAGAAGAATGGATAAATGACCTGGAGGACAGAATGGTGGAAATCACTGCCACAGAACAAAACATAGAAAACAAGAATGAAAAAAAAAAATGAAGACAGCCTAAGAGACCTCTGGGACAACATTGAATGTACCAACATTCACATTAAAGGGGTCCCAGCAGGCAAAGAGACAGAGTAAGGACCTGAGAAAATATTTGAAGAGATAATAGCTGGAAACCTCCCAAACATGAGAAAGAAGATAGTCAACCAAGCTCAGGAATCACAGAGAGTCCCAGGAAGGATAAACCCAAGGAGGAACACATATTAATCACACTGACAAAAATTAGAGACTGAGATAAAATATTGAAAGCAACAAGGGAAAAATGATAAATAAAATACAAGGGAACTCCCGTCAGGCTATCAGCTGATTTCTCAACAGAAACTCTGCAAGCCAGAAGGGAATGGCATGATATATTTAAAGTGATGAAAGGGAAGAATCTATAACCAAGAATACTGTACCCAGCAAGACTCTCCTTCAGATTTGATGGAGAAATCAAAAGCTTTCCAGACAAGAAAAAGTTAAGAGAAGTCAGCTCCACCAAAACAGCTTTACAACAAATGCTTAAGAAACTTCTCTAGACGGAAAACACAGGAGAAGGAAAAGACTTACCTACAGAAAATAAACCCAAAGTTTATTTTGAAAATAAATTTTTCGTAATAAAATTAAGAAAATGGTAATAGGATCATACATATTGATGATTACCTTAAATGTAAATGGATTAAATGCACCAACCAAAGGACATAGACTGGCCAGGTGGATGAAACTTGTACATGTATGTACTTCCACTTACCACATAATGCTGCTTGACTGCAGCCCCCCTCAAATTGTATGTGACTATTTTATATTGTTAAGTTAATCATGTTCCCATTATGGCTTGCAAGTATAACCATCTTTTATTTTTTGTCTGGCTATTGATTGTGAAAACTGATAAACATCTTTTGCTATGGTGATTTTGTAACTATTACTCACTTAATACCATTGTATCACGATTGGTTAACTGGAAAATAATAGCATTATATATCATCAAAACCACCATTCAAACAGGAAAACCTGTAATCACTTTTTAAAATCCAAATGCATATCAGAATTATCTTGGAATACTTTGATAAATGCAAATGCCCAGGTATTACTTCCTTTTATTGCCAGAGCTCCTGATAAGTTTCTAATGAACAGCCATGTTTAAAAACAACTGGACTATATGTGGATCTTTTACTTTTATCTAGTTTATTTCATTTTTTTATTTCTTATTCAGTGCTCCCATTTCATTCATGTTTTCCTATTTTTCCATCTCTTCTTTTTTGTTCTGATATTCTTTCTCAAGTCTTTATCAAGCATAGTAGAAAAGCTTTTATATACATACATAAATAATATGCATAATATATATATTTTAGAATACTTATGAATTTTTCCTAACTAAAATACTTATGATATTTTTATTTCACTTGTTTGACTTAGTATGAATAGAATGCTAGATTTCCAATTTAAAAAAAATAGGCATGCATCAAAGAATAATACTTTACTGTATAGCACACAGAATTATAATCAATATCTTATAATAATCTATAATGGAAAATAATTTCAAAAATAATATATATGTATATATATAACTGAATCACAATAAAACATAATTCTACTTTCTGAAATTTAGTAACATTCAACTTTTTGCCAGTTTTTCTAAATGTCCTTTGAACATCTAATAACAGTGTATCAGATAACAAAATTTAAAATATATTTATGTAGGATATAAGATTAGTAAAAATTAATATAAATATAAATCTATTTTATTTAAATTATTAATAGCATCATTCAAGATGCTCCTATTCTTATTTTTTCTGCACTTGATAAAATATTCTCAGAGAAAAATTAATATGTCTCATTATGACTATACATTTTTTCTTTTCCCTTATATTTCTTCTGTTTTTGCTTTATGCATCTTTGTTTCTTTGTTATTAGGTGTCTGATGGTTTATGATGTCTATCTTCTTTGTGAAGTGTGCCTTTTATCTTCAAAACTATTCATCTTTGTTTGATTTAGGCATACACACTGAGGAAACCAGAATTGAAAGAGACACATGTACCCAAATGTTCATCTCAGCACTGTTTATAATAGCCAGGACATGGAAGCAACGTAGATGTCCATCAGCAGATGAATGGATAAGAAAGCTGTAGTATATATACACAATGGAATGTTACTCAGCCATTAAAAAGAATACACTTGAATCAGTTCTAATGAGGTGGATGAAACTGGAGCCTATTAAACACAGTGAAATAAGCCAGAAAGAAAAACACCAATACAGTATCAGTTCAGTTCAGTCGCTCAGTCATGTCCGACTTTTTGCGACCCCATGAATCGCAGCACGCCAGGCCTCCCTGTCCATCACCAACTCCCGGAGTTCACTCAGACTCACGTCCATCGAGTGAGTGATGCCATCCAGCAATCTCATCCTCTGTTGTCCCTTTCTCTTCCTGCCCCCAATCCCTCCCAGCATCAGAGTCTTTTCCAATGAGTCAACACTTTGCATGAGGTGGCCAAAGTACTGGAGTTTCAGCTTTAGCATCATTCCTTCCAAAGAAATCCTGGGGCTAATCTCCTTCAGAATGGACTGGTTGGATCTCCTTGCAGTCCAAGGGACTCTCAAGAGTCTTCTCCAGCACCACAGTTCAAAAGCATCAATTCTTCGGCACTCAGCTTTCTTCACAGTCCAACTCTCACATCCATACATGACCACAGGGAAAACCATAGCCTTGACTAGACGAACCTTTGTTGGCAAAGTAATGTCTCTGCTTTTGAATATGCTACTAACGCATATATATGGAATTTAGAAAGATGTATGTGACAACCCTGTATGCGAGACAGCAAAAGAGACATAGATGTATAGAACAGTCTTTTGGACTCTGTGGGAGAGGGAAGGGGGTACTCTGTGGGGGAATGGTGTTAAAACATGTATAATACCATACTCACAGGAAACTAGTCAATCTAATCACACTAGGACCACAGCCTTGTCTAACTCAATGAAACTAAGCCATGCCCGTGGGGCAACCCAAGACAGGCGGGTCATGGTGGAGAGATCTGACAGAATGTGGTCCACTGGAGAAGGGAATGTCAAACCACTTCAGTATTCTTGCCTTGAGAACCCCATGAACAGTATGAAAAGGCAAAATGATAGGATACTGAAAGAGGAACTCCCCAGATCAGTAGGTGCCCAATATGCTACTGGAGATCAATGGAGAAATCACTCCAGAAAGAATGAAGGGATGGAGCCAAAGCAAAAAGAATACCCAGCTGTGGATGTGACTGGTGATAGAAGCAAGGTCCGATGCTGTAAAGAGCAATATTGCATAGGAACCTGGAATGTCAGGTCCATGAATCAAGGCAAATTGGAAGTGGTCAAACAAGAGATGGCAAGAGTGAATGTCGACATTCTAGGAATCAGCGAACTCAAATGGACTGGAATGGGTGAATTTAACTCAGATGACCATTGTATCTACTACTGCAGACAGGAATCATTGTATCTACTGCTGCAGACAGGAATCCCTCAGAAGAAATGGAGTAGCCATCATGGTCAACAAAAGAGTCTGTAATGCAGTACTTGGATGCAATCTCAAAAAAGACAGAATGATCTCTGTTTGTTTCCAAGGCAAACCATTCAATATCACAGTAATCCAAGTCTATGCCCCAACCAGTAATGCTGAAGAAGCTGAAGTTGAACGGTTCTATGAAGACCTACAAGACCTTTTAGAACTAACACCCAAAAAAGACGTCCTTTTCATTATAGGGGACTGGAATGCAAAAGTAGGAAGTCAAGAAACACCTGAAGTAACAGGCAAATTTGGCCTTGGAATATGGAATGAAGCAAGGCAAAGACTAATAAAATTTTGCCAAGAAAATGCACTGGTCATAGCAAACACCCTCTTCCAACAACACAAGAGAAGACTCTACACATGGACATCACCAGATGGTCAACACCAAAATCAGGTTGATTATGTTCTTTGCAGCTAAAGATGGAGAAGCTCTATACAGTCAACAAAAACAAGACCGGGAGCTGACTGTGGCTCAGATCATGAACTCCTTATTACCAAATTCAGACTAAAATTGAAGAAAGTAGGGAAAACCACTAGACCATTCAGGTATGACCTAAATCAAATCCCTTAAGATTATACAGTGGAAGTGAGAAATAGATTCAAGGGCCTAGATCTGATAGATAGAGTGCCTGATGAACTATGGAATGAGGTACATGACGTTATACAGGAGACAGGGATCAAGACCATCCCCATGGAAAAAAAAATGTAAAAAAGCAAAATGGCTGTCTGGGGAGGCCTTATAAATAGCTGTGAAAAGAAGAGAAGTGAAAAGCAAAGGAGAAAAGGAAAGATATAAGCATCTGAATGCAGAGTTCCAAAGAATAGCAAGAAGAGATAAGAAAGCCTTCCTCAGCGATCAATGCAAAGAAATAGAGGAAAACAACAGAATGGGAAAGACTAGAGATCTCTTCAAGAAAATTACAGATACCAAGGGAACATTTCATGCAAAGATGGGCTCAATAAAGGACAGAAATGGTATGGACCTAACAAAAGCAGAAGATATTAAGAAGAGGTGGCAAGAATACACAGAAGAACTGTACAAAAAAAGATCTTCACGACCCAGATAATCATGATGATGTGATCACTGACCTAGAGCCAGACCTCCTGGAATGTGAAGTCAAGTGGGCCTTAGAAAGCATCACTACGAACAAAGCTAGTAGAGCTGATGGAATTCCAGTTGAGCTATTTCAAATCCTGAAAGATGATGCTATGAAAGTGCTGCACTCAATATTCCAGCAAATTTGGAAAACTCAGCAGTGGCCACAGGACTGGAAAAGGTCTGTTTTCATTCCAATCCCAAAGAAAGGCAATGCCAAAGAATGCTCAAACTACTGCACAATTGCACTCATCTCACAGGCTAGTTAAGTAATGCTCAAAATTCTCCAAGCCAGGCTTCAGCAATACGTAAACCATGAAATTCCTGATGTTCAAGCTGATTTTATAAAAGGCAGAGGAACCAGAGATCAAATTGCCAACATCCACTGAATCATGGAAAAAGCAAGAGAGCTCCAGAAAAACATCTATTTCTGCTTTATTGACTATGCCAAAGCCTTTGACTGTGTGGATCACAATAAACTGTGGAAAATTCTGAAAGAGATGGGAACACCAGACCACCTGATCCGCCTCTTGAGAAATCTGTATGCAGGTCAGGAAGCAACAGTTAGAACTGGACATGGAACAACAGACTGGTTCTAAATAGGAAAAGGAGTTCGTCAAGGCTGTATATTGTCACCCTGCTTATTTAACTTATATGCAGAGTACATCATGAGAAATGCTGGACTGGAAGAAACACAAGCTGGAAACAAGATTGCCAGGAGAAATATCAATAACCTCAGATATGCAGATGACACCACCCTTATGGCAGAAAGTGAAGAGGAAGTCAAAAGCCTCTTGATGAAAGTGAAAGTGGAGAGTGAAAAAGTTGGCTTAAAGCTCAACATTCAGAAAACGAAGATCATGGCATCCAGTCCCATCACTTCATGGGAAATAGATGGGGAAACAGTGGAAACAGTGTCAGACTTTATTTTTTTGGGCTCCAAAATCACTGCAGATGGTGACTGCAGCCATGAAATTAAAAGACACTTACTCCTTGGAAGGAAAGTTATGACCAACCTGGAGATAGCATATTCAAAGCAGAGACATTACTTTGCCCAAAAAGGTCCTTCTAGTCAAGGCTATGGTTTTCCTGTGGTCATGTATGGATGTGAGAGTTGGACTGTGAAGAAGGCTGAGTGCCGAAGAATTGATGCTTTTGAACTGTGGTGTTAGAGAAGACCCTTGAGAGTCCCTTGGACTGCAAGGAGATCCAACCAGTCCATTCTGAAGGAGATCAGCCCTGGGATTTCTTTGGAAGGAATGATGCTAAAGCTGAAACTCCAGTACTTTGGCCATCTCGTGCGAAGAGTTGACTCACTGGAAAAGACTCTGATGCTGGGAGGGATTGGGGGCAAGAGGAGAAGGGGACATCAGAGGATGAGATGGCTGGATGGCATCACTGACTCGATGGACATGAGTCTCAGTGAACTCTGGGAGTTGGTGATGGACAGGGAGGCCTGGCGTGCTGCGATTCATGGGGTCGCAAAAAGTCGGACATGACTGAGCGACTGAACTGATCTGACTGAATATCATATAAGAAATGAATCACCGGTCCAGGTTCGATGCAGGATACAGGAATTTGGGGCTGGTGCACTGGGATGACCCAGAGGGATGGTATGGGGAGGAAGGTGGGAGGGGGGACATGTACACCCGTGGCAGATGCATGTTGATGCATGGCAAATCCAATACAATATTGTAAAGTAAAAAAAATAATAAGAAGAATTAAAAAATAAATAAAATAAAATTTTTAAAAATGAAAGAAAATATAGTGATATTGTGATATTTCTCTGAATGTTTTATTAAGTGCAAGGAATAAGACATATAGAGAATATGATATCTTTTATTTTTAAAAGATTGTGAAATAATATGTATATGTTAATTTAGTAATGATATGTAAATGAATATAATAACATGCATGTATATGCATACTTACATATATACTCATTTTTGCAGCAAGAAGTACAGAATGATATACCAAAAACTAATGAAAAATTTTCCTCTGGAAATGAGTAGGAGTGGGATGGGGTAATATTCATGCAAGTGAGACTTCCCTGAGAATATCTTTTAACATAGATTTGAATTTTGAAACTTAGTTTTGAATTTTGAACAACAGCTTTGAATATTGAAGCACATTTTTGTATTTTGTAAATATTTTATGTATGCAAAATAAAATAGTATCAAAAGGATACAATCAAATGTGAAAACATACATTTGTGGTTTTGTTGTTGTTCAATTGCTAAGTCATGACTGACTCTTTTGTGACCCCATGGACTGTAGGCTGCCAAGCGCCTCTGTCCATGGGATTTCCCAGGCAAGAATACTAGAATGGGCTGCCACCCTTCCGCAGGGGATTGTCCTGACCCAGGGATCAAACCCGAATCTCGTGCATTGGCAGGAGGATTCTTTACCATTTAGTCACCAGAGAAGCCTGCAAATACATATACACAGAAATAAATTAACTAAACTGTAACTTAAATTGATAATATTGATAACATAACCATGAAAAGAAAAATGTTAAGCAACTTTTGAACACAGTACTCTAATCATCCATTCCTATAGAGATGTAATTTAAATATATATATATTTAAGTTTTTTTTTTTCCAAAGGAATGTCAGCCTTTATTTAGGAGGTTTGTAGGTGGTGGTGGTTTTAGTGTATAATCTGAAAGCATTTTGTGCATTACAAAATTAGGAAATTGTACAAATACGTTTTTGCAAACGGGTTTTCTTTGTGGGAGGAGGGAAATGTAAGTGGGAAATCAATGTTCTACTGAACTGGAGCTTACCAGTATGACTTAGAGTTTTGAGAAAAAATATGTATATATCCTGACTATTTCCCCTGAAAGGAGTTAGAAGCAATAGCAACCAGTTAGTGAAGAGCACACCTACAGCCCAGATTTTGGTTTCTAGGTACCATTTCCCACTAAAGGAAACCAGGGATGCTTTGAAAATTGTTAATCACAGATCTGGACAGAGAAAGTACAATGTGATCTTGGAATTTCTTTCTTTTCCAAACAGCAAGATAGTGTTCAATACTCTTCCTCTCAGTAGAAGGCCAATGAATCAATATAGAGGGATTCTAAAATTAGAAAATCATTTGCAATCTCCAGTGCAATAAGTGAGAGAGGCAAAGTCATCATAGGATGCTAAATATCTGGGTAAAGGCTGCTAGGGATGGTGATATGTCACAGTCCCAAAGAAGAATACATCTTACTGATTACAAAGGGAGATATGCATTTGTTTCTTATAGCCTACTTCTACCAAAGAAAAACCTTTACATGAAAGATACCTGGAAGTCACCACCTTCACTAAGTGACCTTCACTAGTAGGACAGCCTGACACTACGTGCCTTGTGATATGTGACAATAAGTACATATGGCTCACATGTAATATCCTTGACAAAATATTGAATCTGCATCAAATCATGGAGAAATAATCAGAAAAATCCAGCATGAGCGATGCTCTACCAGACATATGGCCTGATTCTTCTAAAATGACACTGTCGTGAAAGACCGAAAGAAATAACAATAATTTTAAAAATAAATAAACAGAATTCTAGACTGAAAAAGACTGAAGAGACAAAATAACCAGATGAATCATTATAAAAGGATGCAACCATCTTGGGGGCAACTATGGAAATTTGATAATAATAGTGTAGTGAAAGTTACTCAGTCGTGTCTGACTCTTTGCGACCCCATGGACTATACAATCCATGGAATTCTCCAGGCCAGAATACTGGAGTGGTAGCCTTTCCCTTCTCCAGAGGATCTTCCCAACCCAGGGATCGAACCCAGGTCTCCTGCACTGCAGGTGGATTCTTTACCAACTGAGCTGCAAGGCAAGCCCATGGAAATTTGAATATTAGCTCTATTTTAGATATCATTAAATCATTATTAATCTCTTACATGTGATAATGGTACTGTGTTTGTGATACAAGAATGCTTTCTTTTATTCTTGGGGAGCAGAGTTTTCTCTATGTAGACATTGATAAATATACTAATATCAGAAAAGCAAAAACAAAATGCAATAAAGACATTTTCAGACAAACAAAAGCTGGGAGAACTCACTAGCAGATCTGCATTATAAGAAATAGAAAAGGAAATTGTTTAGGTAGAAGGAAAAGGATTCCAGATGGAAGGTCAGAGATGCAGGAAGGAAAGACGAGTGCTGGGGCAAAGCTAAATGAAGAACTGGCTACGTCAGACAACAACAAAGATATTTCGTGGCATTTAAAATGTAGAGAGAATGCCCAACCAACAGTAAATGAGCTGAAGCTGGACAAAGGAAGTAAGGTATTCTATTGCATTTTCTAGAAAGCAGATAGAGTTTCCAAACTGACATTGGGTTTTGATAAGTCAAGGATGAAAGCTGTCATCACTGGGGCAAGGTTTCTCAACCTTAGCCTGTGTCATTTGGGATCGTATGTTCTTAGCTGTGGGAGACTGTTCTGCATACTGCAGACTGTTCATCAATGATTCTGACTTCTACTAACTAGAATTAGCAATCTGTGATCATTAATTTTATGTGTCAAAGTGATTGGATCATGGGATTCCCAGATATCTGGTTGAGCATCATTTCTAGGTATGTCTGCGAGAGTGTTTCCAAAGATATGTGTATTTGAATTGGTAGAGTAAAGTAGATTGTTGTCCCCAGGATGGGTGGGGCAATGAGTAGACCGATAATCTTAACATGGAGGAAAGAAAGATGTGCTCTCTCTTCCTGACTGATGGAGCTGGGGTACTCATCTCTGCCTGCCCTTTTCACTCCTGGTCCTGAGGCCTTCAAACTACACCACCGGCTTTCCTAGGTCTCTAGCTTGTAGACGGCAGATGGTGGGACTTCTTAGCCTCCACAATTGCATGAGCCAATGTCTTATCATAAATTTCCATACATATATATATATATATAGGCATACTTTGTTTTATTGTGCTTCACTTTATTGTTCTTCACAGGTATTCTCTGTTTTACAAACTGAAGGTTTGTGGCAAACTTGTGTTGCCAGATGATGGTTAGCACTTATTAGAAATAAAGTAATTTTCAGTCAAGGTATGTAGAAATTTTTTTAGACATAGTACAATCACACATTTAATATAGTACAGTATAGAGTAAACATAGCTTACACTGGGAAACAAAAAAAATGTATGACTCACTTTATTGCAGTGGTCTGAAAGCAAGCCTGTAATCTCTCTGAGGTAAGCTTGGAGATGTGTGTATATATATATATATATATATATATATATATATATATGTGTGTGTGTGTGTGTGTGGGTGTGTGGGTGTGTGTTTGTATTTCTATAGATAGATAGATATAGGAACGTATACACACACACACACACATATATATATATGAAAGTTAAGTCACTCAGTCGTGTCTCTTTGTGACCCCATGGACTGT
Organism: Bos taurus; assembly: GCF_002263795.3. Classification (NCBI taxonomy): domain Eukaryota; kingdom Metazoa; phylum Chordata; class Mammalia; order Artiodactyla; family Bovidae; genus Bos; species Bos taurus. Next base: position 41,490,678 of record NC_037345.1, on the reverse strand, counting down.
AGGATACCAGGTTCCTCTGTCTGTGGGATTTTCCAGGCAAGGGTACTGGAGTGGGTTGCCATTTCCTTCTCCAGAATATATATATATATACATATCTGTATATATTATATCCTATTACTTCTATTTGTCTAGAGAATCCTGACCAGGACAAAATACTCTCCCCAAACTCTCCTGCCATAATTGTGACACCCAAACTTGCCTCCAGACATGGCCAAGCTTCCCTTATGGTGAGAGGAATCTCTCTAGTTGAAAACCACTGCACTAGGGTATGTAAAAAATAATAGTAAATGAGTATATAACTTCCAAAGTAACAGAGGAAAGAAACATTGGGAGCAGTAATCCAAAGATAAAAAAAGGAGCATAAGGTGGGTAAGACTAATCAAAAGCACCCGGTTGAAATGGTAGATTTAAATCCAAATATGACATGATAAAAGTAAACCATAAATGAATGAACTGCTCCAATTAAAATACAAAGATTGCCAGATGAAATATCATGGCGGGGGCGGTGCACTGAATGCAGTAATGCCCTGAGGTGCACAGCAGCCCTGGTCATGAGACAAGTATGAAAACGGAGCTAGAATCCCAGCATTCTCCATCACTGCTCGGCTGTGGGACCATTGGGAAGGACACTTAAGTCTCGATGCCTTTATCAGAGAATGAGGGATTTGAATTAGACCAGTGGTTCTCTCCAGCATCAGAACTCCACAGGCATCAGAATCCTCAGGTGAGTTTTGTGGGAAAAAAAAAAATCACATTTCTTTCCTTTCCCAGAAGAACTAAATGAGATTTTGAGGTGGTGTCACTTGGGTTGGGAGACCCAGGTGTTCGTATTTTGAGAACAAAAGAAACACCAATACAGTATACTAACGTACATATATGCAATTTAGAAAGATGGTAACAATAACCCTGTATGCGAGACAGCAAAAGAGACACAGATGAGACACAGATGTATAGAACAGTCTTTTGGACTCTGTGGGAGAGGGTGGTATTATTTGGGAGAATGGCATTGAAACATGTATAATATCATATAAGAAACAATGTTCAGGTTCGATGCAGGATACAGGATGCTCGGGGCTGGTGCACTGGGATGACCCAGAGGGATGGTATGGGGAGGAAGGTGGGAGGGGGATTCAGGATGGGGGACACATGTACACCCGTGGCGGATTCATGTTGATGTATGGCAAAACCAATACAATATTGTAAAGTAATTAGCCTTCAATTAAAATAAATTAATTAATAATTTTTTTTTTTTTTAAAGGATAGGTTTAACGAGGAAGAGGGGTGGAGGAAGGGAATCTTCCCAGCTTAAGTTGTGTAAGTATCTGTGAATGGTTTAGGGTGTGGTTTGTCGCTGGAAACAGGGAGATAGAGTAGGTAGTTTCTTTTTGTTTCCAGCACCATTGCATTTGCTAAGTCAGAAACCCATCCAAACCCTGTAGCTTATGGAGATGGTCCATCCATATTTGCTTGAGGGCCTAAGAAGGTGAAGTTTCTTTTTCCAGTTCCCCGAGGGCTGGCTGAGCTATTTCAAATCCTAAAAGATGATGCTGTGAAAGTGCTGCACTCAATATGCCAGCAAATTTGGAAAACTCAGCAGTGGCCACAGGACTGGAAAAGGTCAGTTTTCATTCCAATCCCAAAGAAAGGCAATGCCAAAGAATGCTCAAACTACCGCACAATTGCACTCATCTCACACACTAGCAAAGTAATGCTTGAAATTCTCCAGGCCAGGCTTTAACAGTACCTGAACCATGAACTTTCACATGTTCAAGCTGGATTTAGAAAAGGCAGAGGAACCAGAGATCAAATTGCCAACATCCGCTGGATCATTTAAAAAGCAAGAGAGTTCCAGAAAAACATCTACTTCTGCTTTATTGACTATGCCAAAGCCTTTGACAGTGTGGATCACAACAAACTGTTGAAAATTCTGAAAGAGATGGGAATATCAGACCACCTGACCTGTCTCCTGAGAATCTGTATGCAGATCAGGAAGCAACAGTGAGAACTGGACATGGAACAACAGACTGGTTCCAAATCAGGAAAGGAGTACATCAAGGCTGTATATTGACATCCTGCTTATAAAATTTATATGCAGAATACATCATGAGAAATGCCAGGCTGGATGAAGCAAAAGCTGAAATCAAGATTGCTGGGAGAAATATCAATAACCTCAGATATGCAGATGACACCACCCTTATGGCAGAAAGCAAAGAAGAGATAAAGAGCCTCTTGATGAAAGTGAAAGAGGAGAGTGAAAAAGTTGGCTTAAAACTCAACATTCAGAAAACTAAGATCATGACATCTGGTCCCATCACTTCATGGCAAATAGATGGGGAAACAATGGAAACAGCAACAGACTTTATTTCCTCAGGCTCCAAAATCACTGCAGATGGTAACTGCAGCCATGAAATTAAAAGATGCTTGCTCCTTGGAAGAAAAGCTATGACCAACCTAGACAGCATATTAAAAAGCAGAGACTTTGCCAACAAGGGTCCATCTTGTCAAAGCTATGGTTTTTCCAGTAGTCATGTATGGATGTGAGAGTTGGACTATAAAGAAAGCTAAGCACTGAAGAATTGATGCTTTTGAACTGTGGTGTTGGAGAAGATGCTTGAGAGTCCTTTGGATAGCAAGGAGATCCAACCAGTCAATCCTAAAGTAAATCAGTCCTGAATATTCATTGGAAGGACTGATGCTGAAGCTGAAACTCCAATACTTTGGCCACCTGATGTGAAGAACTGACTCATTGGAAAAGACCCTGATGCTGGGAAAAATTAAAGGCGGGAGGAAAGGGGACGACAGAGGATGAGATGGTTGGATGGCATCACCGATTCGATGGACATGAGTTTGAGTAAGCTCCAGGAGTTGGTGATGGACTGGATGGCCTGGCGTGCTGCAGTCCATGGGGTCACAAAGAGTCAGACACAACTGAGTGACTGAATTGAACTGAACTGAGGGCTGGTTAAAAGCAGCAGAAAGATGCTGGTTAGAACAGAGGACATAGACTCAAAGGGTGTATTATGTTTCTATTGCTGCTGTAACAAACACATTCAATGCCTGTAACAAATACATTCAGTGGCTTAAAGAAAATAAATTTATGATTTTACAGTTCTATAGACCTGATACAGATTTTACCAGACTAAATTCATAGTGTTGAGAGGGCTACCTTTCTTTTTGGAGGCTCTAGGGCAGTGGTCCCCAAACTTTTTGGTACTGGGGGCCAGTTAGTTTTGTGGAAGACAATTTTTCCATGGGCCAAGTGGGGGTGAATGGTTCTGAGATGATTCAAGCACATTGCATGTATTGTGCACTTTATTTCTATTATTATTAAATCAGCTCCACCTCAGATCAGCAGGCATTAGGTCCTGGAGGTTGGAGACCCCTGCTCTAGGGGATGGACAATATGCTTCACTGCCTTCTCCGGCTTCAAGAATGGGCAAGAATGGTGGCCGAGGCCTTCTCATGTCTCATCTCTGGCACTTCTTTTATTGTCGTCTCTTTTTCTGACCCGCCTAGGAAACATGCTGTTCTTTTAAGAACTCATGATTATACCATATACACCTGGACAATTCAAGCTAATTTCCCATCATAAAATCTATAGTCTTAATCATCATTGCAAAGTGTCTTTGCCGTGTAAAATAACATATTCTTAAATTCTAGAGATTAGGGTGTGAATGCCTTTGGAGGCCTGTTATTTCACTCACCACCAAGGATGACTAAGGAAAGTCTTAGAGGTCTCCAACACAGAATCCCGCTGATAGTCCTGTCTTTGTTTTTCCATTTCACTGCTCAGATTCCAAAATCTCAGCTAAGAGAACTTCCTTAGCTGAGCCCTGATGGCATGCCCACCTTGATTAACCACCCCAAGACTGCAAACAGGGGAACAATGGTCATCCCCCTCCTCCCCCTTCTGCTTTGTAAAAAAGGGGATAGGATGGTGGATAGGTAAACAAAAGAAAACACCAATCACTACACTAGGCTGTGTCCCTGTCCCTGGGATGGAGATTCACTTGACCAGCAGGGAGGAACACCCAGGAATTAGGACTAAGTAACCAGACCAAAATGGTCATGGAGCCTGAATGCAGGATTGGGCACACATCTTTAGTTCTTTCTAGAAACAGAGGAGAGTGTGTTAGTCACATACCTGTAAAGAAATTTTTAATCTTCAATGTATATTATTACGGTAAGGTGTAACAATTACCTATGGTACACAAAAGCTTATAGGATATCATTATCCTTAATTAATGGGTAAATGCATGGCTTTTATTCAATGAAACTGATTTATTGTCTTAATTTTCAGATGTTCTGCCTCACGTTTCCACCGAAACCATCGTGTGCCCATAGTAACCAGCAGACACCATGCATATGTGGTCCCCTTTATGACCTGCGCCTAATTAGTTTTTTATTGTCATCTTCCAACTCATGCTTAAACTGTACAAACAGGGGCAGCATGACTCCCAATACCGATTAATAAGCCTCCAGCCCCAGTCCTGCAATAAACAGGGAGTATTTATGGCACGAGATGGGCATCTGGTGCCCGCTTCTCCTTGCGGTCCTCCGGGGCGGGGTGGGGGAGCGGTGGTGGAGAGTGGGACTCAGAGCGGGCGGCGCTGATGAAGACCCAGCTAGCCCCCGCCCCCCGTCCTGACTGCATCTCCCCTACCTGTCCTTCACTGCCTCTATTAGGCTCGGCTAGTTAAGTGAAAGGGAGAGAAAGGAGCTGAAAGCTGGTGGGTGTTGGAGCTTCGAAGTCCATAGTTTCCGGCTAATTGCTGGTCCTAACAGGCACAATTAACTGCTACAAGCCCTTTGAGATGGCCCAGGGCCTTTCTCAGGTAGCAGCCATCACCAGATAAAGGCTGAAATGTGCTGCTCTTAGAGAGACACTTGCAGACAGGAGTGTCACAGCCTGCCAATTACAGTCTCCCTGTACACAGTCACTTCCCAGAGAGACGAAGAACCCAGAGGAAGACCCAGCGTTAAAGAGATATGGCAAGGGCTGTTCTCAGCCCCAGGAGCTGAACAGCAGCCCTAGTGGGCTTGGAGTTGGGTGAGGGAGGTGCTTTGCAGATTAAGCCCTTATTGTTGAGTCCATCAGAAACTCCATTTCGTGGACATTTGCTATTTGCATTTTGCTCCATCTCCAAACTTCCTGACAAAAGCACCATCCTGCACCCTCCTCCCCCTGTTTTTCTTGGAGAGGGGCAAACAGACAAAAATTAGACACTTCCCTGAAAGATAAAGGCAGGTCGATGCTGGGGAAAGAGTGCTTAATTAGGAGTCAAGATTCCCCTCCCTCCCCTCCCAATTTAAACAGCTACACAGAGTCACATCCTTTACAGAGGATTAGGTAAGATGAAAATCCCATCTCAAGCGTTATTTTGGCTACATATAATATAAATCAGCTGTAAAGCACAGTATATGTGGATTTCTGAAGATAACACTATTCAGTAATTTCTATGTGGTAACTCCAATGCAATTGTAAAATATATAATAAAGAGTACACATTAAAAGCAGAGACATTACTTTGCCAACAAAAGTCCGTCTAGTCAAGGCTGTGGTTTTTCCAGTGGTCATGTATGGATGTGAGAGTTGGACTGTGAAGAAAGCTGAGCGCCGAAGAATTGATGCTTTTGAACTGTGGTATTGGAGAAGACTCTTGAGAGTCCCTTGGACTGCAAGGAGATCCAACCAGTCCATTCTGAAGGAGATCAGCACTGGGATTTCTTTGGAGGGAATGATACTAAAGCTGAAACTCCAGTACTTTGGCCACCTCATACGAAGAGTTGACTCATTGGAAAAGACTCTGATGCTGGGAGGGATTGGGGGCAGGAGGAGAAGGGGACGACAGAGGATGAGATGGCTGGATGGCATCACTGACTCGATGGACGTGAGTCTGAGTGAACTCTGGGAGTTGGTGATGGACAGGGAGGCCTGGCATGCTGCGATTCATGGGGTCACAAAGAGTCGGACACGACTGAGTGACTGAACTGAACTGACTGACACATTAAAATATAACTTTTATTTTGTCTCATCAAACAAAAGGAAATAATTAATCATGTTTTTGTTCCAATCCCAAAGAAAGGCAATGCCAAAGAATGCTCAAACCATAGCACAATTGCACTCATCTCACACACTAGCAAAGTAATGCTCAAAATTCTCCAAGCCAGGCTTCAACAGTATGTGAACCGTGAACTTCCAGATGTTCAAGCTGGATTTAGAAAAGACAGAGGAATCAGAGATTAAATTGCCAACATCTGCTGGATCATTGAAAAGAGAGAGTTCCCCAAAAAATCTGCTTTATTGACTACGCCAAAGCCTTTGACTGTGTGTATCACAACAAACTGTTGAAAATTCTTAAAGAGATGGGGTACCAGACCACCTGACCTGCCTTCTGAGAATCTGTATGCAGGTCAGGAAGCAACAGTGAGAACTGGACATGGAACAACGGACTGGTTCCAAACTGTATATTGTTACCCTACTTATTTAACTTATATGCAGAGTACATCATGAGAAATGCCAGGCTGGATGAAGTACAAGCTGGAATCAAGATTGCCGGGAGAAATATCAATAACCTCAGATATGCAGATGACACCACCTTTATGGCAGAAAGCAAATAACTAAAGAGCCTCTTCAGTTCAATTCAGTTCAGTCACTCAGTCATGTCAGACTTTTGTGACCCCACGGACTGCAGCACGCCAGGCCTCCCTGTCCATCACCAACTCCCAGAGTTTACCCAAAATCATGTCCATTGAGTCAGTGATGCCATCCAACCATCTTGTCCTCTGTCATCCCCTTCTCCTCCTGCCTTCAATCTTGCTTTGGCTCCATCTCTTCATTCTTTCTGGAGTTATTTCTCCACTGATCTCCAGTAGCATATTGGGCACCTACCGACCTGGGGAATTCATCTTTCAGTGTCCTATCTTTTTGACTTTGCATACTGTTCATGGGGTTCTCAAAGCAAGAATACTGAAGTGATTTGCCATTCCCTTCTCTGGTGGACCACATTTTGTCAGAACTGTCCATAATGACCTATCCATTTTGGGTGGCCCTACACAGTATGACTCATAGTTTCATTGAGTTAGACAAGGCTGTGGTCCAGGTGATTAGATTGGTTAGTTTTCTGTGATTGTGGTTTCAGTCTGTCTACTCTCTGATGCCCTCTCTCAGCACCTACAATCTTACTGGGGTTTCTCTGACCTTGGATGTGGGGTATCTCCTCTCAGCCACTCCAGCACTGCACAGCCACCGCTCTTGATGAAATAAAAAGAGCCTCTTGATGAAAGTGAAAGAAGGGAGTGAAAAAGTTGGCTTAAAACTCAACATTCAGAAAACTGAATGTTGAAAAGATCATGACAACTGGTCCCATCACTTCATGGCAAATAGGTGGAGAAACAATATAAACAGTGTCAGACTTTATTTTTTGGGGCTCCAAAATCACTGCAGATGGTGACTGCAGCCATGAAATTGAAAGACACTTGCTCTGTGGAAGAAAAGTTATGACCAACCTAGACAGCATATTATAAGGCAGAGACATTACTTTGCCAACAAAGGTCAATCTAGTCAAAGCTATGGTTTCTCCAGTAGTCATGTATGGATGTGAGAGTTGGACTATAAAGAAAGCTGAGCACTGAAGAATTAATGCTTTTGAACTGTGGTGTTCGAGAAGACTCTTGAGAGTCCCTTGGACTTCGAGGGGACCCAACCAGTCAATCCTAAAGGAGATCATTCCTGAATATTCATTGGAAGGACTGATGCTAAAGCTGAAACTCCAATACTTTGGCTACCTGATGCAAAGAACTGACTCATTGGAAAAGACCCTGATGCTGGGAAAGATTGAAGGCAGGAGGAGAAGGGGACGACAGAGGATGAGATGGTTGGATGGCATCACTGACTCAATGGACATGAGTCTGAGCAAGCTCCAGGAATTGGTGATGGACAGGGAGGCCTGGCGTGCTGCAGTCCATGGGGTCACAAAAAGCCTGACACGACTGAGCGGCTGAACTGAACTGAATGATGTCCAGAGTTGAATTTTTGTACTTTAAACTGCATGATGCAACTTTGCTGTGTGATGTTAGGAACACGTCACATCTCCTCCAGTACTCACTTTCCTCATCAGCAAAGTATAGAGTTAGACAAGCTGGCCTGGGATGTCACTGCCAGGGCGGATGTTCTTGGACAACACACTCCCCTAGGGTACCACCTCTAGCAGCACCAGAAGGCAAGGTTGGTACTCACTCTTCCAACCTAGACCCTGAAGTCATGTGGTGGGGACAGTGTCCGTTGCCGGCTGCTGGTGTAATGCATCTGTACTTGCTGCACACTCTGTCTACAATCAATGGGGGCCATGCACCAGCCATGGATGAAGGAACAAGAGTCTGATAGAAGTCTGGATCATGGGACATCTCCATGGCCTGAAATATGTGACAGTGTGGGACCACTTAGCAGGCAACTGAGCACTTTCAGATGACCATTTTGGAAAGGGATCAGTGCCCTTAACTCAAGCCTTCTGTCTTTTTCCTTCCACAGGCAGATCTGTGTCAAACTCTACTTGAGAACGCTCCTTTTCCAGATGGTTCTGTAAAGTTCTGAGAAATGGTGAGCCACTGGTATTCAGAGAAGGCCCACAGAGGGAGGCTGCTGGGGTGGGAAATGAGCATCAGACCCCACGGGCAATTGGGAAACCTGGGATCTGTTCCCTTCTCTGCATTTCCTGGTGCTGTGACATTGAGCAAGTGTCTTAAACTTTCTGGGCCTCTTTTCCCTGATTTTACAAGTGAGGGATTCACGCTTCATGACATTTTTGATTCTTTCTAGCTTTGATGTTTGAAGATTCTAAGTGGTCCTACTTGGTCTCTTGCAAGTTATTATTGCTCTTTCTAACTATGACAGTGGGGATGCCCCAGAAGGAAGATGAGAGAAGGGAAGGATGGTGGGAAGGAGGCAGACATTCATACCCTATTGTGAGATAGTATAACAGAATTACTGTACAGTACACAAGAAACTTACTCAACATTGTGAATCAACTAAATTCCAATATAAAATAAAGATTGAATTTTAAAAAAAAAAGAGGAAAAAGGAAAAAAATGGATTACCAAATATAAGACATAAAACCAAAAATTTCTGGGAAGAAAATAGATAAAAATTGTGACCTTGGGCTAGGCAAAAATTTCTTCAGTTCAGTTCAGTCTCTCAGTCGTGTCCGACTCTTTGTGACCCCATGAATCGCAGCATGCCAGGCCTCCCTGTCCATCACAAACTCCCAGAGTTCACTCAGACTCACATCCATCGAGTCAGTGATGCCGTTCTGCCGTCTCATCCTCTGTCGTCCCCTTCTCCTCCTGCCCCCAATCCCTCCCAGCATCAGAGTCTTTTCCAATGAGTCAACCCTTTGCATGAGGTGGCCAAAGTACTGGAGTTTCAGCTTCAGCATCATTCCCTCCAAAGAAATCCCAGGGCTGATCTCCTTGGGACTCTCAAGAGTCTTCTCCAATACCACAGTTCAAAAGCATCAATTCTTCAGCACTCAGCTTCTTCACAGTCCAACTCTCACATCCATACATGACCACTGGAAAAACCATAGCCTTGACTAGACGGACCTTTGTTGGCAAACTAATGTCTCTGCTTTTGAATATGCTATCTAGGTTGGTCATAACTTTCCTTCCAAGGAGTAAGCGTATTTTAATTTCATGGATGCAGTCACCATCTGCAGTGACTTTGGAGCCCAAAAAAATAAAGTCTGACACTGTTTCCACTGTTTCCCCATCTATTTCCCATAAAGTGATGGGACCGGATGCCATGATCTTAGTTTTCTGAATGTTGAGCTTTAAGCCAACTTTTTCACTCTCCTCTTTCATCAAGCAGCTTTTTAGTTCCTCTTCACTTTCTGCCATAAGGGTGGTGTCATCTGCATATCTGAGGTTATTGATATTTCTCCTGGCAATCTTGATTCCAGCTTGGCACAAAAGGTATAAACCGGAAAAGAAAAACAAAAAGTAAGCTTCATCAGAATTAAAAATGTTTTCATTGGAGAAAACCATTAATAAAATAAAAAGGCAAGAATATATAAATAATCCTTATAACTTAAAAATCAAAAAAACATAAAACCTGGCTGAAATATGGTCAAAAGGTTTCAACAAATGCTTCAACAAAGAGAATTCAAAGAAGGCAAATGCATGTATGAAAAAATGTTTAATATCATTGGTTATTCAGGGAATGTAAATTTAAAAAGAGATGTGTACCCATTAAAATAACTAATATACAAAAACTGATAATATCAAGTGTTAGTAAAGACTTGGGACAATCATAAGTCTCACGTAGTGAAGGTGAGAAAGCGAAATGGTTTAGCCATTTGGAAAACAACTTGGCAGTTTCTTATAAAATTAAATACCTATGTACCTTATGACCCAGAAATTCCACTCCTAGATATTTATTTCCTAAGAGAAATGAAACATATGCCCATGTGAAGACATGTATGCAAGCTTTCTTAGTAGCTTTATTCGTAATAGCCTAACACTGGAAATAACTCAAATATCCACCAATCTGCAAGTGGATAAACAAACTGTGGCATATCCATACAATGGAATAGTTCTTAGCAATGAGTAAAAAAGAAAGAAGTACTGATACTTATTACCACTTGGATAAGCCCAAAAGCATTATGCTGCATGAAAGTCAGGCAGAAAACAATACATTCTGTCTGATTTCATTTATTTGAAATTCTATAGCAACAGAAAGCAGACCAATAGTTGTGTAGGGCTCATAGTCAGGTACACAAGAGGATTTGGGGGTGATGGAAATTTTTGAAGTCTTGATTCTGTGGCCATTGTGTTACTATAAACCTGTGCAAAACTTATAAAACTGTACACTTTAAGTTGTTAAATTTTATGGAATATCTCAAGCATCAAAAATGTGCATTGAGAGTGACAAAAATATGCACTTACTTGGGTGCCAGACACTGGATATGTCATGGTGGGGTGTTGGGTTTCTTACTAGGATCACCTTGAAGTAGCCTTGAGGGACAGAATGCCTGAATTCTAGGTCTGACAGTGTCACAAGCAGGGATGCTGGGGTATCCCCCACCCCCCAACCCCAATGGATTCCTCTCCAAAAGGCCACCTCCATTGGATTCAAAGCTCTTCCATGAAACTTTGTAGGGAAGGTGAGACTCTGAGGAGTTGGGGTGTTCAGAGACAAGATAGCCTGGAAGACAGCTTGACCATTGCCCTTAACTGGTCAGTCGCTTGGGGATGGGAGGAGGGGGACAGCTGGCTGATGGAGCTGGCTCTGGCACAGTATTCCATGAAGCGGCCACGTCTCTCTTGGGGACAAGGGCATCAATAAAGAATTTGTCCTCTGCTTGTCCATGCACTCATATTAACTCACCAAAATAATTTCAGGAAATCAAGTGCCCAGAATGCCTGAGTAATTTGTTGTGGAAATTGAAGGAAGGGTGTACATTGAGCACGTGGGTCACAGCAATGCAAACCAGAAGAGCTGTCTGACAAGGCAGGAGAAAACCCGGGGGAGGTGACTCTCCGTAGTCATCACCCCTGGGCCCCATGATTGTGCCTTGCACACCACTGCGCACAAGCAGCCTAGAGGGTGACCCCAGGTGGGCATCATTCCGAGGGAAGAGGCTCCTAGAAGCAGAAGGGACCAGGAGGACAAGTGCGCTCTCCATCTCTCTAGGGCTGACAGGTCCCCTTTCAGCTTCCATCTGCTCCCTCCACTAAAGGATTTTCTCTCCTTCCATAGCCATGGGGTAGAAGAGGGTTGGGCCACCCTCTAGATGTTCTCAGCACTTCAGGACCACCAGTCCCCCAGAACCTCAGATCCAGGTTACAAACTCAGGGGAAAGACTGACCCAGTAGAATTAGGTACATGCCTCTGGTCCAAACCACTGGGCCCTGGGCCTCAATTGCCTAACAGAGCCCTCAGGGCATGGAAAGCTGATGGGTAGTAGGATTTCCATGTGGTCTCTCTACGGGATCTGGTGAAATTCTTAAAGTTCTGCAACAGTGGAATTCTGTGCCTCTCTGTGCATCTCTGATCTCCAGAGGGGACTGGTTTTGTCTGCTAATGCTCTAAGGACTTCAGAGGGTATGCTTGGTAGGAAGGAGCTGCCGCTGGAGGGCAAGGTTGCCGAGCGCAGTCATCCAGGCCTGAAGTTATTTTCAGAATCCCTTTCTCTTTCATATTCCAGTGGAGATTCCTGGCAGGGAGCTAACCCCTTCCAGTGTCTCCCAGCAGGCCTCCTCACCACCTCGCAATGTGCAGATCTCTCCTTCCAAAGGGGGCTGCTAACACAGTGCTCCAGCTGAGAAGGGCATGGAAGTGACAACCATGACAGATTGTGGGTGGAATTTTTGTTCCTTTCCCTCAATCTTCAGCTGAGCAGAGCACTGGGGAAAGCAAACAACCACTTGTTTTCAGATCTTCACTGTTCTCCTCCATAAAATGTGCATAATCGCCTGGTCTGCCAACCTCAGAACACAGAGAAGATCAATATGAAAACTCAAGATGAACAGCCATCAAAATCATGACATGTTCCTTGATGCTGGGTCTCAGAACTAGACTTCAGGGGGCTGGGGTTTGGGACAAACACCTGACTCATCCTCATCTTTCTCCAAAAAGACAGAGAAAAGCTTCCCGAACCTCTCAGAGTAGCTGAGGACACAGAAAAAGCAGAGTTTTCTCCTGGCCAAGGTATGAGTTTCCAGATGAGTGTCTGTGTGTATATAAATGCATACACATATAGGAGTGTGGGGCTCTTCCTGTGCAACTTTGGGGCAAATTTAGCAAAATGCAGATCCTTTGACAACAAGCAGCAGGGCTTATGGTGGTAGAGGTGCTCAGGTTTCATTGTTCATCCATCCCCAGAGCCAGGGAGATGTGTGGTTTTGGCCACTGAGGGTGGAGCAAGAGGGGCAGGAAGGACAGTGTTGGTGTCAGTAGGCCATGAACATTTACAATTCAATTCAGGACCAGCTACATAATTTGCAGAGTCCAATGCAAAATGAAAACAGAACACTTCGTTTAAAGATTATTAAGAATTTCACAATGGCAACAGGAGTACCATAAACCAAGTATGGGGCCCTAGTGAGCACGGAGTCCAGGGAAGACTACAGGTCACATGATTGTGATGGTGGCCTGGATTATAGCTCGTCAATTTATACCCAGTCTGCAAGAACTTCACCTTCAGCCCTTTCCCTAGCCCTGTGACCACAGGCACGCCTGCCTCTGTTTCGGGCCCTGTCTCTGGGCCAAGTCACCATGGCCTCCCTCTTGGCACCCAGCTCTGTGTCTTACACTCAGGATGGATACTTTAACTGCTGGTTGAATTGGCCTGAGATATTTAACATTTGGTTAAATGCTGGAATTGTTCATCTGATGAAATTGCCACATTTGTTTTTATGTCCTGATTCCTCAGCAAATGTGTGCACTGCTCATCAAGAGCTGCAGCCTGGAAGGTGTGCGCTTCCCTCCCACAGCAGGTATTCATTCGCATCCACCCATCATCTGGCATGGCTTGGCTGAGGGGAAACTTGAATAAGACACCAGGGTAGGAAGACACCCTTGTAGGTTAAAGTCAGAGAACCGTGCGAAAGTTCTGCTTTGAGGTGTGACCGAGCTGTCCTGCGACAAACAGCCCTCCACAGTGGCCCGGGAGGACCTGAAAGCCTGAACTCCTGCTCTTAGGGTTTAGTGGACCCAAGCCAGTGCTGCCCAGCACCCAGACTGCAGATGACGTAAGGACGAGGACCAGGGTCAGCTGGCAGCTGTGTCCCGAGGCAGAGCTACATAACGTCAGATCAGGGCACCCCCTCCAACAGCCAGCCTGTTCAAAGGAGGAAAGGATACCAAGGAAGGCCCTTCTGGGCTGAGAGGGCAGCTGGGTTGGGTCACTGGTTTGCTGACTTAGCCTTCCTCCTCGCCCTGCTCTTTGTCATGGCAGACACTTACTGCTAGACTCTGCTCCGAAAAACCCACAGGGATGATCACACATACTGGTCACAACAACTCTATGAGATACACACTACTTCCCTACCTTTTTGTAAGAAAAGCATCAGAAGCAGAAAAGTGGTGGAGCCTGATTTTGAACATGGTATTGGGAGAGCAAGCTTGCTTTATTATATTACCCTCCACCCACTTCCAGCCCAGGGAGCACTTTTAAAAATACAAATGGCTAGGCTCTTTGTCCAGAGATTCTGATCAATTTGGCCCCACAGGCATGTGCATGATTTGAAACTTCCCCAGGCGACTCTGAGCCCCAGACTAGAGGGTTAATGTTGAGAGTCATAGGGCCAGAGGGGTTCCAAGGTCCCTCCTAGCCCCAGGACCCCCTGATGCTCTGATGCTACCTTTTGTACAAAGGATGCTTTGCTCGTGCTTTGTAGGGCGGCTCAAATTTCACTTCCCTCTCCTAGTCTCAGAGCCAGATCTAATCACAGGGCCATTTTCCCCTGTCTTTTGTGCCTTACAAAGAATAAAATTAGCCAAATGGATAAAAGCTCATTGTAGGCATATGTAGAGCATTTCAAAGTCTATTTATCAAAAGACTGACCACTGCATTTATACCATGGAAGCTCCAAGTGCACAATGACTCTGTCATTTAATTTTGAGGACAAAAAAAAAAAATCAACAAGAGATGCAAAGTCATAGCCAGCAACTGGAGAGATTTTGTGCTGGACATGGTTTCTCTTTGCAAAGACAGCCAAGTCCCATGCCATCCTCCTTAGGGTGCTCCTCCCACCCCCAAATTTTTTTGTTTTTTAGTCTCTAAATCATGTCCGATTCTTTGCAACTCCATGGACTATAGCCCACTAGTTTCCTCTGTCATGGGATTTTCCAGGCAAGAATACTGGAGTGGGTTGCCATTTCCTTCTCCAGGGGATATTTCCAACCTAAGGATCAAGCCCTTGTTTCCTGCAATGACAGGCGGATTCTTTACCTCTGAGTCACCGGGGAAGCCCCACCCTCATCCCCAGGTATCTGATCGTTAAAGGAAGGAATAGGAACAGCTTAGCTATGTTGCATGTTGCCTTGTCTCCCAGCACCCCGGCTCCTCATTCTCACTAAGCCGTGTCACTTGATCTAAGCCTAGGATATGCCCCTCCCCACCAGATGCCATTCCCCACTGGTCACCACTCTGCTATCATAACGCCTCATACCAATGTGTGGTCAGAATGTATAATGGAGTCAGTAGTGGTGGGTCCAGAGCTACTGGAAGGCATTTTTCTTAAGAACATGAATTTGTTCAATCCTTCAGTTAACAAATGCTTATTGAGCACCTACTTCTCCTTATGCTCTGCGGGTTTTCACCACTAAATTGTGTTTTGCACTAGTGTTTCCAATGGCTCAGTAACACACTAGGCTCCATAATGTCCATGTGAAGTTTTCATCTTCGTTCACACAGGCAGCCGTGTCACAGTATGCCCCCTCTCTGCACTATCTGCTTACCCAATGCTGCAGGGCAACTCCTGCATCTGTCAGAGCACCTCCATCCTGATGGACATTGGCTGGTTCATGGAGAAACAGAGCCAGTGCCGCTCAGTTGTACCCTGGAGAGGGTACAGCCAGGACTGTCTGTCTGACACTCGTCTCCTGACTGCTGCTTTGCCAGTGCCTCAGACACTTGGCCAGACACCTCACAACCCACTCGACTTTGAGGACACACACATTCAGAAGTGGATTTCTTTGAAAGGGGATATTAAAAACAGGGATGTCCATACATATCCATATCCATTCATGCCCTTCCCTTAAATCAATCTTCCCATTTTCCCGATATGGAAATTTACACACTGAAGCACACAGATATACTAGGTGAGTATGGCATACAGTACCTTTCCTCCCCCAAAGCCAGCTCAACAAGTCTTCACATTAAATCTGGAAGTAGGACTGAGTGCTGGCTGTATGCCAAGAAGTGAAGCACATACAAGGAACGTGTGAGACATGATTTCTGCCTCGTGGCAGCCCATAAGCTCTGCTCAGACTTGAGAGACGGCCGGCCATGGCAGCCAGAAGCCCCATCCCCCACTGCTTCCAGGAAATAGCCCAGCACAGAAAACCCTCCACCCAGCCCTGAAGGATCCTTCCTCTCTCAAACTGCAGCCAACCCAGGGTTGCCAAATGTACCTCAAGACCAGTTAGTCTCTCCAGCTTCCCAGACCCCACCTTGATCAGCCTTTGCGAATCAGAGACTGTCTCAGTAGCTCCCCTTTTCGCTTCATAATGTATATGCTTCTTTCTAATGTTTCCTTGAACCCCTGTCCAGGAAAGTGACCAGAGAGACTCCTTTGCTGTATGGTTATGAATCAACGGATGGTTCATTTTGTATTAGACTTCATTTTGTCTTTGTCAGCTAACTTATCAATGACACAACCAGAGCAGCAGTCCAGATGAAATCAGGTCCCAGATGTATTCAGAGATGGGCAGGAGAAGATGGGCTGAGGGGTCCATAGTGATTTCTCGGAGGAAGTCTGGCGTGAAGGAGGCCTTGCCATAGGAGCTGGGTAGACCAGCAGGGAAGGCAGTGAACAAAAGGATGACCTAGAAGGAATAGGTGTTTTTGTGGAAAAGAGCCATGGACAGAGGTGGGTGAGGACAGTCCTGAATCCCTTCCCTTGGGTGTATGCTTCAGAAATATAAATCCCAAATCAAGAAAATTCACAAGCAAATGTTTAGGATGTTGAGAGGAAGGCCAAGTGTTTAGGTAACGTCATGAAAGTCCATATATTCAACACTTCTGGTGTGATCTAAACAAGGCTGTGACATTTAAACTTTGCCCATCTTCAGTCAGTGATAATAGGTGCTGGGCAATATCATGCCATGGACATGCTTTACTCTCTGGAATATTTTCTGAATGTCCTGTCTTTGAATTATTAAGAAGATGCTTGCGTGTATCTTATGTTGCTTTATTGTAAGTGATATACATTCAGTCAATCAGTTAATGCATATTAAGTCCTCACCATGTGCTAAGCACTGCTCTAGGCCTGGAAATAGAGCATGGAGGAAAAAAAGAAAAGGAGCCTGCTCACATAGAACTGACATTCTAGTTGGGGGGACTGACATCTTCTCATCGCTGATGCTCTCCAGCTTTCTCGAATCTTCCAGTGCCTCTGGCAGACTGTTGCAACTCTAGCTGGTTCTTGGTCAAGAGCTTCTGGGACATCATATGCACAAGTCCACAAAATGGCACATCACAGACCTGTTCCTCCCAAGAGAGAGTCCAGGCCTGTGGATGTGGCCGTAGATGGGGGCCTCTACCAAAAAGAATGGGTACAGTGGTCTAGGAAGCAAAGCTCGGAGATGAGTCAGGCAAGTGATTCACACTGCAGTCCAAGGACTTGTGAGCTGAAAGAAAGATTCAGAGAAGACCACTTGAGACACTGGACCGAGGCTGCAGTCCATCCACTCCCTCACAAACGTTAGTGAGTATTGCTGTATGACAAATGCTGTACTGAGTACTGCGCCCCGGGAAAGCGAGAGGAAGAAAGACAGAGGAAGTCCTTCACCGTCTTACATCCAGTGATGGAGACAATTTAGCAAGCGGTCCCATGAAAGAGTGATGCATGCCACAGAGAGAAAGAAACAGAGCTCCAGAAACATTCTATCAGTTCAGTTCAGCCGCTCAGTCGTGTCCCACTCTTTGCGACCCCATGAATCGCAGCACGCCAGGCCTCCCTGTCCATCACCAACTCCCAGAGTTCACTCAGACTCACGTCCATCAAGTCAGTGATGCCATCCAGCCATCTCATCCTCTGTCATCCCCTTCTCCTCCTGCCCCCAATCCCTCCCAGCATCAGAGTCTTTTCCAGTGAGTCAACTCTTCGCATGAGGTGGCCAAAGTACTGGAGTTTCAGCTTTAGCATCAGTCCTTCCAAAGAAATCTCAGGGCTGATCTCCTTCAGAATGGACTGGTTGGATCTCCTTGCAGGGACACCTAAACTGATCTGAGTGAGAAAGGTTTGGTGAGGCTATGGACAAAGAACAGATTTTTAAATCCAGGTCTGAAGAGTGAGGAGGAATGAGCAAAGTGGAGCACGCACAGAGGCAACTCACACACCTTGTACAGTAAGTCCCCTACATACGAACAGGTTCTGTTCTGAGAGTGTGTTCCTAAGTCCAATTTGTTCATAAGTCCAACAAAGTTAGCCTAGGTACCCAACCAACACAGCTCTATAGTACTGTACAGCAATAAGTTTATAATCTTTTTCACACCAATAATACATACAAAAAACAAACACAAAAAATTAACATTTTTATGGTACAGTACCTTGAAAAGTACAGTAATACAGGACAACAGCTGGCATATAGGGGCTGGCAGGCATATTCCCATTTTTGAAAGTTTGCATGTAGGGGACTTACCAAATGTTTGAGTGTCTGCAAGAAACTCCTTGTAACCATCAGAGTTCTTAATTACAAACACTAGAAACCATCTTTAGATAACTTCAGATGAGGAGGAGTTTTTTGGAAGAATATTAGATGCTGTTCAAAGGACGGGAGGGCTTCAGAATCAGGCAGGAGCCCAAGGAAGCTGGACCTCCTAGACTGTAGTCAAGCTTATCCCAGAGGAAAGATTCATTAGGACATTATTGCTGAAGTCCCATCACTGGGCACTTGTCTGGACGATCTGAGTTACGTGAACTCAAGTGTGTGTTAGTCGCTCAGTCATGTCCTACTCTTTGTGACCCCATGAACTGTAGCATTCCAGGCTCCTCTGTCCATAGAATTTTCCAGGCATGGATACTGGAGTGGGTTGTCATTTCCTTCTCCAGGGGATCTTCCCGACCCAGGGGTCAAATCTGGGTCTCCTGCATTGCAGGCAGATGAGCTACTAGGGAAGCCCACATCAACTCATGAAAGATGCCAAAGAGCAGAGAAGGGGAGTATCTACATCCCTTTGGGTGCAGATTCCCTCTGGGGATTTCCCCTAATCAAAGTAAACTATTCAGATGCTGGGCGACCAACACATGACAAATACCCACAAAAACTTTATGTGGTTGAAGCAGAGAGCAAAAAAGAAAAGAAAAAGAAAGAAAGAAATGGAGAATTCCCATTGGCAATTAGCAGACACCAGTAGGCCCAAAAGTCTGAAACTGGGTTAGGGAGTTGGACCTTTATCCTCAGAGCAATAGAAACCCATTCATGGTTGTTTAGTGGGGATGGGAGTGGTGGCGGTGGCAGTGACAGGCACATGGAGACATCGCTCCCTGTTGGAGTGTGGGGATGGATGGAGGGTGAATGGCTGGAGGCCAGAGAGCACTTGGTAAGAAATCGCGGAAATGAGGTGGGGGAGAAGAGTAGTGGTCTGGGTCAGAGCTGGAGACAAGCCAGCTTGTCTGGGATCTGATGGGTTTCTAGGAAATAGGATCAGGGTGAGGGAGGGACAAATGCTTAAGAATGAGCCCTAGGCCGTTGGTTTGGGCTACAGGGTGCTCAGTGATACACCTCATAGATGCAGGGGCTCCTAGGGAGCTCCAGCTCAGGGATGATGGAGAGAGGCAGAGCTAAACGTCTGTGAGGCATCTGAACGTCCTTTCTCAGTGGGGCTCAGGAGAGAGGACTTGGCTGGAGAGGGCAAGCAGGGGTCAGCAGGCCAGAAATGGTGAGGCCAGACTCCCAAAGACATCACTTTTTTCCTTAAGAGGTACTAAGGAGGACTTGCCCCAGGGTAGGGTGTGAAGGCTAATGGAGTCATATTAGAAAAGACAAACAGATTACCAGGGTCAAGGGTGAATAGAGGTGAGAGGTCATGTGTGGAAACCCATCCTTTGGATCTAGTGGCAGGAAGAGCATGGTGTAAGCAACTTCAGTGCAGAGAAACAGAATGATTTTCTCTGTGTATTTAGGAGGAAGAAATCACAGGGGTGAAGACAAGAGTTGGAGGTGGCTGTGAGGGTGAGAAAGAATTTCTTCCTAAATATGAGAGACTTGAGCACTTGCAAATATCAGCAGAAAGGAAGCAGGGAGAACCTACACTTGTTTAAGGCTTATGATGAGCCAGCTACTATTATGAGTGTTTTCTATGTACTGATTCTTTCAATCTTCAAAACAAGCACATTAGATGGAAACTTGTATCATCTTTTTGCAGATGGTGACACCAGGCACGGAGAGCCCAGGTACAATCCTTAAAGTCACCAGGCCAGGTAGTCTGGCTCTGAGATAGAGCATTTCAACACCAACCAGAAATCAGCTCACAAGGAAGAGAGATGTCTGAAATGAAGCAGAGAATGAAGATTCTCAGGGTCTCAGAGGAGGCAGATTCCCCCCGCCCCCCTCCTCCCACACACACACACAACTGGATGGATCAGCTTGGACGGAGGGGCCCTTCTCTCTCCTGACACAGAAGGAAAGAGAAGAGGATGGGGTTTGATGTGAGTGGAGTGCCGGGTGTGCTGACATTCTGGGGTGCGCTTCAGCTGGTGGCTTTTGTTTTGTCTCTAAAGTAAGAGGCATGATCATTGGCTGAGAAGGAGGGGCAAGATGAGGAGGAGGTTCAAGGATTTGAGGAGGATGAGGTCCAGGAACCTTGTCAACCAGCAAAATCTAGGAGATGGTGGGCAATTTAGAGGCTCTGGTCTGGCTGGCTGAATACGCCCTGAAGCTGACAGCTCAGACTTCCCCCTCCCCTCGCTTGTCACTTCCATCAACAGACTGCCTCATCCTTGATCCTTCAGTAGGCCTGGCACCAGAGAACAGCTTCAGTTCAGAAGCACCGTCCCAGGAGGCAGTTCAGAGACCATGGTTTTGCAGATCTGGGGCTGGGAGTGTGGGAAGGACACAGGAGGAGTTTACCAGGGAAGGGCTGGCTGGGAATTGTACCTGATACACTTTCCTTCCTCTAGAGTGAGGCCCCACCCAACGGATGGATGATAGAAGATGAATTTCCCTTTGGTTTGTTTCCACTATTCCATTTTATGAGACTCTTGGTCACTGAGGGAGCCTAACATCATTATCACTGTTACTTTCTGGGCACCTCTTCAATCCTAGGATCTGCCTTCTGGTTACAGCACCAGAGAGACTGGTGTCGAAGCATCAGCCATCACCAGTGTCTTTCTGGGGCCCTGTCCTGGTGGTCCATGCTGCTGGAGGCCCACATCTCACTGGTGCTGCCCTAATGCATTCCACACATCCTTCAGCTCGTCTTGCTATTTTTGAAAACCAAAGAAGGAGATCAGGGGCGTTAAGGAGTCTGTGTGGAGCTGGGCCAACCCAGCTGTATTTTGGAGTTTTTGCCTGCTTAAGAAATATTTTTCATTGTTTTGAGTTTGATGAGAATGTGTTTTCCCATTAATTTTTAAACCAAAATTGGATCCATATGTTTTCTGATTCATGTCTGTTTCACTCATCTTCCTGCTTCAACAGAGCATTTGATGTCCAAGAAACCTCTTTATATGCACCCTTTCCTGCAGACTGATGAGAAAGGATGAGGAATTGAGGAAATTCTAATGACCATGAAATCCTGGAGTTCTTTTCGAATTGTAATCACAAATTGAAATGGTCACCTCAGGTTTTCCCAGAAAACAGCTCTTTCCAGGGCTAAGTGTCTCTGGGACCCTTTTCTTTTAGGGGAAAATTGTTATATAGGCTCCCACCTTGAGCACCCCTAAAGTCAGAGGTCAAACCTGTGGGGCTTGAAGGTATCCACTGTGTTTTCTCAGTGAGCTGGAATGGAGGGAATAGTTCTGGCTCATGTTCTGCCCAGTGGCCACGGCAGAGTGGACCTCCCAAGTTGACACTGGACTTTGGTCTACATTTCCCTGAGACCTTTGTAATACCAGGGCAGGTCTGTTGTTCTGAGCCCTGAGATAGGCCCAGAGAGGTAGAATCCTGCCTCCGTCGGAAGGTCTCCAGTCCCAGCGACACCCAGGCTCATGGAAACAAGGTATAGCCTTCCCCATCAGGCCTGTCAGAAACCTGTCAGATGGCCCCACAGATTACATGAGCCTCAGGTGTTTTTTCCTTAAATGTACCTCCATCGCAGCTTTGTTGCAGGAAAAGAAACATCCTTTTTAAAAATTTAAAAACCACGCAGAGTAGACTTTGAACATTGCTGTGAGTATCCTCAAACCTCTGTTTTTGTTTTATTTCTGTCTTGATCTTCTGAGAACCTTAATTTCTCTATCTATAAAGTTTGAATAATAATATTTAGCTCAATATTGTAGAAAGGATTGATTTTGTTTAACACTCTTAAGCTGTAAAATGCTTCGGGCAGTTGTATAATAATCATCTCTTGCCTCTTAACCCGCTCCGGAGGACCCACAACTGGAGAAATGGACTAGTTCCCACTCCCTACCCGTCAACACACACATACACGCACACACACACACATGAACACTCACGCAGCAGAGTATGAGCTTTCCAGGATCTCGAAGTGACAGCAAGGTTTCCAAGCAGGAGGAGTCAGTTCCAGGATTTCCCTCAGCACCCTCTCTTCCCTTCTCCATGGGCGTCAGTCTCTCCATTTGGTTGTTTGAATTTGGTAGTGGTCCAAGCAGAGACGTTTAATTCTCAAGACTGTCTGCATCTTCCCCGTTGGTGTGATGTTTAAGTGCCTTGTTGATATTCACTTGATAGCCTCTAGAACGAAAGAATTTGGTTCAAAGGGGCAAAAGACCTTATGGTTTTACATAAGCCCTGCAGGTTTCCAACTGCCAACAGCCACAAAACCAGATCAAGGATTCAAGGTGCAGAAAAGTCCTTGAGAAGAAGCAAACCAGCCTCACATATGGTTGGTCTCTCTTTCCCTTTCTCTCTGTCTTTGCCAGGAAGAAGTGTAGGACCAATTTATGCACAAATTGGTCACATTTTCACACATAACTCCAATTATCTAAAAGGGGTTTAACATTATATTTATATTGATAAGCTTAACAATGTTGAACTGCGACTCTCAGCTGATCTGTTACGATTCACATCCAAAGAGACCAGAAGGAATAATTGGAAACCCTCCAGCATCTCAAGAAATAGAGGCAGCCTTGAAAAAGATGAAAACTGCTGCACAAGGTCTCGGTTTTGCTGAAATTACCACATAAATTCCAAATGAAGGATGGCCAAGAATATTCCAGCAATTACAAATTCCTCTCCCAAAGACATAGAGAAGCTACCAGGTTAGAGAGAGTGAAGATGTGAACTATCATCAAAGTCTCCAATGGAAAAATAAAATTAATGCATAGCAACAAGATAGGCTCAGCACTCGGTAAGGCACTTGATAGAAAAAATTTGAATGTTCTACAATTTCTTAGCAAAAATAATGAAGTTCTAGGTTGGGATTTTAACGACAAACAGTTCTGATATCTTGCACTTCTGATACACCTGTCATTGCCACAATCTTCACCACTAACAATAAGGTTAATTAGATTAAGCTATTTTACCCTTTCACAAATTATCTTTGGTGAACTGCAGTGGCTCTGGTTCTCCCACTGTTGTCCCATGCTTCAGCTGAGTGCTGGCTGGCAGTATGGAATGAGGACAGGGTTTAAAACAGCCTATGTACCTGGTCTATGCCTCTGACGCTGGCTGTAACTCCATTGTGAAAAACAGCCAAATGGATTGGCAGGTTTTGATCATATGCGTCAGTAATGCAGATTACTGTGGTTAAATATACGGCCAAGTTGGTCAATTGTACGCAGTTTGCTAAAGTTCTCCCCACTGAAGTTGCGTTGTTTGCTCCCACAGAGGGAGACCTAGAAACAGGACCTGAGGATACCTCCAGCGGCATTTCAACATCCAGCAAAGATTGACTGTGTCCATCTGGACGTAAGCTTTCAGCCTTCGTGTTCATGAGCATGTCATCCAGTTGCCACTCTTCAGGTCGCCAGTGGCCCTGAGGGAGTCAGAGAGGTCAATCTATGCATGAGGTTTCCAAGGAAGCCAGGACCAGAGATTCACAAAAGAGAAGGCAGACAACACAGTTCACTCCGCCCTTCCGAAAAAAAACCAAATGCACATTAAGTCAGACAGAGAAAGACAAATGCCATATGATATAACTTACATGTGCAATCAAAAAAAAAATGATACAAATGAACTTATTTACGAAACAGAAATAGACTCTCAGATGTGGAAAACAGACTTATGGTTACCAAAAAGGAAGAGCGGAGGATAAATTAGGAGTTTTAAATTAACAGATACAAATTGCTATATATTAAATAGATAACCATCAAGGACCTACTATATAGCACAGGGAACTATATGCAATGTCTTATAATAACCTATAATGAAAAAGAACCTGAAAAGAATATATATGTTCACATATATTCAAATATATATTTAACTGAATGGCAAATAGATGGGAAAACAGTGGAAACAGTGGCTGATTTTATTTTTCTGGGCTCCAAAATCACTGCAGATGGTGATTGCAGCCAGGAAATTAAAAGACGCTTACTCTTTGGAAGGAAAGTTATGACCAACCTAGACAGCATATAAAAAGCAAAGACATTACTTTGTCAACAAAGGTCCGTCTAGTCAAGACTATGGTTTTTCCAGTGGTCATGTATGGATGTAAGAGTTGGACTATAAAGAAAGCTGAGTGCTGAAGAATTGATGCTTTTGAACTGTGGTGTTGGAGAAGACTCTTGAGAGTCCCTTGGATCCTCTCCAAGGATCTCCAAGAGATCCAGCCAGTCTATCCTGAAGGAGATCAGTCCTGGGTGTTCATTGGGAGGACTGATGTTGAAGCTGAAGCTCCAACACTTTGGCCACCTGATGCGAAAAGCTGACTCATTGGAAAAGGCCCTGATGCTGGGAAAGATTAAGGGCAGGTGGAGAAGGGGACGACAGAGGATGAGATGGTTGGATGGCATCACCAACTCAATGGACATGGGTTTGGGTAAACTCCAGGAGTTGGTGATGGACAGGGAGGCCTGGCATGCTGCGGTTCATTGGGTCGCAAAGAGTCAGACACGACTGAACTGAACTGAACTGAACTGAATCACTTTGCTGTATACCTGAAACTATCACAACATTGTAAATCAATTTTATTTCAATTAAAAAATATATATATATATACATTTGTTATCTACATATATTATATAGACATTTAATAAAAAGGGGAGATTTGGGTTTTACCCGTTTAATTTTTTGACTTGCATTTCCCAGGTGGTTAAAATGGGAAGACCCCATCTGAGTTGGTATGGTTAGCCATGCTAGCCACATTGGCCCATAAGTCGTCAACTCTCCTTCGAAAGCCCAGTCCCCAGAGTCATCTGGGAGGTGGGAGAAGGTGCCACTTTAAGAGGTAACATGGCTGTCTGAGGAGAACTCCAGGGAGCCTTGAACTTGGAGATAGGTAGGGGTGGTGGAAGGAGGTGAGGGCTGGTCAGGGTGTTCCTTCTCCCCATGACTGCTCCTAGGAACAGAGGCTGAGAGAAGCTGAGGTCATCAGGGGGGCCAAAGGGCACGATGCCCGCTGTGTGTGCTGCTCTCCAAGGTACTGAGGCAGGGCCCAGCTTGACAGGACCAGGATGCATGCTCATCACAAGAGCCTTCAGTTGCCTGTTACAACTCTCATTAAATCATTTTGTGATTTCCCATGAAATGTCTGTGTCTTCCACAAACTGAACTCCCAGAAACCAGGGACTACT
Source organism: Bos taurus (assembly GCF_002263795.3). Taxonomy (NCBI): domain Eukaryota; kingdom Metazoa; phylum Chordata; class Mammalia; order Artiodactyla; family Bovidae; genus Bos; species Bos taurus. The sequence goes on along the minus strand of NC_037345.1, from coordinate 41,465,098 downwards.
TCTGTCATGGTCTCTGCTAGACCTTGAACTTAGCATATTTCCCCAGGGTACAAAAAGCAAGAATCGAAAATTCCATACACTTTGCCAATCCTTTCCTTCACAAGGAAGTTTGTCATTCCAGGGAAATAAATGGCATTTTCAGAGGGCAGAGAAAGTCATGGGCAGACAGGGCATCTGACCACTGTGTTCAGCACACCTGCTGAAAGAGACTATAGATGTAGCGACAGGAGGATGAGTGAGCAGACCAGGGTCCTGTGCCCAGGGACAGTCGAGATGTGGAACAGACAAACACACGAGACATGAATGAGTAAATGAATGGGGCAGATTTTGAGTGTCATTAAATCCTACAAACCAGGGTAAAGTATAGAGTAACCGGGGCTTGGGGCCAGTAATACAAAAGATCCTCCAAGAAGGTGAAATTTGTGCTGAGAACTGAGTTGACAGAAAGAAGGAAGACTGAGACTTCCACAGTTTGGACTTTTGCCTCTGTAAGAAAAGCATTCGTATGAAAGTGACGGTTGAGAATGAGAAATCATAATACATTACTGGGGACTTGGAGGTTTGGGCCCTTCTAAGGACTTTTGGGGCTTCCCATGTGGCACTAGTAGTAAAGAATCTGTCACTACAGGAAACTTAAGAGACATGGGTTTGATCCCTGGGTCAGGAAGATCCCCTGGAGAAGGGGATGGGCTACCCACTCCAGTATTCTTGCCTGAAAAATCCCATGGACAGAGGAGCCTGGAGGGCTGCAGTCCAGAGGGTCGCAAAGAGTCAGACACCAGTGAAGCGAATTAGCATGCACAAAGGCTTTTTAGGTGCTCCCTGAAATGACTCCTAATTCCTAGCTGGCCTCCCCTCCCCACCATCTCCACCTCCCCTGGTGCTCATGGGCCCTAAGAGTGAGGGGTGCCCAAGTTTAAGGAGCATGAGCTGCCAGGAGCTTCTCCCCTGGATGCCCCACATGACAGACTGCAGGAAGGGCAATATGAGCTCTGGGATGCACGCGTGCGCCGAGCACGTGGGTAGGAGATGGAGAGGAGGTAAAACCGTGATCAGGGGCCAGAGAGTGGGCATCACAGGGCAGGTGGTGCTCACTGTGTCTCAGGTGTGAAACACCAAAGAGGCAGGTGCCCAGCAGCCACACCCAAGCGGGAATGCAGGTAGATCCGATCCGGGAGCACCTGTCGCCACCTGACTCAGAACTCACCCAGTGCCAGCGCGGGGAAGTGAGTCAGGCAGTGCAATCTGTGGTTCCTCGCACGAAACACGCTGCCATTCGCACACCGGCCCTTAATTCTATTCCTCCTCCTATTTTCCTTGCAAATGTATGTTTTGTGCGGCGTTATCCGTCACCCGGGCGCTGTCAATGAGATGTGTCACTCCTCTGTGTGTGCGTTCTGATAAAATGGCCTTAATGCATATGCAAATCCGTCTTCTCGGGAAGGAAGTGTGTGGAAACACTCACATTTGGCTGGAAGTCTTATACTGTGAAAATACCGAAGAAGCATATGCGTTAATTTTACCTTAAATTGCAGACAGAAGCCACCCACCCTGTCCTTGTCACACAGAACGGATCGGATTTGAGGCCTCAAATATACCATGAGATCCGCGTCAAGTTAGATGGAGGAAAGTGAGGTAGGTCCAGGAAGGCCAGACAAGGGACCTCAACTCCCCCTGCCCTCCCTTCCTCCCTTCTTTCTTTCCTTTTGCCCCTCCACCTCCTCCTCCTTACTTGACCTTCTCCTCCTCCTCCTTCTTCATTTTCTTCTCCCAGGTAACTCTTCTTAATTCAGAGTTGTATCATAGAGAACTACAGTCCTCTCTGTATTTTTTTCCAGACAAAAAGTGAGCATTAGAGCAAGACTGAAATGATCCTCAATGTGAATCTACAGTCACGTGCCAGATAAAAACCATCACATAGCAGGTAAAAGCAATAAAAAACGATGGTGCACCAGTCATGTCAAAGGCCAGGTCCGGAGATTCCAAGTTTCCATTTGGCTTTGGGTTTCTCTGCTGTTTTAAGGTCCTACTAGGATCACACCTTGGGAGACTGAATAGTGAGTAATACAGAGCTAAAGCATGTGGGTGGAAGAGAGCCATGATTTCAGGGTTAACTAAGAGCCATGAATTAACGCAGAATTAAGGGTTTCCTGGGAAGGGGAATGTTTGAACTTCAGCCTTCAAGCGTCTACAGATAAAAAAGAAAGTGAGAGGCCTCTGCAAGACAAATCTTCATATCTTGCCCAGGAGCTGAGTCACTCTTTCCTAAGACACATCTCACAAGAAAAAAGTAACCCAAGACCCCTAGTTCATTTTAAATCTTGACTAATGAATCCTCATTATAACCCTGTGAAATAGACACTCCACAGTATTGGTGGGGAAAGTAATGCTCAGAGAAGTAATATGTCCAAGGCCACCCAGCCTCTCAGTGATGGGCAGGGATTTGAATCTGAAGATTCTAGCTCTAGAGTCTTTGCCTGAAGTACTGAATGGCCTGCAAAGAGAGGAGTGGAGAGAAGACATGGCCTTTTCCAAGAACAACAGAAGTTTCCAACTGGCTAGACGTGAAGAGAAGAGATGAGTGAAGAGACGTAAAGCTGGAGAGCCAGTTGAGGTTGAGGAAAGGAGCCGTGGCAAGAGCCTAAACTTGAGATGGGGCAATGAGGAAGCAAGGATTTCCCCCAATATGGTGCAAGGATGGTTATATTAGGAGGATTGTTCTGGTTGTGAGATGCGTGGCATCTCCGAGGGTATGCTCGGAGCCTAGGCAGGGTCTCATCTACGGCCGAGGCGGGGGCAGAGGGAACAGAGTGGGTGCTAAACAATGAACAGATTAGAGCCGTGCTTTTAATAATACAGTGTTATGATGATCAACAGCCCATTTTCCATGCAGTTTACTTTTCAAAACCCCCTTTTATGTGATTTGCTTCACTTGAGTTTCCTGATAAAGCTAGGAGAGCAGCATCCTGACTCCTGTCCCACTGCTCATACACATGAAGCAGCCAGCAGCCGAATTCAGCCAGAGCAGGCCACATGAGCCCGGCATGGAATGACCTCCACTCTGAAGGGTCTGAGCAGACCCAGATCTCTACCATCACCCGTGGGCGACGCTGCTTGAGTTCAATGCTGTCACTCTTTGCAAGAGGCTGTTTGGAGAAACCTTCCAGGACCAACTTTCCAGAAGCTCTAAATCACACACCAGGACAATTTCAAAACTTTAAACATATTGGCACGTTTGATCACTATGATAATCCTACACCAAAAGTCTTGTTCTTGCTCCCATTTTATAGAAAAGGGAACAGTGGCTCAGAGAAGTTAGGAAACTTGCCTGAGATTACACAGTGAGTGAGACTACAGCCTATAAAAGAAACAGCTGCCTAGGAGAACCCCAGCAGGCCAGGCTTTTAAAGAACCCTTTACAGAGCAATTGTTTCTTGGAAATATTGGAAGATAAAGGGATCAGTGCAAGCTAGGGCATCACACTGATTTGCTCATAATAGATATCATAGGTATTAAGTGCAGTTTATCCTGAGTGTAATTAGCAGACGCTTTTCAAATGTGATGATAATTGCAGTCCATTGTTTCTACAGTAATTTACAGAAATAAGGAAACTCTACTGTTGCTCATTCCTGGAAGAGAAGGGAGAGAGCTCCTGCTCAAGAATCAACTGATGTTTGTGGCCAAATAATGCAACAGTCACTGGTCATGGTTACCAATGGACCCTCACACCTGCAGAAATGACCACTTGCACTAATATTCTCAAGATAAAATATGATTTGCCTATTTGGTTGGGACTCAAAATCAAGGGTAAGAAGACTAGCATACCTGCTGTCATTTTGGCTACAAGATGTTTATTGTTTTAAAATCTCTGCAGATAGCCACCTCTGATCTCCTGGTTAGAACTGGAAAGTGCCTTTCTCTGATGTGTCTAACTAATGATGCTCTAAGAACAATTTGGTCACCACTGGCCGAGCATCAGCTGGACTGCAGAGGCATCAGGCATCCCCACCCCCCTCCTCCAAGTAGTACTTCCTGCTGAAGACCTAGATCTCACAATAAGCAAATGTCTCTTCTGGCCAGTCCCAACTTCAGGGCATCTGGTATCACGCTGGTACCTTTCAATGTCATGATATTAGAACTGTTTTGCTGATCCTACACTACACGTATCACCCAAGCTCGCATCATTTGTTTGCTCATGAGCCCAAGGACACGGCCTTGGGAGGAACCTTTCACTTCTCAATCCCAAACCTGCAGGTGACGGCAGAGGGGTTTTGCCCCTGCGGTGATTTTTGTTTATTTACAACATCATGCTATTTACCTCTCCTAGCTTTTTACCTCCAATCATCCTCTTGAGTAATTACATTTCTTAAGGCAGAGCTGTCTTTTGACATCTATCAAAACAAAGAGGGAGAAGGCTGCTAATAGAAATCCTTTTGTCAAAGCCAATCTCTACAGGGACAGGGAGGCTCCTGCATGTGACTTCTGCTGTCAGAAACTGAATGATCTCGGGGTGTCAAGAACATTCTGTCAATGGCTGAGGCCAGCCCAGCAACATCTAAGGCAAAGGTGAGATTTATGTCAGAATGAAAAGACTGGGGCTTATGAAGTCCAGGTCAAATTAGGTTAGGCCATTTGACAGTGTCTTACCCTTCAGGAAGACCGCATAAGTTCTAGCTGTCCCGGTGTCTGAAATATCCCTAGCAGAAGAGACAGCTGGGACACCACCCAAGGCTGGCCCTCCCGGGCCTCTGCCAGGACTTGACATTGCGCTCTGAGGCAGCTCTTGCTGGGGAGCTCTTGCTGAGTGCTTTTTATCCCACTGGGCTCTGGAAGCAGAGCTTCCATAAATTCACACGTACACATCGCCTGCTTCCCCACCCCCACCCTGGCAACACTGGGCAAATTTCAAAAGACACTAAATTTGATAACTAACACTTATTACTCATTGCCCTCTCCACATATTCTTGGCAGAGGTTAGAAACTGACATTTGCAGCTGAAAATAATGCATTGTCAAATAGGAAAACTGCAGGCTATAATTTTTAACACTTGTATCTGTTATTTTAAACATGAAACATTGCATCAGTTTGACATTAATTTATATAATGGGGACCGAAAAGGATAATGCAATCTTAGTGACCACCTCCATTTAATTAACTGACAGTGAGAGCCACTAACCAAACCTATGGAATTACCACACACAAAAACAAAGGCTGTTTGTACACCTTCCGTCATGCATTATTGAAATGCACCATGTCATTAGGGAAAATAATCAGGATGCTAGTGTGAAGCCAGCCACTGATAAATGCAGACACAAAACTTTTATGAAAGTTTGTAAATACAGTATTGTATGGAAATTCTGATGCATATTGGCTTTCCTGAGCATCGTAAAGTGTTTTATTATGAAAAAATTGGATAAGATACTTATCTTTTAAATTGGAGTTTAATATTTTATTAGTGCCAGGCACATAATTCTCATCAAATGGCAGGAAACTCTTTTTTGTATGGATATAAATGTCTAGAGTTTAATATTTCAAAGATAAGTACCTACCGCTGCATCTATCACACAGCAGCTTAATGGAATTTACTTTTTCTTAAATATTTATACTGTATATGTGTTTGCTAGTCAAGTGATTATAGAACTCTAAGGTGGAGGGCAAGGCTGGTCATGTTATTAAGAAGACAAGCTGCCCATGCATTCTACTTTTCTGTATGTCATTAACCTGGACGGGGAGAGAAATAATTAAGTGATTCAGAACTAGGGGCTGAAGAGGGGAAACAAGAAAGAGCTGCTCCTCAAAACCAAAGAGCCAGAAAGTTTCTTTGATTTAACCTGAGTTTACAGACAACTTCTCAGAAGAAATTAAGTTTAACTAATTAGAGCAAAATGAGGGGGAGAGAAAGGCATTTGGCTTGAAAAGGGAAATTGCATTGTGTTCTCAACATCTTTCTCCCTCTGCCCCCTTGCCTCCACCGGGCAAGCTTCTTCCCAGGGACTGAGGGTGCAGCCACTGCTCCCCACTCCTCAGCCCTGCAAACTCTTTCATCGGGCCTGAGAAATGCTTTCTGATCCATGCTGATACAATTACCTAGCCTTTATTGGCAATTTAGACCTGCTTTTAGGGACATTTTAGAGCAAATGATGTTTTCTTGATATTTTAAAAAAAGCAGTGCTATTCGCTATACCTTTGGGATAAGGTAGAAACCAAGTTAGAGGCTCATTAGAGGCTGATTGCTACAATGCGGTTTTTTTGTTTTGTTTTGCTTTTGTTGATGTTGTCGGGAACCGAGCTATCCAAACTGCAGGCGTGGGCCGGGTGACTCTCTGCTCTCCCTCAAAAAGTATTTTTTATTTTCTGTTTTTGGGTGAAATGCGAACCAGGATTTACTGCTTCTGTACTTAGAAAGGTCTTAAAAATCCTCCCATTAGTAGAAAAGATATGAAAATGGGCTCAATAAATTTTCTCATCTGCACATATGCCAGGGAGAGGTAGGGGGCTGGTTCCTTTAGCAGGTGGATGTCCAGTTTATAAGACACATGCTTCCCTCTCTGATGGCGTTCAGGCCCATATTAACCAGGGAGCGGTTATATTGACAGTAAATAAAACCAGCTGTCCTGAAGGGCTTTCTGACAGGGATTTAAATAGAGTGACATTGAAAGCCACACAATGGAATTAGTGAGGTCACAGAAGCCCACAACGTTTCCTGTCCACCCAGTGAGCTGCCAAACCAGACACGCCCAGCGAGATTTAATTCAGACACCACTTTGGCAAAACCACATCCCCAAAGCGGGCCAGCTCCTGCCCTGGGGTCTGCAGCAAGAGAGGGCAGTGGGAAGACGGTGTGTGGCCATCAGCAAGGGGAGCCTGGGCTCACGCTCTGTCTCCCAGAGACCCGGAGTCCCAACTGCAGGTCTGGCTGTCAGTTCCTGTCCCTGCTCCCTCTGGCTGCAGAAAGCACAGGTCCATACCCGGTCGGGGAACTAAGATCCTGCAAGCCAAAAATAAATAAATAAATAAAATAAAATTCTCTTCAATGAGACTGCATCAGCAAGAGAGAACTCAGCTGTGAGAAATAAAGCCTGTTTATTTAAAACATATTCTTTCAAGAAAATGGTGTTTCCTAGATCCCCATGGGCACAGGACTGTGCCAAGTGCATATTTTCTGCACTGGGACAGGGTTGACTTCAGCCTCCCGGGGCTCATCCCACATGCTCAGCTGAATCTGGGCTCCTTGTCTGCTCTGGGATCTGGGCCCGGCCAGCCTTCAGACCTCACTCTGATGTTCCTCCCCATCCTGTGTCCAGTGCACTGGCCACGCCACTTCTAGCCCCTGTCCTTGCTTTTCCTCTGCCTGAAATGCCCTCCCGTGTGGGCGCAGTGGCTCCTCCATCACTTCGTCGCCATTGGTTTTTGCAGTTGTGCTGGGTCTTTTTTGCTGTGTGCAGGCTTTCTCTAGTTGTGGCAAGTGGGGGCTGCTCTCTAGTTGCTGTCTGCTAGCTTCTCATTGCAGTGGCTTCTCGCTGCAGAGCACAAGCTCTAGCATGGGCTCAGTAGTTGAGGCTCAGGGTCTTAGTTGCTCCACAGAGCCTTGTACCTGCAGGCCTGTTAAATGAGGTCAATGTAGCTCAAAGCCACCGGAAGTGTGCAAATCGGCCAGCAGGGGGCACTGAGGAGGCATGCATGTGCCCAATGGAGCCAGTTGCTTCCAGGGTGTCAAATCTCTCCACAATGTAAGTGTATGGATTGATGCCTGCAGTGTTCTCCATCATAGGCTGGAACTCCAGAGAAGGCTGCCAGGTAACTTTCGCCAGCAGTAAGCTCAGACCACCTGGGGAAGTTCTGGCCCTCACACCACGGCAGGTCCCAAGTCAACAGTGTGACTGGGGTTCCAGAAAGCCAAGCTCATTCAGATCCAGCTGTCATATCCGAGTGGACCAGGGAACCCCAACCCAGACCTCAGGGCTGAGGATGACTCTCCAGGCACCAGATCCCGGGACCAGCCGGAGAGTAAGGGATGCGGAAGCAGATTACACAGTTGGGATATGTAGGAGCAGGGTCAGGTCTGAAGGGCCCACACAGCTTCAAGAGTGTCCCATTGTGGGTGGCCAGGACCTGCATGCGTCCTACCAGGACCCTCAGGTGAAGCCCTAGGGCCTGGCTCGTGGGCACGCCCTGGACAGCAGAGAGTGCAGTCGGGCATGTGTGCCTGCCAGGGGTGAGGAGATGTAAATGCAGGGCCTGCACTGCCCAGTAAATGCCCCGGCCTGGAACTCAAGAAGTGTGGCAGTTCTGTCCCTGGTGCTAGGAGGCTGGGTTAGGTGGTGACAGCAATCTCAGGGAATGTCCTTGTCTAGAGAAAACAGGTCAACCCATGTAGGTCTTGGGACAGTGCAAATTGTCTCCCAGGTTTCAAGGGCAGGGCACTGGTGTTATTCTTAGCTGTCCCCAGAGTTCGGAGCTCCTGCCCCCGTAGCAGAAGTACTGAGTGCTTGTTCACTGGAATATATCTATCACTCTCTTTAATGGTGAGGAGAGAACAGAATCCAGGGCTCTGCAGATAAGAGCAATTAAGGGGGAGACAAGCCCCCCAGGAAGAAACACTGTTGTTTTTAGAGAAGTTTTCAAACATGCAATTCTGCAGAAAGTACATCCTTCTTCCTCTTTTCATTTCTAGGACACAGTCTGAAAAGACAATGATACTTTGTATATGTGTGGGGTGTGAGGATACAGTTCGCTTCTTGTGTGTCTAAATCCTCACAGTCCTCAAATGGCCTTTCCCATATGAGAATTCTCTCTCATCAACATGGCTCCCTGCATTTCCGTAAAAAAAAAAAAAACATAAATAAATAAAGTAAAAAAGTATAAAGATGGTGCAACGAGACCTCTGGGTCAGGCAAAGCCTGCAGAGCTTGAGCCGGCTACCAGACAAATACAAGGGAGTGATTATTACAGGCCACACTGCCTCCCGCTTAGCATGAGGGAATCATTTGGGGAGAAAGATTCAGTTTCATAAAAATGATTTCCAAGAGCTGTTTTGTGAGTAGTAGAATGTTGGGTATCTTTTTCTTTCTTTCTTTTTTTTTTTTTTTTCCACTTTCACCAAAATGAATAAAAACTTTATGTTCAGTGCGGTACTTAGGTATTGGTTTTGTTAATTTCTTAAAACAAATTGGCTCCCCAGTAAATCCCAGACTTGGACAGCCACATTAAGCTAGCAGTGGGGAGGCAATCTGAGCATGATTATCCTGCAAGAGAATTCCCAGAATTTCATCCAAACTGTGATTTGTTCTGTTATAAAAGGCCTATAAAACCCAGTATAGAAATTCCTGCAGGAAACTCGAGTGTTTAAATATCTGCAATTACTCTCTCATGATTAAAGAAAAAGATGAAGGACAGGACATCAGCACCCAGCAGAAAGTTCAAGGTGTGGCCTGAGCCATAAATCACAGAGGGGGCGGGGGGACCTTGAGGCTAATTCACAAATCAGCTCAGGGCTCCAAGATGCTCTGTATGGACTTGGCCGGGAGGGATAAGAGCCTGGGCCGGGAGGTACATGACATGCCTTACACCTAGGTTCATGGAAAATCACCTTGAAACTTCTAGTAAAGGGAGCCCCTGGTAGCCTGGAACCCCTGTGATGGCAAGGCTCAGTAGGTTCAGTTGTCATTTCAGCTTTCTGCAGAAGCAGTGCTTCAGGACTGCCGAGAACATAAGCTTTCCTGCCTCACAATTACCTTATTCACAGAAGCCCACACCACATCTCCCAGACTCTGGCCCTCCTTTCCAACTCCTGGGTTGGTTCTGTCAGGCCTTGTATATGACACTTCTGAGCTGGCTTGAACAATTTCCTTTTCCTAAAGCTCCATCTTCTAAATGGTGATCTTTAACCCCATTCCCTACAATGACGTCTCAGGGTAACACCCAGCGGTCCCATGTTACAGATGAGGAAGCTGAGGTCCAGTCTGGCATAGAGACCAGCCCTGGAAGGAAAGCCCACCGTCCTGATTCCTCACCTCCATCACACGCAGGAAACCATCCGTCATCTCTAGAGTTCTAGCCAGGCTGCAGGGCACCTTCATCCCAGCTGGACTTTCTTCCCCGCTGCAACACACCAGCTGTCAACCCCCAGCTGTCCTAAGCCTCTCTGGCTTGCTGCTTGGCAGGCAGGTGCTTCGGATAGCAAATGCATCTGCAAGGACCCCTAAGAGCTTTGGGTTCGTAGAGGAGTGGTGGATCAGCCAGTGGCTGACATCATCTCCAGGTTAAAGGAGCAGCCCCAAACCCTGAGCGATGACCTTGTCTCATCACCTCTCCAGTCAGTGCCAGTGAAGTTGCTCAGTCATGTCTGACTCTTTGTGATTCCATGGACTGTAGCCTACCAGGCTCCTCCATCCATGGAATTTTCCAGGCAAAAGTACTGGAGTGGGTTGCCATTTCCTTCTCCAGGTCTCCAGTCAAAGAAGCCTGAAATTGCCAGTATCAGAGTGCTCTCCATCTCCATTGGCAGTGTACTTTCCGACACACTTGTAACTCATCTCCAAGATTAAACTAGAGCTTTTGCTGATAACATGTGTGGTGCCAAGCTCCTGGGGGCAGGAGCTGTCAGTTCCCCTCTCCATCTCCTCCCAGCCCAGTGCCCAGCACAGAGCAGGCACTCATGGGTATATTGTGAGCGGATGGTTGAATGGCCTTAAAGGACATTCTGTGGAGTTTGCACATCACCCTGGAGACCATATGTTGAATGTCTTGGTTAATTCACTCCCCTTCCTTCTCACTGGTCTTTAGAGAAGTAGATCAGGGTTGCCTGTGAGGCTTTTCTCCCTCTGGGAGCAGCAGCCTGACTTCTCAGGCAGCCAATGAAGGGTGCCCATTACCGAGCTGACCTCAGAGGGGCTAGGATGATATTGGCACCTGGTCTCCAATACAGGCCAGCTGGAACCAGCACTTTGGGGCATTCTTTCTCAATCTCTCTCTCTCTTTCTCTTTGAATTCTACTACCTCCCTCCCTTCTTTCCTCTTTCTCTTTCTACCACCCCGCTCAGAACTGGGAACAATGTACTGACAAGTCAAAGTGGAGGATAAGGAAGACCGTGGAAACACACGTAGCTCAGGTTCTTGTAAGCCCCAGAACATCCGTGTAGGTCAGAGATGACAAATGGCAGAGCCTCGGAGGTGTGTAATCCATTTATTGATTTCTAGCTGTTCCTCCCTCTCGTTCTGCGGGCCTCTAGGGAGAGAGAGGCACAGATTCTTAGGGCTGAAATTGTGCAGGAAGGACACGGGTTTCCTACTGGCCAGATATCTGAAGCTGCTCAGCGAAAATATGGAGCCCATTATAGGGAAACATGGTTCGTGTTTCCAATGGAGACAAATAACCCCACTCCCACTCTTGGGCTGGGTCTCTGTGTCGCTGCTGCTGCTGCTGAATCGCTTCAGTTGTGTCCGACTCTGTGCGACCCCAGAGACGGCAGCCCACCAGGCTCCCCCGTCCCTGGGATTCTCCAGGCAAGAACACTGGAGTGGGTTACCATTTCCTTCTCCAATGCGTGAAAGTGAAAAGTGAAAGTGAAGTCACTCAGCCGTGTCTGACTCTTAGCGACCCCATGGACTGCAGCCCACCAGGCTCCTCCATCGATGGGATTTTCCAGGCAAGAGGACTGGAGTGGGGTGCCATTGCCTTCTCTGCTCTGTGTCACTAGAAAGGCCAAGAGCAGGGGGCAGCCCTTCTTCCTAACCACGTGGTGCAGTCCATGAGGGTCATGGACTGATAAGAATAAAGGGAATAATACTATTTAACAAGGACTGAAGATATGCTATATGGTGGGGACTCTTTCAACTCACATTTGCTAACTTCTTAAACCCCCGCAGCTCCTATGCAAAGCAGAGTCTGTGTTTCTCATCCCAGATCTGAACTAACCTGCAGGCCATGGGACCCCTCTAAGCTTCAACTTTTTCAGCTATAAAATAGAGATAATTGCGTAGCCCTCCATTTGGCCTAAGTAAAAAAAGAAAACTTCTTTATATGTATATAACTTCTCAGGACATTCATTCTTTCCAGAAATATCTCCACTAAGGATCTGGAAAAATTAGTCCCAGGAATGAAGATGAAAGAGAATGGAAATTGGGGATTCTAAATTTTTTTTTCATATAGGCCATAAAGTAAATGTTTTAGGCTTTGTGGGTCTCTGTAGCAACCCTTCAAGTCTGCAGATTGAGAGCATCCAGAGACAGTATGTGAAGGAATGACTACGCCCCCATAACACTTTATGTTTTTATTTTTATTGAAGTATAGCTGCTTTACAATGTTAATTCCTGTTATACAGCAAAGTGATTCAGTTACACATGCATATATGTATATATGTGTGTGTGTGTGTATATGTATATATATTCTTTTAAAAATATCTTTCCATTATGGTTTATCATAGGAATTTTTTTTTTTTTTAATTTTCAATGTTGTATTAATTTATGCTGTACCAGAAACAGGTCAGGCCAGCCATGGGCTGGATTTGGCCCCCAGGCCATGGTTTGCCAAATTCTGAAGAAGTCTGCAAAGTATCCTCTCCCATTGCGTCCAGGGCACGTCTACCATAAAGTGAAAGAGTCATCAAAGGTGGTTCTGAGATGTAGAAATCAAATACTATCCTCTCCATTCTTCTCCCTTTTTATTTTAAGGATGAATGAACTAAATAAGGTGACACTAATCAAAAATGTCTGAAGTCTGAAGATCTCTAATTCACATAGTGAATGAGCCTGGGGTTTTCATCTTAAACATGGAGAGTTCATGAACGTAAGTCTCTGGCATGGTTTACCGGATTATAATTGACAAAAGAAACAGTAAAAATAGATTAATGCTAACATGAGTGATCAATTTCCCCCTGAAGTACCACGCAGGATTACTTTGCACATTTACTTCATTTCTACGGCTTCCTTCTGACAGTCTCGAATCCTCTGCAGCAGGCTCTAGGATTCCTTGTACTACATTGGGGTGATGGTACCATGTTTCAAAGTTATTCAGAACCTGATTGGCCGTGTTCCTGAAATACATTTTCCTAACCTCAAGATAAAGATCCATGCATCTCTTTACCCTTTAAACAAAAAAGCTATTGTAATGGCATGTAGTCTGAGGCATGGTCTGAATACCAAAACCTGTGCATGCACTGCTAAACTGTTTAAGTATGGAAGAAGTAGTGTCTAATAGCATCAGGAAATTGAAATTTAAAAATTTTTCTCACTCACTTATTTGATGAGAACTGGGTATGCTGACAGGTGAAGCAGAAAGCCATTTTTCAAGTTAAATGCCAAGTGGTTATATAGCATAATATTCAGTCAAAATTAACCACCTCACTGCTGCACTGACACCCAGCGTATTTAATGCCAACGGTTCCTGCAAAGAAAACGGCAGACCTTTGGGATTGCCTTCAGAAGGGGAAAGGAACTGTTACTAATACTTCAATTATTCAGTAGGCGCCCCGACTCTCTGAGTGGGAAAAATGGACTGGCAGCCACACTGACTCTCTCAAATACCACGTGGAGCTGGAATCACTGCCTTCCAGGCCCCTCTGGGTCCGCCAAACCAAACTCCAGAAATTTCTGGATTTATATGTGCCTCCGGCAGACTCTCTACTGGCAAACCCTTTCAAAAAAAAGCAAGTAGACATCTGCCTGCACGCACTGGCACCAGGGATGTAGGGGAGACTGGTTTTCTGAGCTAGTTTCCTTGTGCCTGTAAAGTAAGATCCCCCAGCCTCCAGGAAATCAGAGATCTACATACCGGAGCACTGTGGGTGCAGAGCCCTGGGCACAGGCAGCAGGGAGGCATCTCAGGCAGGAGCTTGGGAATCCCCATCTGCGGGCAGGCAGAACGACAAAAACAGCCTCTTGTTGGAAATTCTAGACACTTTTTTCCTGGACAATTTTATCAACGAACATGCCCTGATGCCCCGGCTAATGCCCCAGGAAGTGCATCCCTCAGATTCCAACCACAGAAAGAAACAGGCTGTGGGATCCAGTCGAAGCTTCCAGAGGGGCCTCTTCTTCCTTCCCACAAAGGTAAGGACACCTGTCTATAAAGTGCAATGTCCAGGGTGCCTCCTGAGTGTCCTGGGACCTGCCAGGAACAAGAGGATAGCCAGACTAGACCCAGGTCCATTAGGCATCGATCAAAGTTATCCTGCCAGAAGGATGATCTCAAAATGTTTCATCTCTCCAGCTTTCCAGTCCCTCCACAGTGTTTTATTGACCTCTTAGAACCACTCTGGGAGATAAGAAGAGATTACCAGGGTCCCCTTATACCCCAAAAAGGGATACTGGTCGGCCCAAGTCATGGCATTTACTGGTGGACAGACCAAGCCTAGTATCTTGATCTCTTGGTTCCAAGTCTTATGGGCCTTCTTTAAAAAGTAACTGATATTAAAAATATTTTTTAAATGAAAACAAATTAAAGAAAAACTTTTCCTGTCAATGTTTATTTTTGCCAACTTGGATAATACAGAAAAATAAATTTTAAAAAGCCACTGCTTCTAATTCTACCACCTACCAACTGGCAGTAATGTATAGGTCTCTTTCTCTTGGTCTTTTTTCTGTGTATAACTCTGTGTGTGTGTGTGTAAGGATTTATTTGGGGGGGCATTCTTTTTCACTGAGTTAAAAGTTACATATATTGTATGATAATAAAGTTACTCACAGATAGTTTGAAAATCCAGAATATATCATAATTTAGCCAGTTCATTAGCATAGACTATTTAGGATTTTAATTTTGTTGTTACTAAAAGAAAGAAAGAAAGTGAAGTCACTCAGTCATGTCTGACTCTTTGTGACCCCATGGACTGTAGCCTACCAGGCTCCTCTGTCCATGGGATTTTCTAGGAAAGAGTACTGGAGTGGCTTGCCATTTCCTTCTCCAGGGAGTCTTCCCAACCCAGGGATCAAACCCAGGTGTCCCACATTGCAAGCAGATGCTTTACCTTTTGAGCCACCAGGGAAGTCCTTTGTTTGTTATTGTCATTATTACTATTCTGAGTGTCTCTGTGCATATTCCTGTATCAGTCATTCTGACCATTGTCTTTGGGGCAAAATTCTAGATGGGAAATTACTTGCCTACCTCACTTCCCTGAACTACCTTCCTGGGCCTACACCAGGTTCTTCTCCAAATAACTCAAGCCTGTCTCCTTGGCCTCTTTTAGAGGGAGCCAGTCCTGACTCAGGACTCTTTTGAGCCACACCAGGGCTTCCCAACCTCAACCCTGGCACTACTGAGACTCAGGGCCATAGAATTCTTTGTCGTGGGGGCTGTTCTGGCCACTGCAAGGTGTTCAGAAGCATCCCTGGCCTCTACCCACTAGATGCCAGTAGCACCCTCTCATTCATGGCAATGGAAAACGCTTCCAGAAATTACCAAAGGTCTCCGGAGGGCAGAACTCCCCTTGGGTGAGAACTGCTGAGCTAGACCTTGGTCTGGCAACACAACCAGATGGAGCAGTTAGCAACTGCGTGAGGGAAGGAGAATCTAACTCCAAGAATGTCAAAGTGTTAGTTGCTCAGCCGTGTCCAACTCCTCAACCTCATGGACTGTAGCCCGCCAGGCTCTTCTGTTCATGGAATTCTCCAGGCAACAATATTGGAGTGAGTCACCACTCCCTTCCCAGAGGATCTTCCTGACCCAGGGATCAAACCCGGGTCTCCTGCACTTCAGGCAGATTCTTTACCACCTGAAAGTGAAAGTGAATGTAGTCGCTCAGTTGTGTCCGACTCTTTGCAACCCCATGAACTGTAGCCTACCAGGCTCCATGAGCTATGACTAATTATTCCCAAATCAAGCCCTGTGTATTAAATGTTCAGTTCAGTTCAGTAGCTCAGAAGTATCAACTCTTTGCCACCCCATGGACTGCAGCACACCAGGCTTCCCTGTCCATCACCAATTCCCAGAGTTTGCTCAGACTCATGTCCATTGAGTCAGTGATACCATCCAAACATCTCACCCTCTGTCATCCCCTTCTCCTCCTACCTTCAGTCTTTCCTAGCAACAGGGTCTTTTCCAATGAGTCAGTTCTTCATATCAAGTGGCCAAAAGTATTGTAACTTCAGCTTCAACATTAGTCCTTCCAATGAATATTCAGGACTGATTTCTTTTAGGATTGACTCATTTGATCTCCTTGCAGTCCAAGTGAATCTCAAGAGTCTTCTCCAACACCAGAGTTCAAAAGCATCAACTCTTTGGTGCTCAGCTTTCTTTATGGTCTAACTCTCAAATCCATACATGACTACTGGAAAAACCGTAGCTTTGACTAGATAGATCTTTGTCAGCAAAGCAATGTCTCTGTTTTTTAATATGCTGTCTAGGTTGGTCATAGCTTTTCTTCCAAGGAGCAAGTGTGTTTTAATTTCATAGCTCCAGTCACCATCTACAGTGATTTTTGAGCCTAAAAAATAAAGTCTGTCCCTGTTTCCTTTGTTTCTCCATCTATTTGCCATTAAGTGATGGGACCAGATGCCACAATCTTAGCTTTCTGAATGTTGAGCTTTAAGCCAGCTTTTTCACTTTCCTCTTTCACTTTCATCAAGAGGCTCTTTAGTTCCTCTTCACTTTCTGCCATTAGGGTGATGTCATCTGCATATCTGAGGATATTTATATTTCTCCTGGCAATCTTGATTCCAGCTTGTGCTTCATTCAGCCCAGCATTTCCCATCATGTACTCTGCAAATAAGTTAAATAAATAGGATGACAATATACAGCCGTCTTTTCCCAATTTGGAACCAGTCCCTTGTTTCATGTCCAGTTCTAACTGTTGTTGACCTGCATATAAATTTCTCAGGAGGCAGGTCAGGTGGTCTGGTATTCCCATCTCTTTCAGAATTTTCTACAGTTTGTTTTGATCCACACAGTCAAAGGCTTTAGCATAGTCAATGAAGCTGAAATAGATGTTTTTCTGGAACTCTCTTGCTTTTTCTATGATCCAATGGATGTTGGCAATTTGATCTCTGGTTCCTCCGCATTTTCTAAATCCAGCTTGAACATCTGGAAGTTCTTGGTTACATACTGTTAAAGCCTGGCTTGGAAAATTTCAAGCATTACTTTGCTAGTGTGTGAGATGAGAGCAATTGTGCAGCAGTTTGAACATTCTTTGGCATTGCCTTTCTTTGGGATTGGAATGAAAATTGACCTTCTCCAGTCCTGTGGCCCCTGCTGAGTTTTCCAAATTTGCTGGCATATTGAGTGCAGCACTTTCACAGCACCATCTTTTAGAATTTGAAAAAGCTCAGATGGAATTCTATCACCTCCACTAGCTTTGTTCATAGTAATGCTTTCTGAGGCCCACATGACTTTGCACTCCAGGATAGCTGGCTCTAGGTGAGTGATCACACCATCATGGTTATCTGGGTCATTAAGATCTTTTTTGTATAGTTCTTCTGTGTATTCTTGCCAACTTATCTTAATATTGTCTGCTTATGTTAGGTCTATACCATTTCTGTCCTTAACTGTGCCCATCTTTGAAAGAAATGTTCCCTTGGTATCTGTAATTTTCTTGAAGAGATCTCTAGTCTTTCCCATTCTATTGTTTTCCTCTGTTTCTTTGTATTGTTCACTTAGGAAGATTTTTTTTTTTTTTAATCTCTCATTGCTGTTCTTTGGAACTCTGCATTCAGATGGATACATCTTTTCTCCTTTGCCTTTAGCTTCTCTTCTTTCTCAGCTGTTTGTAAGGCAGTCTAAGACAACCATTTTGCCTTTTTGCATTTCTTGTTCATGTAGGTCTACATATATACCGACAAGTCATCCCTCACACTGGAGGAGGGCATGGCAACCCCCTCCAGTATTCTTCCCTGTAGAATCCCCATGGACAGAGGAACCTGGCAGGCTATAGCCCATGGGGTCGCAAAAAGTCAGACATAACTGAATGACTAAGCACAGCACACAGCATCCCTCTACAAAATTAACTTCCTTCTTATTCCCACAGCATTGTACCCACACTTGCACACTGCTGGGTGATGACTTGATGATACCATTGTTACTTTTTTACTTATTGTTTCCCTCCTTTCCTAGACCTCTGAGTCTCAGGGGTACAGTGTTTCTTATCCATTTTTTTTTGTCTTTGATATAGAACAGTGTTAGTACAGAGTAGCTTACATTGAATGTATGAATGAATGAATCTAAAATGAGACCAAGACACACACGCACTCACATATGCACACCTATAGCCCATGTGTGTGTCCACATGCACGCTGTGTGTGCATACACATGCATGGGCTGCCACCAATAAATGCATCTTTTGTTTTTGACTACACTCTGATTTCAGATGGCAAAATTTCTCTATGGAGGCATTAAAAATTTCCTCAATCTGGATCGAATAACATTTGGGGAGTCAGGAGCAATGTATTTTCCAGTGAGGTAGGACCCCTACTTTTAAATAAGGGTACTTAGGGTTGTCAGAAGAGAAGGAAACTTTCTCTATTGCCTTAAGAGACAATTTACTGCATCATTAACACATGTCGTTTAATGGAAAGTCCTGTTATTTTTGGAGAAAGAAATGCATATTCCATACTAAATATAATAACAACATAAACCTTTAATAAATAATTGTAACAGTTTATAAATATTTAAATAGTAAATCTAAAAGTCCTGAGGGACTATAGAAGGCAAGCAGGAAAGATCTGACTTGTAAAGCACTAAAAATAGGCTCTGACACATTTGCGTTTAGATTTTTTTTGTATTTTTGCAGGCAAGAGAATATATAATGGGGCCTTTTTGCAAAAACAATGGTTAGAGCAAAGTGATCGTCCTAGTAAAGAAACTGTTGAGGATGAAATGTATCAAAAGGCTTAACCAAGCAGAGAAAAGCCCCCAACCTTCCACGGTGTGTCTCTCACTTCAGCTATAGACATCTAAAATATTCACACTCAGCACCGGGTTAAGCAGAGACAATCCATGTCAGAGCAGACAGTTGGACCTGCAGAAGATGCCAGGGAAGTCCCACTACTCGTTTCTGAGAACAACTCTATGCCAAGTTGGGTAGTGTTTCAAGGGGATCTTGCCACTGGTATGCACAAGCTTTTATAATCCAAGATCTGGTATTAATAATATCCCTTTGATTACCGATGACAAAATGGAGATCCAGAGAGGTTAAGAAAGGCCACCACAGGCCACCTTCTATTGAGCAATGGAATTGGGATTTGAATCTAGGTTTGCCAGGCTGGATGCACTTCCTGATATGGAAGTGCATGGTTTTCCCCAGACTCACCCCAGTGTAGAGAAGCCACACCTCATTTGTCCTACTCAGCAGGAACAAGTTTCATTACTTTATCTAACTAGGCGCAATAGTGGCCAACATCATTTCAGCCATGCCGTTTTCATTTTAAGTCAATCCCGTGTATCTCCTAATCCTTGCCAAGGAAACATAAGTAGGCGTCTCTCAAGGAGGGTTGTACTTTGGGGACAATGTCCTTCCTCCCAAGAGAGAGATTTCTCCTTGTTTCTCTGGTTATCACATGTGTAGTTGCAGCAAACACCTTGTAAATATAAGGGGAAGCAGCCTTAGGGCAAAGCAGCTCTGAGAATAGGAGGAAAGAGAGGTGGGAACAACTCAGGCCATTGGTAATGATTGAGGCCATCTCCTGGGCACACCCTAGCTCCGAACATGACATAATATATTACTTTATTATTTAAGACAGCCGGAGTCAGGATTGTCTGTTACTTGCAGCCAGAAGCATTCTAACAGATCAAGGGAAACACACAAGGGAACAGTTATGGTGTGGCGTTCAAGTAGGCCTGCAGAAACGGTGGTTGATTGGACCGCAGTCCACAGGGGGTCAACTTCAGCCAAGGGGCAGCTCCTGATTGCCTCCCCAGCTTCCAGGTTAAACTGCTTGTTTTTATTTGAAAATTCCCTCCTTTCCACATGAGGATTTCCCCTCCCTCATTCTGTATCAGATGGGTAGCTGGGAAATGACCAGTCTCCTGATGGGAGGCGGTCCTGGTGGGAGGCACTGACCACCGGTAGGACAAGCTGTAAAGCCCAGCCCCCTAGCCATCATGCTGGTTCAAGAATGATCTTGGGTTCTATTTCAGGCCAATGAGATATGAAAAGAGGTTTTCTTAGAACTCCCATAAAAGGAAGTTTCTCGTTGTTCTAAAACAAAGTCCTTCTCTCCTCTCTCTTTTTCCCTGGGTTTGGTCAAGAAAACAATCAAAGAAACCTGGGATTCGCTGGCAGCCACCTTTCTCACAAAGGGGGGTGGTAGCCACACGATGAAGTGGGGGCCGTAAGCAGCAGAGTAGAGAGGGAGAAAGGAAAGCATTGCATTGGCCTTACAGTCCTTCCCACATTTAGAATTCCCTGTTACCTGAACCAATAAATCCCTTTTATGGTTCTTACCAGTTTGAGTTAGAGTGCCTATTACTTGGAAACAAAGGCATTGTAGCTGGTTCACATACATCTATCTGCCCGGCTTTCTAACAGAAATTCCAAGGCAGGCATTCAGGGGTTTGCTCCCAGAGACTGGAGCCAGATGTGTCCAGCCCTCACTGGTGAGTGGACCAGCGGCTGCTGGGTTTCGGCAGCCTCCATACAAAGCTGGAGGAGAGAGCACCGGCGGTACATGTTGGAAGCTGGTACATACTGGAGTGCATAACGTGGCACATGGTGGAGAAGGGGTGGAGAACCAGCACAAGGGGGTCAAAGAAAATCTTTCCAGACTCGGAGTCTATTTGCTCAATCCACTGAACTCTGGGCAGCCCCTCAGAACAAGCCCTTTCTGGGCCTTGAGGATATGTCTGTCCAGACTTGCAAGTGAATGAAACAGCAGAAAGGAGCAGATACCCCACCCCAAGACACCATCTAAGTCTTCTGATTCTTGGGCCCAAACAGCATCCCTACTAAGACAAGGCGTCAGAAGACTTGGTCTTTCAATCATTGTTTAAACAGTTAACAGCTATTTACGCTATTTTCCTGAGAATGAAATAAAAGCTTCCCCATGAGGGCCAGCTACACCCTGTATCTTTCTGGGCCCGAGATGGTATCTCCCTCTCTTATCCAAGCATCTCCCTCATTTTCCTAAGCCCCACGGCATCAGCCATTAGACTCTGCTCCTTTTCATTATCACAGAAGTTAAAATCGTACATGACAACGCATCTCCTCCGTCGGAACCCGAGGCACGGGTGGATTGTGAAGAAGTGGCAGATAGAGCTCTCTTGTTTAAGGTGGAATTGGCAGGGCTCCTTCCCACTCCCCCAAATCTTCTGCTCTTGGGATATTCTTGCCTCAAATTCACCGCTCCTGAGCCCGGAGGGGCTGGGTTTCCTCCTTCTGCTCACTGTCGTTGGAGTGTGAGCTGGCACTGAGCGTTCTGTCCTAGGGTGCTCTCGCCTGCGGAGTGCTGAGCGCGGCAAAGCCCCAGGCTGGGTAGCAGGGCTAATGCTAGTCGAGGGCTCCATATCTGGGGCCATTTTAGAAGTTCATGGTGGGCACCTGCTCTATCATTAAACTCCAATCTTATCCCAGGTTTCATTTACTAAAATATCATTTTCCTTATGAAATTTCAATAGCTCCCAGCTACCTGAATGACGCTGGAGTCTGATCACATGACATTTAGAGGCTTTCACTGTCTTTCTGTAGCCCCTGGTTCTACTTCGTTCCCCACTCCTTCTGATTACAACTCACATCAGTGCAGAAATGCACCAGCTCGAGGCCTTGTGCAATTCTGTCTGGATGCCTTTCTCAGGCCTCCTCACTGCTATCCAATCAGCCTGGCGGGAGTCCTGCATCCTGCATGGCATCTCCATGACCACCTGGCGCCCCCTGAGTCTCCCTCTAGGATCTCCCTAAGCACCTGCCAACTGTTAGTGTTGCCCACCAGCGTTCTTGACCTCCTTAATAAGTGGAAATTGATAAAAGGCCAGACAAGAAATCCAGGCAAGGTTGTACTGGGGCCTCTGCTGTTAGCAAAGGGGAGCAAGAATTGGTAACAGGTTCCCCTGCTTGCTCTGGAAGTAGGCTGAGGGCAAGCTGGTTCCTTACACGATGTGAGATTAGGGGCAGGTCCGGCAGTAGGGCTGGAGGGGTGGCTTAGGTGGTTTGCCTACCACTTTGGTGGGCTGTGTGCAGGGCACATGCACAGTACCCTGCTTTTGCTCCTCGCTCTTTAGAAGCAGCAGTTGAGTTTTTGGTCTTTTTGTATCTTGTTTGAAATGGCACCCCACTCCAGTATTGCCTGGAAAATCCCATGGACGGAAGAGCCTGGTAGGCTACAGTCCATGTGGTCGCAAAGAGTCGGACACAACTGAGCTACTTCACTTTCACTTCACTTTCCCTAATTTGCCCCAACTCCACATGCAGTTAGTTACTTTTAGTCCCTTATTGTTTCTTTGTGTTTTGTTGCTCCAGGACAGGTTGCTCTAGGTACAAGCTCTGCAGCAAAGAATCCCAGGTTTCAGGCTGTCTCATTAGCACCCACTGCTGGGTGTGGCCACTTATGTACATGTGGGTCTGCCTTCTTTCCCCATCTAGACCTCATGCTCCACCAATAGAGGGACCAGAGTGCTTCTTCTCACCTGCAGCACTTACTACAGACATCTCCATGAAGGGTGGAGTCCTGAGAGAGGCCCTGACCATGCTGCCATCACCCTAAGGTAAGCCGGGCATGCACAGGTAGCAATCTTATCCCAGTGCCTTCCAAGACCATGACTCACTTCACCTGGTCCAGAAGGTCCCAGGGCAAGCCCACAACTGCCAACATGAGCTGTAAGAGGTAATGAAAGGGCAGACAGCCCACTGAGCCTCAGCAAATCAGAAAAACCATTGTCTCTTGGATCCAGAAAGGGCCTTAGGAGTTCTCTAACTTCAGCCCTTCATTTTATAGACAGAGAAACTAAGTACCAGAGGAATGCGATTTCCCCAAAGTCACCAAGCTAATTAATGGAAGAGTCTAGACCAGAATCCAGGTCTCCTGACCCTGGCAGATGGTTCGTTCTCTTGCCATGCCTCCTTTGATTAATAATCAGTTTCAGACTAGTTCTGCCCAATTAAGAGTTTTTCAAAACGGATTCTTCAAGTTTTTCGTAGGTATGACATAACGACAGGGTACTGTGGTCAGATAAATGGGAAAAATGATGAACCAAAAATTAAATTGATTTATCGATTCAGAACATTTCAGAGCTTTTAGTGTGTTAATCCATGAGAGTAGTATTGTGAGTAGCATTTCCCAAATTTAATTGATTATGGAATTCTTTCTCATCTATTGTCCAGCAAAATATCTTGAGACACAAGTGTCCTGGGGCACATAACTAGGGAAGTGGGGGCCAATTGACATTTCAGTGAATGAAGGCTCATCATTTCCCCTTTGAAAGCCCAACACCGTGTGGCTATAAGCCTCTGCACGCCAGGACATAAGAACCCAGCACCACCAGGAAGCAGCTGGGCTTGTCAGCTTGGAGAGTTTTAGGCTTTCATTCCTTGAGAGTGTCTGGAGAGTGGGATTAGGGAGTGTATGTGTGGGGGTTGTTTTCTGTTTTGTGAAATTTTAAGTGAAAATTTAATTTTAAAAAGTTAATATTTAAATCTCAAAAAGCATCCATTTCTAATTACCTCTAATGTGCAGCAGCCAAAGAGCTGTTGAACACATGGGTGTGTGTCTCACCAGTTCAAAGACAGGCCCCTTCTAAGACTCCTAACTGGTCCCTCCAGAGCCGTTGGATTCAGAATGGCACAGAGGGGACCTCAGTTGTACAACGGACCCATCAGATAAACTCCCCAGCTGGCTGTGGCACAAGTTATCTCAAGAAAAGGCATTATCATTATGCATCTTACCACACATTTCCAATTGAGTTATCACAAGGGTATTACAAAAAAAATCATAGGAGTTGGCAGTAACTCAGTAAATAAAATCACCATTTTAATTGCTCCAGTGTAACAGGTCGATCATTATCAAGAAAGGTTTTGATATATTTTTTAATTAAATGGTGACTCTGTTGATCGATTTCTCTGATAATCGAGCAATCCTCTCCACTCCCCCCACCCTCCAAAACAGTTTGCTTCATGAATAAGATGGTTACTTGGTGGCGGAAACATGGGGACCTAATTAGCCAGCTGTGCATCCTCAGGCAAGTGACTTCCCCTCTCTGCACCTCGGGTCCCCAGTCTGCAAAGAGTAGAGAAGGAACAAGGATGCTCAAAGCCACTCCTCACTCTGGAAAGCTCCGGGAATGCATGATGTTATTTCACTGGACAATATTTTGCAGCAATAGGAAGTGGGACTTCCGTTGTTCATTTCCAAGAGATAGACAAACATCAAGGCTCAACATGTGCTGTCTTTAGTTGCTCAGTCGTGTCCGACTCTTTAAAACCCACTGGACTGTAGCCCACCAGGCTCCTCTGTCCATGGGATTTTTTTCAGACAAGAATCCTGAAGCAAGTTACCATTTCTTCTCCAGGGGATCTTCCCAACCCAGGGATGGAAGCCACGTCTCCTGTATCTCCTGCGCTGCAGATGAATTCTTTACCTACTGAGTCATTAGGCCAGCATATATCCCTCTAAAAGATCCCACTGTCTGCCCTCTCCACCTCCAGTAGTAGGGGGGTACTCCCTAAATTAAGCCTGTTTATGGCTTACAGAGTGAGAATGGTGGTTTCTGCTTTACACTTAAAACCCAACCTTCCCTCCTTGTGTGTGTGCTGAACCTGAACATCTAAGGGTCATAAAAAGCCCCCTTCCCCTATCTCAGCCGCACTCCATGTGATCCCTCTTCTTTGAAGGCAGCACAGGGGCTGAACCTGCAGGCAGTGTAGTAGGGGTGGGGGAGGGAGAGCTGGCTGACACCGAGCTCCACTGGGTTCTAGCCAAGTGACTTAGACAGGTTGCTTGGCCCCATTTTATAAGTGAGAACATTAAGGTACCAAGAGGTTAACAGTAGTTGCTGCCTTCTGGGCGCAGTGGGAGTGGATGGTTACCACACACGTAGAGTGCTCAGAGTGGGGCTTGGCATGTGGTGAGCACCCATCACATTTCAGCCCTAGTTACCACCAGCTTGATTCCACGTCACAGTGACTTCCATAAAATCATCCATTTAAACCAGTGAATTCATGAAATAGTGGCTTTAGTAATGCTCTGGGTGGTCCCGTGACCACGCGGTCTTGCTTCCCCACCCAGTGGTCTCCCTCGCCCAGCTCACAGTCCGCCTCTCGCTGGCATAGGTTCCCTCTGAAGATTATGCCCTTCCCAGATGAGGGCCCTCAGCGGTGACCAGTCAATGTGAGGATGCAAAGGTCCAGCCTCGTCCTCAATTTGGAAAAGCTCTGTGGTCCCTCCTAACCACAAAGCAAGTGCCTGTTGGGACCACCTGGGCTCTCAGTGGTGAGGCATTGAGGTCAGCCTCCCTTCTGCCCACCCCTGCCCTGTACAGGGGTCTCTCCCAATAACCCTTCTGCCTATAACTCTCCACCTGCGCCTTCCCAGGGACTCAGCCCTCCCCAGAGAGGCTCACCTGTGAAGACTTTCCTCGTGGTGCTCTTCCAGAATGCTAGCTGGAGGACAAAGGGCTTCTCAACCTAGGACTAGCACCCCAGGAGAAAGGAAACGCCAGAGGCTGCTGAACACGTCAAAGGACCAAGCAGCAGAAGGCCCGAGCCCAGGGCCTGGCATGGTGCCAGGTGGGGGGAGGGGGCTGAATTTTACCCCACCTACTGGGAGGAGGCATTCATTCCTGACTCCCCCAGAGGCCTGGAACCTGGAGGAACAGGACCTGCTCCACCTCCCTGGGGCCTTGGGCAAGGTCTCTGGGGTCTTCCAACCTCTGCAGATTCCCGTGCACCCACCACCCCACCCTCCCTGCCATTTCCAGGCCCCGTTTACTACCAAGATATAATCCTACTCTGTCCACATCACAGGGATGCAGAAGCACTTTGATCTCTCCTGGGTCCCTGGTGGCTCTTGTTCAGTCACTCAGTCATGTCCGACTCTTTGCGACCCCATGCACTGCAACTCACCAGGCTTCCATCCTTCACCATCTCCCAGAGCCTGCTCAAACTCATGTCCATTGAGTCAGTGATGCCATACAACCATTTCATCCTCTATCATCCCCTTCTTCTCTTGCCCTCAATCTTTCCCAGTTCCAAACTGGGGAAGGAGTACGTCAAGGCCGTATATTGTCACCCTGCTTATTTAACTTATATGCAGAGTTCATCATGCAAAATTCTGAGCTGGATGAAGCACAAGCTGTACTCAAGGAGAAATATCAATAACCTCAGATATGCAGATGACACCACCCTTATGGCAGAAAGCAAAGAGGAACTAAAGAGCTTTTTGATGAAAGTGAAAAACCTGGCTTAACACTCAACATTTGAAAAACGAAGATTATGGCATCTGGTCCCATCACTTCATGGCAAATAGACAGTGCAAAAGTGGAAACAGGTCCCTGGGGAGAGGGCTAAACCTAGAGGTGGCAGGGACACATGGAAGGGGAGGGAAACCAGAGGTGGTCCTAAGGCTGGGCCATAGGGTGCAGAGTGAGGTGTCTCCCAGCTGCCTTTGTGGAGGCAGCCTCCATTTAAATTATCCACTTTGTTCTCAGCCCTTTGGAAACTCGAAGAGCTGTCTAGAAAACTGAAGAGGGAAGTAGTCATAACTCTAATGGGGGAAAGAGGATCTGCAGAAAAATGATCTCAGAGAAACATTGTGGCAGCCGGGGTGCTGCCGAAAGATTTGACTTCAGACAGGCACTCAACTAGCAGCGCAGCAGCTGGTAGCAAGGTCCCTGCACATGGGAGCCTTTCTGCCTCTTTTCCATCCCCCACGTTCTTCCTCCTCTCGGTAGACAAGTTGTGTAAAAAAGAAAGAAAAAGGGGTGGATCCCTCTAGATTAGGTTTTTTACTTTAGCAAAACTTACCTTTGAGATCTTTAACAGTCTACCCACCAGACACCAGTGGCAACTCCCCACCAGCTATGCCAACCAAAAATTTCTCCAGATGTTGCCAAATATCTCTGGAGGGCAAAATCCCACCTTCCCCCCACAAAGAACTACTGGTCTACATGTGTCACACTGGGCGGGGATAAGAGAAGGGTCTTTTGTTTTTATCTAATAATTTATAATCTATGGAGTAGTTTCCCCTAACTCTTCTCACCTTTTCCACATGACCAGTATTATGATCTGATTTCCATGTCCCTCAAATCCATATGGGGCTTCCCCGGTTGCTCAGCAGAAAAGAATCTGCCTGCAATGCAGGGGATGCAGGAGATCTGGGTTCGATCCCTGGGTGGGGAAGATTCCCTGAAGGAGGACATGGCAACCCACTCCAGTATTCCTGCCAGGAATATCCCATGGACAGAGGAGCCTGGCAGACTATGGTCCGTGAGGTCACAAAAGAGTTGTACACGACAGAAGCAACCAAGCACATAAATCATATGCTGAAGACTTAACTCCTAGTACCTCAGAATGTGATTATATTTGGGTTTTTAAAGAGGTAGTTGGGACTGCCCTGGTGGTCTAGTGGTTGGGAATCCACCTGCCAGTGTGGGGGACCTGGGTTCCATCCCTGATCTGGGAAGATTCCACATGTTGGGGAGCAATTAAGCCTGGGAGCCACAAGTACTGAGCCCACAAGCCCTAGAGCTGCACTCTACAATAAGAGCAGCCACTGCAATAAGAAACCCATGCACCACAACTAAAGCGCAGCCCCCATTCACCACAACTTCAGAAAGCCCACACAACAACGAAGACCCAGTGCAGCCAAAAATTTAAAACATAAACAAACAAAAAAGAGGTAATTAAGTTACAGCAAGGCCTTTAGGGTGAACCCTGATTCAATATGAGTGGTGTTCTTATAAGACAAAGCAATTAGGACACAGATGCACAAAGAGGGAAAACCATGGGAAGATACAAGGAGCAGCCAAGGAAAGGCCTCAGGAGAAACCAACCCCGCTGACACCCTCATCTCAGACTTCTGGCCTCCAGAGCTCTGAGACAATAAATGCCTCTCGTGGAGGCTACCTGGTTTATGGCACATTGTCATGGCAGCTGGAGCCAACTAACACACTCTTCCATGAGCCTGGCAAGGCAGAATTCCCATCTCAGAGGGAGTAAAGAACGCCTTGCCCAGAGGCACTGAGCCATCCCCAGGGTGGGAGTACATATAGGAAACATGGCTCCTACCAAATAGCCTCTTAAGAT
Organism: Bos taurus; assembly: GCF_002263795.3. Taxonomy (NCBI): domain Eukaryota; kingdom Metazoa; phylum Chordata; class Mammalia; order Artiodactyla; family Bovidae; genus Bos; species Bos taurus. The sequence continues at coordinate 41,436,944 of NC_037345.1, read as the reverse complement.
TTGTCAACCTGTATTTAATAAGCCACATAGGATTTTCTACTGAGAGAAACTGTAGGCTTCTCTCTATGATCAATACAAAGGAAGCAATACCAGCTCTGAACGTAGCATTTTCATTTATTTGGAATTGTCTCATTTCATTTTCTGTTTTCTGTTTTGTTTTATGTTTTTTATTGGTCATAAACCTGAATTCTATTAGCCGTTCTCTCACACTACTGAAGATAAAGGAAACTTGCATGCACGCTAAGTCGTGTCCGACTCTTTGCGACCCCATGGACGCCCCTCTGTAGCCCACCAGGCTTTTTTGTCCACAGAATTCTCCAGGCAAGAATACTGGAGCAGGTAGCCATTCCCTTCTACAGGGGATCTTTCTGACTCAGGAATCAAACCCAGGTCACCTGCAGGCAGATTCTTTACTGTCTGAACCCCCAGGAATCCCTGGGAGCCTAATACAAGTTTGTAAATTTAGGTAAAAAAAAAAAAAAACCCACTTGTCTTTGGTAAATAGAGGCTGCCATGTATTGCTTAGTTGATTATTTCAGTGGCTATACCCGCCCCCCCACTTCAGGTGACCTGGTCTGAGAACTGAGGATGTGGGACTCTGCGCATGCATCATAAAAGCACAAACAAGGATGCCTTACAATGACAGGGCTTGCAAGACACTCTGTTTTAAGGACTTCCTCAGGCAGGAATGGGACAAACCTCCATTTGGCCACGCAGATAAAGAGTTGAGGCCTTGGGTAACTAGATTCCTTCCAGAAATATTCCTTCCAGAGCATTAATAAGAGGTGGCCCAGTAGCTGCCTGACTGCTCCTCCCTTCGTCTTGTTCTGCTTCTATGACCCAGTGAGGTCACTTCCTATATGTAGATTTCATCTTAAAGCTCCTCAAACTGGCGCACCCGTCTCTTCCATGGGAAAGTCCTGAGCTCCTGCAAAGACCACAGACCACCCCTCCTCTCACCCTTCTCTCATATGGTCTTTGTAAAAGGACTTAGGAAAAATCCTCCAGAATTAAAAATCACTAAAATTTAACCTAACTCAGATTTTCTAGCAACATGATATTTTTTGCATATGTAATAGTTTTCAGGTTCTGTTGCTTGGACTTTAAAAAAAAAAAAAAAGGCTAACAATAATAGGCACATGAACTATCTTTAAATTTTACGGTATATGAAAAAAAAAACAGAAAGTATCATAGATTTGTATAATTTTTTTTCCAAGAAAAGATGTATTGTGCTGGCACTAGCAGTAAGATGAAGAAAAACCATGAAATTTTTCATGGTATTATATGAAAATTGTCAAACTGCTGGGCTATCCTCCTTGCCTATGAGCCAGCCTCAAACACAGTATTTATACGCAAATTTTTCAGTGTCTTTGGACAGTAGCTTGAGCCTTGTGCAGTTGTAAAGTCCCACAAAAGAGTATTTACTTTATCTTGTCAGAAAATGTAGTCATAAAAGAATCATAAATGCCCTGTGTTTATCAGGCTGGCTCTGCATACTGGTTGTCACTGGAGACACAGCTTGTTTTTTTCTTTCTCTCTCTCTCCCGCTAGAGAAAATGAAATGTCCATTGCTCTCTTCAACAAAAATACCAAGGACCCTATGACATCAGGGAGAGCCTGTCTTCCCATTTGTACTATGGTAGTGATAAACAATGTTTTATGCCCCATAATTAAGGTACAGGTAATGAGCAATTGCGTAGATCATGAATTAATTATATTTAAAACAGAGGCCATTACAATCAATATTCACCACATTTCAACTGCATTCAGGAATTAATCTAATTAAAACTTTCAATTGGCAGTGATCTGTTTATGCCATCTTTGTGAAGAATCACAATTAACAGCTGTCTTTGATAACTACACTTTATGTACACACACACACACACACACACACACCCCATGGATTGGGGGTGTGAGGCTGTCATCTCTGCTCAGGCGGATTGATCAAGACCAACTTGAAGCAGAGTGATTCCTCGTTCTCCCAGGCCAGTTGCACTGGAGAACCGCTTCGATATCTTTATAGTGGGTGCTGGAGCCTGGTCTTTCTGCTTTCAAGCCTCAGAGCAATTGTTTCAAAGTGAGGTTGGAGGAATGGCCATGGTTCCTCCACCCAGCATTGGCTTTATGAAGGACTACTGTTTCCCCCCTCTAATCCATGTTGTCAGTGTGGGGCTGAAACTCCTCTCCCCACCAGGCTGGGCCCAGGTCTCAGTCCTGACCAGTCACATTACTGTGTTTTGCTGGCCACAGCAACTGGTTTGGACATAGGCTTTTGAGCTTATTAGAGTGTAAGAGCTGCATAACTGTGTTGTGACTTTTGAGATTGAAGTTCTCTTGGTTTCCAAAGAACTTAAACCCAGTGGGATGGAGATCTAGAGTTTTTGTTAACCACTGTGCCCGGCAGGGCTGAACTGGAAGAAAGAGCCAGTCCTGGTGACGTCATGTATACCTGAAATCCAGGTGTGTCTGAAGCATCTCATTCTGGAGCTTCCCCTTATATAATCCAATCAGAAAATTCTTTATTTTATGTAAGCCTTTCTGTGGGTCTTTGGTCACTTGTACATGTACCTTATAAACCAATTCCCATGCTTGGCTGACATTATTTCATTGGTTATTTTGCTAAGTCACCTCAAACAAACAAAAGTTTTGGCCAGTCTAAGGAGCTAAGGGTAACAGAAGGGTGATGGTTGGGGAGTTGGGGGGGAAGGGAGAGAAGAAGATGAATCTCACTTTAGAATGAAACATCTAGAGGTCAATATCTGCTTTCTTTAAGTATTCAAAATACATTGTCAGCTCATGGCAAGTACCCTTCTGAAAATATTGACATTATTTAAAATCTGGCCTGGGGTTTGGGGTCCCTCCTTCCCATTCTTCACCTATTCCTAATGACAAAGGACAACATGAGTCAGCAGCAGTCTTTAGACCTCCCCCACTCACCTTGAAAATAAGTGCCTCTTTCTAATTGGTTTTGTGGGTAAGAAAGATGTTTCCCCAAAATATCACTGAATATTTTCAATGGTATAGAGAGTATCTTAAGCAAACTGAACTCTTTTCTTAGACCTATTTTGGGTATAACAACTTGCTATTTACAAAAGGCTTTTAGATCCATAAGGCTTTTAGATCCATAAGGCTTTTAGATCCATTATCTTGTTTGATCCTCACATCAAGAGCCATGGCATTCATCCATTAAACCATCCATCAGTTTATCAGAAGTACCAGTTCTCTGAGCAGATAGTCACTGGGGCTTACTAAGCAGTAGGTCTGAGTTTAGACACAAAGTTGTGTTGAGATCCAAGAGAGATGGATCCCCTATTCCATTTTTTGAGGACACTGCTTCAAGAGATTTGGCTAAAATCAATGGCTTAGATGCTAGTTCACAACTTTTAACTTCATTTGAAAAGGAAAGTAGAAGTACACTCCATTACAATCCATCCCACAAGTACACCAATCGCTCCTTTCTCTATCCAAAAACACACTGTGAACTGAAGCAATTCTACCTTGAAGCTGATGCAGCTTGAATTCAGGGCTGCTTCCCTGCACAGGGTCCTGCCATGCTCTGAATGTGATTATATATGGTCCTGTGTTTTTGAAGACTTTAAAGGTTTTTAACCACAATTGGGTGAGAACACTGTCTCTTTCTACCTTAACATCTCCTCCACCATAAGTCCACTTGGGTAGGTTAGAGTTGGAGTGGCCGTGGGCATTTCAGGATCTGGCTAAGGGGAAATTGAGTGTAGTTACATTCATCTGGGATTTGGATGGATGTATGACTTCTCTGATGGCTCATACAGTAAAGAATCTGCCTGCAATGCAGGAGATCTGGGTTCAACCTCTGGGTTGGGAAAATCCCTTAGAGAAGGGAATGGCAGTATTATTGCCCACTCCAGTGGACTCTACTCCAGTATTCTTGCCTGGAGAATCCCACTCGCAGCAGAGTGTGGCAGGCTACAGTCCACGGAGTCATGAAGAGTTGGACATGACGGAATGATTAATGCTTTCACTTTCATGGATGTATAATCATTTTTGTATATGGTTGTGTGCCTGTCATGCTGATGACTTGTAGGAATGACCCAAGAAATATATCTTCTGTCCTCTACCCCAATCTACCCCATGTCAGCCATGGAACTGCAGGACCAGATCTCTGTTGAGATGTGCATGATCCCATGATACCTACACAAGAAACATGTGGACTGTGGAGGATTAACAAGGTTTGGGGTCTATGGAGCTGAAGTTCTTCTCTGGAAATTCTTCCAATCACCAGACATGTAAAACTGTTATTGTAAGATTAATTATTATGGATGCCTAATCAAAAAGTCTTCTCCTGTCAGGGATATATTTAACAGAAACTATACTATTATAAACACACCATACTTCCTTTTCCTTTTTGATGAAGCATAAGAAAAACAAAATGTATGAGAATCCTTATGTTTGTAAGGCATGAATCTGCAGGATCATGTCATTCAGCAAATCCATCTGAGTGTGAATGTACATGCTTTATGCACACTAGAAGATCTTTCTATTTCCACTATAAAAGGTGACATTATAAAAATGTTGATCAAAGAGAACACAGACAAAAAAAAAATGGTGGGAAAAAATGAACTAGAAGATTGTGTCAGAATGTTAATTAATAAAATACACTATTTTTCTGAAATATTTGTGATATTTGTCAGCTTTTTATTTATTATTTTTTTTTTACTTTACAATATTGTATTGGTTTTGCCATACATTGACATGAGTCCGCCACGGTGTACACGTGTTCCCCATCCTGAACCCCCCTCCTACCTCCCTCCCCATGCCATCCCTCTGGGTCATCCCAGTGCACCAGCCCCAAGCATCCTGTATCATGCATCGAACCTGGACTGGCGATTTGTTTCACATATGATAATATGCATGTTTCAATGCCATTCTCCCAAATCATCCCACCCTCGCCCTCTCCCACAGGGTCCAGAAGACTGTTCTATATATCTGTGCTCTTTTGCTGTCTCGCATACAGGGTTATCGTTACCATCTTTCTAAATTCCATAAATATGTGTTAGTATACTGTATTGGTGTTTTTCTTTCTGGCTTCCTTCACTCTGTACAATAGGCTCCAGTTTCATCTACCTCATTAGAACTGATTCAAATGCATTATTTTTAATGGCTGAGTAATACTCCATTGTGTATATGTACCACAGCTTTCTTATCCATTCATCTGCTGATGGACAACTAGGTTGCTTCCATGTCCTGGCTATTATAAACAGTGCTGCAATGAATATTGGGGTACACGTGTCTCTTTCAATTCTGGTTTCCTCAGTGTGTATGGATTTTTTATGATTTATTTTCTCCTCTGTAAGTAGTTATTTCCAACCCGATTTTTGTAGGCAAAATGTATTCTTAAAGAGAGCCTTTAAAATAGTATAATCTTGTATAAAATCTGGAACCATGGCCAATGGAACACCACTCCCCACCTTGAATTCTAGTGACAACTAGAATTGAGTGACAATAATTGAGAAGGTACGACTTACAGCAAAAAAGAAAAAAATAAAGAAAAACAAACAAAAAACAGGGAAGGATAGAATTAAGAAGTGTCAGGTAGAAAAGTGTAGCTAAGTAACACAGGGGCATTAAGAGAAACACATATATATCTATGTCCACATCTATCTACATAGCAGATCTGGATACCTTAGCAGTTCATTAGAGGATCAAGAGGGGGTGGTAGGTGGTCCACACTGGATGGCCTGCTCTCCCCTCTTCCTTTTCTGGAAGCTCCTTCTCTTCTCACGCCATATGAGAAGACAGACTACCTAACCTTCCTTCCCACTCCCAATCCAGGCCAATTAGCTCCTTTCCTGAAAATTTGGAATTGGGACTAAGAGATCCTAGCCTCCTTCTGATTGGTCTCTTGTGCAAAGAAAATATAAATTCAGGAGCTGTGGGAGGCTATTTTCTCCCATGTGGATTGGGGAGCAAAAAAAGCAAGCAAGCTGTTCACGAAGAGAGGAGGAAACAGATGAGGGATAAGGGGAATGAGGAGATACTCCTGAGAGCATCTTGTCCCAGTTCCCATCATTCTTTTTTTAATCTATAGTTCACATATCATATAAAATATACCCTTTTAAAGTGTGCAGTTCAGGGATTCTTAGTATTAATACATTTAAAATTAACAATCACCACCAATTTCAGAATATTTCCATCATCCTGAAAAGCAAATTCACACCCATCAGCAATCACCCACCCTCCATCCCCTCTTCTTCATCCAGACCTTAGCAATCACTCACCTACTCTGTGTCTCCATAGATTTGCCTACTCTGGACATTTCACTTAAATGGAGTCACATAATGTGAAGTATTTTGTGACTGGCTTCTTTCACTTAACACACTGATTTCAAGGTCCATCCCTGTTGTAGCATCATCAGCCCTTCCTTCCTTGTGTGGATATAATATAGTGTACCCCTTCGAGTTTCCTATTCAGTAGATCACATTGTGAGGGCTGAAAATACCTTTTCCCTTTGTTTCCTAGCAAGACCTACATGTCCTTCTAATCCTGTGTAAGTTTTACTTTCCGCTTAAGTCCACAGGAATCAACCTTGGTTTCTTCCATTAGTCCTAATACAGGACAAACTGCCTGATAATAATTCCTGAAAGAGGTGGAGCCTTGAGCAGGACCAGGAATGAGAGCAAAGATTTGATAGCAGGAACAAAAGGGGCTGAAAGTGGAGAGGAAAGCCACCCAGGGCAGTAGGGATAAAACTAGAAAAAATATGGGGCCTGTTTCCAAGCATGGATGGAGAGCAGTATGGCTAGGGTAGAAGAAGCCTGAGGATACGCAATAAATGTGCAGAGACAGGATGGTGCCCCAGTAAGGAATTACTAGACCGACTAAGGTTAAAAGATACTTCTGTGTATCCCTGCCTGTCTACAGGTGGCATTTTTGTGGCAACACAAAATGTGTTGGCTTTGAGAATAACTGCCTTCAAAGGTCTCCTCTCCATCCATAAACTCCATCCAGCCAGTTGCTTCTCAAAGACCTCAAACTAGGGACAGAATATAGGCCAATTCCACTCCTAGTTATGCCATCAGTTTCCCCACTTCTTGAGGTGGGGCCAGCGAGGCATCCTCACAGTTGACCCACAGCACATAAGATAAAAAAAAATCTGAACAAGGGGTTGAGGCCTCTCTAGTAATTAATAACTGAGTGACTCTTAAAAAATAATCCTTAAAATAACCCCAGATATGCAGATGATGCCACTCTGAGGACTGAAAATGAAGAGAAACTAAAAAGCATCTTGATGAGGGTGAAAGTGAGTGAAAAAACTGGCTTGAATGTCAATATTAAAAATACTAAAATCGTGGCATCCGCTCCCATCATTTCAAATAGAAAGGGGAAAAAGGGCAAGTAGTGACAGACTTTGTTTTCTTGGGCTCTGAAATCACTGAGGACCATGACTGCAGCAATGAAATTTAAAAAATGCTTGCTCCTTGGAAGAAAAGCTATGACAGCATATTAATAAGCAAAGACATCACTTTGCCAGCAAAGGTCCATATAGTCAAAGCTATGGTTTTTCCAGTAGTCATGTACCATAAAGAAGGCTGAGCACCAAAGAATTGATGCTTTTGAATTGTGGTGCTGGAGAAGACTCTTGAGAGCCCCTTGGACTACAAGGGGATCAAACCGGTCACTCCTAAAGGAAATAAACCCTGAATGTTCATAGGAAGGACTGACGCTGAAGCTGAAGCTTTAATACTTTAGCCACCTGATGCAAAGAGCCAACTCATCGGAAAAGTCCTTGTTGCTGGGAAAGATTGAAGGCAAAAGAAGAGGGTGGCAGAGGATGAGATGGCTAGAGAGCATTACCCACTCAATGGACATGAATCTGAGCAAACTCCAGGAGACAGTGAAGGACAGGAGAGCCTGGCGTGCTGCCATCCATAGGATCACAGAGTCAGACACAACTTAGTGACTGAACAACATCAATGACTCAAAAATTGCTTGATCTCCAAGTCTTGACCTATTTTTGCTGTTGTTGTTTATTTGTGGCTAGAACATATCTTGTTGGGTTGGTGGAGGGGATCAAAGATGTGAGTTGTTTATCAAAGGATTGGCAGAATCTACTGTATTATTTCTATGTACAATTCCATTCATCTATTGACCACAAACATCCATTGAAAACCTACAAGCAAGGCAGAGTTGTAATTCACTGACCAAAAAATAAAAAAAAATTCAACTCTGCATTTACTGACCAAATAGCAAATTGTTTCTACAAGTCTATCCACGTAATGGACTATATTCTAAAAAGGAGAAATTATTAATGATGCATATAGGCCTTCCTCCTCCCATCCACCCCACTTCATCAGCCACCGTGCACCCATGGCCCTTGAAGACTCACAGATGTGTCCATCTACACTCCTTGGTGAGCCAGCTTCATTAGTGAGCACGGTCTTGGTCTCTAGAAGGCACCTTGGCGAGTAGGCAGGCCCGGCTGCTTTACCCTCAGCCTGGCCCTGTGATTTCACTCTTTGCTTGATGTGCAAATGAAAAAGGCAGGTTAGAAGAACCCAAAGTAATTGAGCGGATTCGCACCACGACGTGTGGTGTTGCCCACAGCTACACCTTGCAATCACCCCATTCATATTTTAGGTTCTGACACCAGAGTTTGCAGTCTTTTGCAATTCTCTGCTCCATGTCAGCAGCTCACTGTACAGTTGAATATCAGTCCTATTTAAATCTGCGGGAAAATAGCTGCAGGTTACATAACCTTTCGTGTCGTACCACTGTGTACATACACAAATAATTGGGGCTCTTGACCCTGTCTGGGCCCATACAACTGTAAGTACAAACTTGACATTTTGATACTGCTGCTAGCCTTTCTCGTTGTTATTTTCTGTTTCAATAATCCATTGCAGGTAGAAAAATGAAAGAAGGAAGCATGAATGATTAATGCTGTCAAGCTAAAATAATGTATTTAGAAAAATCTATAAATCTGTTATTTGTGGCATTTTAAAACTGAACACGACACTCCTCGGTGCCGCCGCCTGTTTCCCGGCAGATGAATGGGAGTCCTTTGCAGGCACGGGGCGGCCAGGCGGCCTTTGGAGTCCGGGCTGAGCTGGGCTGCGGCCTTCTTGGGACTGGCACAGTGGGAAACTCGGCTTTTTCCCATCACCGAGGTCAGGAGCAGAGACCAACAGGAGTCTTTGCTGTGTGCTGCCAGTTTTGTATTTCACGCCAGGGTGAGGGGGTGAGACGGCTTTGCCTCTCAAATGTTCCTGGTTTGCCACCCCCAGCGGCTGCAGCCCACAGGCCCCAGGCAGCCAGCTGTCTCTTGCTCCAACCCAATCTCTATTGGATTTAGTTCAAGCTCAGGCTGAAAGTTGATCAAGTTAGGCTCCTAGGAGGCTCAGCGCCGCTCCAGGCAGTCTGCTGAATGCTGATCCCAGCACACATCTCCACGATTACCAGAAGCCCCGAGTTGTAAGGACCCAGACTCCGGGGTAGATGGCAACCCCGGGGCTCTCACCCAGAGGTCCCCAGTTCTCAGAGGGCAAACACTGCTCCCACCTATGGCACGGTTCTCAAACTCTGTCCTCTCCACTCTGGCCAGAGAAGCTCTAGTTAGGAGAGTGTAAGGTCTGCAAAAACCATGAAAATGGCTGGAAATCAAACTGCCAATGATACTTTGGCAGCCCCATTGATCTCATCAACATGTTAGATTTGCTCAGAGAGATGCTCAAATGTCTGCACACAAGAACATTAGCAATTTATGTCAATGATCTGATTATCTGCAAGTTCAGAACTATTTAGCACCTGGTCAGAGTGGTCATATGTGCCACCTTAAATGACACTGGGGACAGCCTGGGCAGGTAAGTTAGGAGTGTCGCTGCCCTGGCCAAGGTGGGGGAGCAGCAGAGATAGGGGGTGCTGGGAGAGGTGAGGGGTCTCCTGGGAGCATCGCTGTGCGGGCAGAGTGTGGGAGCTTTGGGAATGGGCCCCACACATGGAGAGAGGAGGGTTGGGACTCTGCTGGCCCTAGAGCCCTGGCAGGTAGAGCCAGCTCACCTGTTCTGCTTGGCCGATTCTGTCAATTTCTGCCAATTTCTATCCAATGGCTGCAAGTTTGGTCTTAAAGCAATATAGCAGAAGAGACAGCAGGCACCCAGGATGCTGAGGTGGTAGACACTTCAGGTCACAGGAAGAAGCATACCAATGACCACCCTTTAGAGGCACTGCACACATACAATATTGAGATCGCCTCAGCAGATGCTGGAAACCACTCTGATGTCCATGAACAACTGCCTGACATCCTGCTCGTGGACAGGTGGAAACCCAGGCTGGAGGCCTTGAGAACACAAGCAAGGGGACTGGCTCCTGCTCCTGCTTACCTGTAACAGGATCTTCATTTGTCTTGCTCGTCTGCCACTCAGAGCTCCTTGAGGATGTGGCATCTGTGCCCAGTACCATGACTGGCAAACAGAGACTAAGGTCCTGTGAGTCCTCCCTGGGTCGTGTGGAGAGATTTCACCTGAAACGCATCCTTCTGGTTGCCTGGCCTGTTTCTGCCAGAAACCAGTTCTGGCAGAATTCATGTAGCACCAGGTCTCTCTCGACACCATCATATATATGCATCTGGCCAGAGGAGAAATGGATTTTAATCCAGTTTGTGTTCCTGCATTAGCGGAGCCCATGGATGCCCAGTCTGCTGGAGGATGCTAGCTCCACTCAGGTGCTGGGCCTCAGTAATTTAAAATTAACTCAACTCTTTCAGCATTAAAAGTAATGGCTCTGTCACAACCCGAGTGCGGGATGCCTAATTTAGGGTTTTACATGCTAATTCTGAATAAATGGATGTGTCGTGAGAAGGAAGGTTCTCTTTCTAAGTGCATGAAGGCAGCCCATGAATTAGGGGAGACCATTAAAGTTACATCTTAGTGTCTCAGGCTCCATGATTGCCAGACCCAGAGCAGTCGTGGAAGCCTGTCCACCGAGCGCCTCCAGGGCATAGACTTCAGCCTCCCTATTGAAATGATAGACAAATGCTTTCTTCCTGGCAGTCTCTGACTTTGGGGTTCAGATTCCCCTCCTTGAGATGGGCTGGAAGCCCAGCGTGTCTTCCAGGTCACCCACGTTGTGATGGCCAGTCTGCAAGGAGACATTGCTGGGTCCCAAAGGCATCAGGCTGCGGGCACTCGGACAGCGGAAGAAACTGGCTCTTCTCTGTCCACTTTCCCTCCAGGGTCTGCACGTCAGAGAGGAATGCAGGACGGCTTGGCATACAAGCAGAGTTACCTGCCTCAGTGTATGACTCCATGAGTTTCCTGGGTTCACCAAGGTGACTGGGCGGAGACCACCTCATGCGCCCACCTCATGCAGTGCTCCCCGTGTCCCATCGCCCTAAGGCTTCTGAGTCTGGGACTATCTCTGGTCCACAGGATCCCTGAAGAAGCTAGGATGGAGTGTTGGTTTCCAGCTCCCAGACTCACCTGCACCATTCATTCTGGCCTGTTTGGGACAGAGAGACTTGGATGTAAAGGTCTCATGCACTCTGGCTTCTCTGTAGGAACACACAGAGGCCAGTAGCCTTGTTCTGAAGCTTGAATAGCGTGTGCTCTGAGACCCCAATCCATGACTGTAGTCCCTGGTGTGTGTGTGGCGGGGGGGTCAGGCCAAGATGAGGTGGTGGTGGTGGTCAGCCTGGGCCTGACATGCAGCCTCAGTTAAGCTCCATTCTCCCCACTGCCCCTCTGCAGGCATTAGTCACGGCCCAGCCCTCAGTGCCTTTCCTGATGAAATACAGGGAGAGAACCCAGGAGGGGAGAGACTGTTTGTTAGGGTTTTGACACTTAGTAAAATGAAACCATGAATTTATTTCCCTGCTCTAGTAAACCTAATGGGCTTCCCTGGTGGTTCAGATGGTAAAGAATCTTCCTGCAATGCAGGAGACCCAGGTTCAATCACTGGGTCAGGAAGTTCCCCTGGAGAAGGAAATGGCCACCCACTCCAGTACTCTTGCCTGGAGAATCCCATGGACAGAGGAGCCTGGTGGGGTACATCCATGTCGCAAAGAGTCAGACACGACTGAGCAACTAACAACAGTAAACATAATAGTTTCCACGTGTTCTCCATGGATAAATCAGGTCCGCAGGCTCCAGCACACTGGTGGACCACTCATTTCCTGAAGCCGTATCAGTGAGGCTTATGCGGTTTCCGGGACCAGTTGTGGCGCGGCCCATTTCTTTCCGCTGACCTGCTCATCACACAGTCCTGACCTGGCACAGGGCAATGCCCACAGATAGAGGGCCTGTGGAGAGACCTGTCCCAGTTGCTTGATCTTCCTGCAGGAACTGGATCATCATTTGGAAGGTCATGAGACCTTGGCAGGTGTGGAAAGCAGAGTGTGAAGCCCCAGCACATGGGACCCTGCGCAAATCACAGGGCAGGTGCAGCTTTAAGGGATCCCTCTGCATCCTCGCTGTTGCTGGGAAGGCTGAGCTACTCTGTAAAGCCCCAATGTCTGAGTCCAAGGGGCTGTTTCCACTTTTAAATGTAGAAAGTAAAGGAGTCCCGCCGTGTTCCCCAGGTTCTAGCCTTTTCTATGTATTTGCTTTAAGATGAAAAAGAGGAATCAGTGTTCAGAGCCTTTTTCACTCCCACAGATATCCCACAGATAAATCAGGTCTGCCGGCTCCAGCACACTAGTGGCATGTTGGTCCCAACTAGACTCAGAGATCCTCTTTAACTTCTCAGATTTGCCCCAACCAACATGTTTCCCACCTCTTTCCCCCAAAGTATTGAGCATGGTGAGGATCAGAGCCTTTGGAGAAGCTCCCTTCCCCGACGGGAGCTGGTCTGACCCCTCCATCACTACCACTCCTGGGGACCCCGGTGCTGGCGTCTGTCTTGGGCTCCTCACCGTGGGGCCTCTGAGGATGCTCCTGTGTCCTTCTTGATACTGTGAACCCTCCGGGGGGGCCAGGACCCTACCCAAACCTTTTATGTCACCACAAGAACTCTGCATGGTGCCTGCCCACTACAGCTGCTCAACGCCCTTTATCTAACTGAATTCCTGTCTAAATCAGTTCCAACATCACTTGGTTCCCAGGATGAGATGTACAAAGTTTGTTTTCATTTCCATGGGAAGAACAAACCTTGAAATAAATGCTCTGTCAATATTTCCTCAAGTTTTATCTCTCAAAGGAGGTGAAAACTTAAATGTCTTTAGAGAAGACTGTTCCATCTTTTTGGTGAATCCACATGAACAGCCCCACAGGGTGTGAATGAAAAGCACTTACTCTCCCAATGTGCCCTGAATTCAGGAACCAGGGTTTGGATGGGGGAAGCAAATTGACATTCGAGATGGATCCAGCACTGGATCTCACACGGAGATGTACTTTGTGGGGGGAGGGGGCAGTGGGAGGTGGGGAATAGCTCTTATAGTTCTGGATTTAGAAAGCAGGGTACCTGCAAATGGTGGTATGTTGGGGATAAGCAGTCACTCTGGGTCATAATTGAGTGCATAATTCCACTTGCAGGAAGGAGACAGCCATAGAGACTCCCTGTGACCAGTTAGAGGGAGTACAGATCATCCTGTTCTATGCTATTGATGCCTCAATGTGGGAAGGTTCAGTTCAGTTCAGTTGCTCAGTCATGTCCGACTCTTTGCGACCCCATGAATTGCAGCACACCAGGCCTCCCTGTCCATCACCAACTCCCGGAGTTCACTCAGACTCACGCCCATCAAGTCAGTGATGCCATCCAGCCATCTCATCCTCTGTCATCCCCTTCTCCTCCTGCCCACAATCCCTCCCAGCATCAGAGTCTTTTCTAATGAGTCAACTCTTCGCATGAGGTGGCCAAAGTACTGGAGTTTCAGCTTTAGCTTCATTCCTTCCAAAGAAATCCCAGGGCTGATCTCCTTTAGGATGGACTGGTTGGATCTCCTTGCAGTCCAAGGGACACTCAAGAGTCTTCTCCAACACCACAGTTCAAAAGCATCAATTCTTTGGCACTCAGCTTTCTTCACAGTCCAACTCTCACATCCATACATGACTACAGGAAAAACCATAGCCTTGACTAGATGAACCTTTGTTGGCAAAGTAATGTCTCTGCTTTTGAATATGCTTTCCTTCCAAGGAATAAGCATCTTTTAATTTTGTGACTGCAGTCACTACCTGCAGTGATTTTGGAGCCCCCAAAAATAAAGTCTGACATTGTTTCCACTGCAGGTCAGGAAGCAACAGTTAGAACTGGAAATGGAACAACAGATTGGTTTCAAATAGGAAAAGGACTATGTCAAGGCTGCTTATTTAACTTATATACAGAATACATCATGAGAAATGCTGGGCTGGAAGAAGCACAAGCTGGAATCAAGATTGCCGGAAGAAATATCAATAACCTCAGATATGCAGATGACACCACCCTTATGGCAGAAAGTGAAGACGAACTAAAAAGCCTCTTGATAAAAGTGAAAGAGGAGACTGAAAAAGTTGGCTTAAAGCTCAACATTCAGAAAACGAAGATCATGGCATCTGGTCCCACCACTTCATGGGAAATAGATGGGGAAAGAGTGGAAACAGTGGGAAGGTTAGTTCAAACAATTCCAAGGATTCTGCTGTTCTCCTCCAACTCATCTCCCAGTGACCATAATCAAGGAGGGTGGAGGTGGGACACTTTCTCCTGAAATAATTGGACTCATCGACTGTCAATCATCAGAGCAGAGGGAATCAAGGAAGAATAACTAACAAGACTGGCCTCAGGCTAGGGACTGTTTCCTTCTCCAGGGCTCTTCCCAGGCTGGATTGGTTCCAAGGCAATGGAGACATGTGTGTGGACTCTGTCTTTCCAAGGATAGGTCGGCCTCTTGCACATGGAGGCTCGCTGGCAAGAAGTTAATTGCTGTACGGGGCCCTGAGCCCACCTCATGAGGCTGGCCTGGGCCTGTGGGCTATGTGGGTAGCCTCATCTAGACCGAGCCTTCAGTAAAGTCTTTCCAGGGTCGTAGCCTGACCTCAGCTGTGTTAGAGATAACCAATAAAAGGGCCCACTCCATGTTCCTGCCTGGTGGCCAGCACAGAGTCAGCCCTGGGAGGGAGGTGGTCTCTGAGCTTCCAGTGGATTCAGTGGGCAGAGTAGACATCAGCCTGGGGGGCCAAGCAACAAGAGCAGTGAGCACTACAGAGAGGGGGTACAGCAACCCACCAGAGATGCTGGCACCCTGGGAGCTCACTAAGACAAACAAGGGAGATGTGAGATAGGGACTGGAATCCAGTGTAAACTTGTATGGGCTTGGAACACAAGCAAACAAAACCCGGAAGTAGATACTGCCTCCGTGAGACTTCCGAGTGAAACTGCCGGGGCATAATGATTACCCAGATTGTGGCCCCAGTAGCTACCCCTGTGAGGCCAGAACCCTCTTTCAACACTGACCTGAGTTTTAACAGATTCAGGGTGCCGGGCCTGCCCCAAAGATAAAGGCCTTCTCTCCAATGTTGCACATTCTCAGGAGCTTCCCAGAAAGGCTACCTGCACGCTGCCCGCCACTTCCCGCCGCCCCAGCGCATGCGGTTGATCACTATCGTGCCACAAGGCTCCTGCACGCACGCCACGCTCTGCACCCACCTAATCCCTGAAACTAGATCCCACGCCCTCACTCAGTATCAGCGCCCTTCTCCTCACTCTCACGTGGCCCCACGTGCATCCGTCTGCCGGATGTGTTTTGCCGGCTCCTGCAGGGAGGATGAAGTTCTGTGCCTTACTTTTCAAGATCAACACGGCAAGTTCCAAGTGATGTGTATGGTTAAAAAAAAAAAAAAAAAAATCTCTGCCCTCTGTGCAAAGAATAAAGACCATTATGTGCTTGAGAGAGCTGCGCTCAGCCCGCTATTTGTTGTTTGTTGACTGCTATCAAATACAATAAACTGAAATAAATCTCTGGGAACAGAAAAATTAAGGGACTGAAATGTGCTATTGTTTTGATTCTATCCTGGACTCATAAAATGGTACTTTTCTTCCCTTCCCGAGTGGTCAGATAAATAAATTAACTACAAAGTCTGAAAGAAAAACACACCCATGGCAAAGTGCTCTTCGGGGCCATAGACTCTGTTCTTCCTTCCCTCCCCTTCCCTCACCAGGAGCTTCTGGTTTCTCTGCAGGTCCCTGAGATGAGGTTCATAGAAAGCGGCTGGTGGTCTCCCCAGAGAGGTAGCCCATGCCCTTGGCTCTGGGAGTTCTCCCTGCCCTGGGTTCTCCTCTGGCCAGGTTCAGTCTCATTTCCCACAAAGGCAGGGTTTCACTGCTCTGCCCAGACCCCTGCAGCTGTCATTTGGGGAGGTCTGCCCTGGGAGACTAGAGCCTTGCCATATTGTTCCCTGTGAGTATGAAATGCCCAGGAATTTTCTCACTGTCTAAAACAGGGTGAGGGAGTGCATCACCCTTAACCCAAAGCTGAAAGGTGGAAAAATTCTTTGCTAGGATTGAAAGATCTTACTCTTAACTAACCCTCCAGGGTGGCCTCTGGGATCAAGCATGCCCACCCTCAGTGAGACTTGGCAGGGCACTCCACTGTGCCCAGCCTCTTCCTCCTCCCTATTGTTTCTCTTCCTGCCTTCCCAGTTCCGCTGGAAGCACTGCCTTACCAAATCCACGCACACAAATCTTGGGCTCAGGACCTGCTTCTGAAAACCCTTCCTAAGCAGTTCTCCAAGGAAGCAGTGAAAAGAGAGGCTGGGGTGGGGTGGGGGTGCAAGATACACTCCCCCTGCCTCAACCAGAGCAGCTCTGCCAAAATCCATCTTACTTTATGGGATTGCTTGTGGAATCCTTCCTTAAAGATTGCACTGATTAGGATAATTTTCCAAAACCACTGACCAGGGATGTTATAAAAGCCACATCACTGGTGTGAGCTAAGCACCAGCCTTACTTTAGGTCAAGGGTGAACTTTCTCTATGATGTTCCATTAAAAGAGAGGGCTCCAGATTAAGCCCCCACCCCACTTTACCCATCCCACAGCTCTTTTGTGGAATCACATGTATGCTGTGCTGTGCTTATTTGCTCAGTCATGTCCAACTCTTTGCAACCCCATGGACTGTACCCACCAGGCTTCTCTGTCCATGGGGATTCTCCAGGCAAGAATACTGGAGTGGGTTGCCCTGCCTCCTCCATGGGATCTTCCCAACCCAGGGACTGAACCCAGGTCTCCCACATTGCAGCTGGATTCTTTACTGTGGAATGACATACTCTCCCCTATACATGCAACAAGTAGAGGGATGCTGATGGAAAGCAGGTACAGCACCAGGTTTCCCAAAGCCATCCAGGTAAACATATCCCAGAGCCAGGAATTAAAGGTATTTGTTGTTATGTTCTGTGCTTTGTTCTGTTTTCATTTTGATTCTTCCAGTTGTCCAATAGATTAAGTCAAACACACACACTCACACACACTTAACCAAAACCAATATTCATTCTCAAGGCAGTGCCATCTAAACTATAAAGAAGAAAAAATTTCCCAACTGCTCCATCATTTATTTACACAGAAACTTTCCTACAGTGAAGTTAGCAACTCACAACACCTTGAATGGTACTTCTGGTCCCTCCCTTCATCTTTCTGTTCCCATTCTGGGCCCCACTGGCCTTCCTGCCAGAAATAAGACAAAGATACATTGCTGAGCCACACTCCCTATGGCAGGCATTACTGGGCAGCAGAACTCCAGTCTCTCCAGCCCCCTTTTTCCTTTCTTCTCTCACTATGAATTTCAAGGCTCCTTGCACAGAGGGTGCCTGGGAGGCCCAGTTCTGACCAGTGAGTTATGAGGGAGGTCTCCTGGCGAACGTCTGAGAATGACACTGTGCTCCTGATAAAAACGACAGGTACAAAAGGAGAGCGTGCCAGTGGGTCCTTCCTCCTTCTTCCTGCTTTGAACACAGATTTCATGCCTAGAGCTGCAATGGCAATTGTGTCATCATGAAGCAAAAGCACTTATGAAAATCCCATAAGTTAAAGGTGAGAGAATGGAAAGATGGAAAAATCCTGCAACCTTGATTACATTGCTGAGCTGACTGCCAACCTCCAGACTTCTTAACAATAAATGTCCTTGATGTTCAAGCACAGTTAATCTGGTTCTCTGTTACTTAGAGTGAAAAGCTTTCTCAACTGATAGACACCTCTTAACGGCCTCTCTTAGCCATGCAAAGGCCCAACAGAAGCTTTGAAATGACTCCCCATAAATACTCCTTTAAACTAGCCAAGAGCCCTCCCTACCTCTGTCCAGAGTCAGGTAAAGACAAACACAGCCCCTTCTCTGCATATCCTGTCTCCTTAACTAAGCCCCTTAACAGGAAGATTGCATTTTTTTATGTTCTTTTGTCTCCTCAATAACACCTAAACTATATCCTATACACAGAGAAGATGTTTCAAAAATTCCTGGTGAATTGTGCTGAGCCAAGCATTTGTTAGTTATTCTTCTAAACAATTGAAGTTGGCTTCCATTTAGCTTTTTTTTTTTTTTTTCCTATGAACATGTCTCATTTCTCTATTATCTGAAACCCTCTTAGGGCAGAGTCTGTGTCTATTTATTTTATCTGGCTTTGAATGACAAGCAGGGAGACTATTCTCAGCATGTGACTGCTGAATATGGGAGGCTTGACTTGGGGGAGTGTGTTGAATACAATGATTGACTTTCCAATGCCAAGTCCACCTCTGGTGACAAGTCTGAGTCAATCCTGGTCATTATATCCTGCTCACCAGTGACCGGCTCAGGAGGCAGCATCAGACCCCACCCCTGTCAGTGAGATCTGAATGGAAACCTGCAGGGCCCTCTAGGAAGGTGTTCTCATTCCTATGAGGAAGGCACAGGGAGAGATGGGCCCATCCTTCTTCCTCTTCCTGCTGTGTCTGATGTGACCGCTACAGCCATCTTGTGACCCAAGGGGCCTAGGCTTGTAATGAAGTGACTCCTGGGGGTGGCAGAGTGTAGAGATGGAAAGAACCAATGTTCTTGACTCGAAGACATTATTATACTATGAATGGAGGGTCCCACCCCACCACCAGCAGCTCTGGACTCTGTTTCATAAAATAATGAATTTCTACATTTTAAAGCCAGTGTGAGTCAAAATTTTCTGCTACTTAAAGCTCAATACATCTTAAATGATAATTTAATGGTGAGGCACTATCTCTTCATATTAGCTGGCAGAGAAGGCAATGGCACCCCACTCCAGTACTCTTGCCTGGAAAAATCCCATGGATGGAGGAGCCTGGTAGGCTGCAGTCCATGGGGTCGCTGAGGGTCGGACACGACTGAGCAACTTCACTTTCACTTTTCACTTTCATGCATTGGAGAAGGAAATGGCAACCCACTCCAGTGTTCTTGCCTGGAGAATCCCAGGGACGGGGCATCCTGGTGAGATGCTGTCTATGGGGTCGCACAGAGTCGGACACGACTGAAGTGACTCAGCTCAGCAGCAGTAGAAATCCCTGGCACTAGCCCTTTCTCAGGTCTCCAAGAAGTCAGACAGCTTTACTGACAAAGAAAATAATTTATATGGTCAGGATGCTGAGATGTGTGGGATGAGTCTGGGTCCTCAGCTGGCCAGGCCTCTCTCTGCCCAAATTCAGATTTTCTCAGGATCTGCTTGTCATTTAAGTTAATCTGCCCATTAACTTCTTGATTTGCATCTGAAAACCTCTGATGACTCACAGCAGAAAACGAAACCACCAAGGGAATTTAGGGTTTCTCCCAAACCCCAACTATTATGCTTGCTGATACCTCTGCCCTAGATACAGGAGAAGACTCTCAAGAGTCCCTTGGACTACAAAGAGATCAAACCAGTCAATCCTAAAGGAAATCAACCCTGAATATTTATTGGAAGGACTGAGACTGAAGCTGAAGTTCCAATACTTTGGCCACCTGATGCAAAGAGCTGAATCATTGGAAAAGACCCTGATGCTGGGAAAGATTGAGGGCAGGAGGAGAAGGGGGTGACAGAAGATGAGATGGTTGGATGGCATCACCAACTCAATGAACATGAGTTTGAGCAAGCTCTGGGAGATGGTGAAGGACAGGGAAGCCTGGTGTGCTATGGTTCATAGGGTTGCAAACAGCTGGACATGACTGAGTGACTGGACAACAACAACCAGCCTAGATGAGCCCCAGGGCAAGGGAAGCATAGGATGAGTCCAAATGAATGGAATCCTAGTATGGACCCAGAAAGTCTAGGAATGAACTGTCATGGCCCTTGACCCTGCCTACCATGTAACTGAACAGTTGTTAATAACAGTGCTTTGCTGAGGACAGAAGCCCTGATGAACTCCAAAGGACACCCCACAGGTCAAAGGGAAAGTCCCCAGATTTGACAGACAGAACTCTGGTTTACCATCTGAAGATCTGTGCTCCTTTCTACCTTGATCACTTTGTGTACGCTTGGGCCAAAGGCTTATAAGTCTCAATTTTTTCATTGGTAAACGAGGCAGTTATTTCTCATCATCTTCCAGAACTTTCCTGTGGTTAATGTTTTCTACAGTCATAAGTATTTCTGAGTCAATTAATAACCTTCCATCAGGGTGTGTGGTAGCTTAACAAAGCCTGGCCAGTGAGAAGCCTGTCTGCCTCCCCACACACGACTCTTTTAATAAAAATGTCACCCCAATGGTGTTTTCAGGGCTCACTTGCACAGTCAAACTGGGCTAGAGGGAGGAGATGGAGTAAAAGTGTGGACTTCACCCTTCCATTGATTTCCAATCAACACCACCTCCTGTAATAGATGTTGAGATTCAGCTATGCCTGGCTGGCTAACAAAATCTTGGTCTAACACACAAAGAGCAGTACGAGGCAAGGGGGAGGGGGAATAACATTTTGGGTAGAAATGGTAGAAAAATTTTCAGCTCTGGAGGACTTTTAAATTGACTCATATCTTGAAAGCTATGTTATTTTATATCCACGCTGAAAGGGTAATATCAAACTTATGAAATATTTACTAACTTGGCTGCATAAACAACAAATCACCTCTTTTCCATTAAATATTTTTGTGAAAGATATTTTAGTAAAATACTGCAGCTTGCAATTTAATTACAATGAGTAATTAAAACTTAGAGCATAATCATTTTTGGCAAAAAGTCAGTTTTTGTTAAAATTTTAAGATAGAAAAAAGATGCATATTATGATCATAATACTGTTAGTAATTAAGATAAATGCATCAATTATTAAAGATGCAAACATGTCAAGCAAGCATAACTAATTATTTGAGCATGTTAACAGTTGTTTAATGTTAACAAGCAGTGAATTATTAAAGACCCCATGTGTCACATTCTGGACTGCATAAAATATAATGTTCTGGAACGTTTTATGATTTTCAGGTTTTCCTTAGATCTTCTCCATCGGATTAGTCATAAAGTTAAGATAACTTGCCTTTAAAATGTATTTCTAAAATGATTAGCTGTAATCAGGCTAGGAGAGGCCACCGTTCTGAGATGGTGCAGCAGAGAAAAATGCAGCAGATTCAGAGAGAAACTGTAAACCCAGTGCTGTGTCTGCAGGGAAGACTTATGAAGTTGGGGGAAATGTTTCCTACTAAAGGTCCAGCACTGGGGGAGAAGTCAGAAAATGTGGTGTCGGTGCAAAAAAGCCGGGGGGAAGGCATGGCTCACAGGGAGCTTTATGTTCACGTCGCAGCTGTATATTTCTTCTTTTTTCTATTTAGAGATACACCTTCTTGCAAACAGCACTTCACGCAATCATATAATCAAGATGCCAATTAAGACACTTGTATAAATCACATGCAAAGCAATGCTTGGATTATTTTTGACTGTCAAACCGCAAATCAGCGCCGGCAACATTCTCACTGGAATTCAACCAGTCCTGGGCACTGCCTCCCCCCAGACACGAAACAGGGCCCTCAGGGAACCCATCTGTTTGCAGGCCTGGAGAATCAGTTGGGAAACATCTTATTGGGGTCCCTGAGCCCCAACATTTGGCACTCACTTGGCCCCTCACCCTCCATACTCAGTGCTTCCAAATGGGGAAAAGGGAGCCTCTGGGGCCTGAATAAACCTCACGGGAGCTGGATGTGGATGGAGGCTGGGAGGAGCAGAAATAGGTGGTGGGGGAGGCTCCTAGACCTGCCCCTGCCTTGGGCCACAGAGGTGGCCAGGGTGTGCCCACCTCTTGAGCCATCAGAGCTGCCTTCCATAATCCTGTCTTTTTCTCATGCGGAGACTGCCACCTTCCCAATGCCACAGCCATGTCTACAGCAGCCCACTCAACTCCTGCTGAGCCCTCTGCCAGGCTCGAGGTGTCAACAGTGTCAGGCAGACACCCTGCTCATAATCTATCCCAGTGAAAGAGGAAAAGCCAAACACAGGAGAAACTCGAAGGCAAGGTCTGATCCTCTCACTAAATAAGAATCTTCTAAGGATGTCCACCTATTCATCCTTCTACACATCAAACCAACCTTCATCTCAACACTTACTGCATATTGGCTGTTCTTCACACCATTCCAGGTATAGGAGTGGGACAGCTTCCTGGGAAGATAATGTTATGTTTACTGTTTATTTTGGGGGAGAGGGGAGCTCAGACCCTGCAGCATGCAGGATCTTAGTTTCCTGACCAGGAATCGAGCCCACACCCCCCTACCATGGAAACATGGAGTCTCAACCATGGACTGCCAGGGAAGCCCCAGGAATATCTTTTTGTCTTAATGAAAAGAAAGTGAAAGCTAGTCACTCAGTCATGTCCGACTCTTTGTGACCCCATGGACTGTAGCCCGCCAGGCTCCTCTGTCCATGGAATTCTCCAGGCAAGACTACTGGAGTGGGTTGCCGCTTCCTTCTTCCTTTGTCTTAGTATTTATTTTTATTTATTTGGCTGAGCTGGGTCTTAGTTGTGGCATGCAGGATCTTTGAACTCTTAGTTGTAGCATGTGGGGTCTGGTTCCCTGAGCAGGGATTGAACTCGGACCCCCTGCAATGGGAGCACAGAGTCTTAGCCACTGGACCACCAGGGAAGTCCATGTGTTTACTCTTGAGACTCCATGGTGAGAGCCGTAAGCTCAGTTAAAAACTATTACAAATTTCATGGGAATGGGAGCTTGTAGCTCAGGGGGAGCCGGGGTAGAAAACTGTTGGTCAGAGAAATCTGGGAGGTGAAGCAGAAGGAACAGCAGGTATCCTCCCCTTTCCTTCATCCTGGACGGAGTGCTGAGTTAGCTTTGCAGGGGTTCAGCATCCATGCCGACAGCCTTTCACCCCGTCACGAGCAGGAGGGGCCTCTCTTCCAGAAGGGCCTCCTTTACCTCCATCACATCAGCTGCTCTCAGAAAGGCCTTCAGCCACAGCACTCTCCACTACCTCGTTTCCAGCCAGGCTACCTGACTGTTGTGTACTGCACAGACCCACAGCCTGCAGTTCCCCAGCCCTGGCTCCCCACACAGGTGCAAGTCTGGGAACAACACTAGCAATTTCATATTCATAATGCTTTATTCTTCTTACTGTTGTTGTTCAGTCACCCAGTCATATCTGGCTCTTTGCAACCCCATGGACTGCAGCATTCCAGGCCTCCCTGTCCCTCACCATCTCCCAGAGTTTGCCCAAATCCACATTCATTGCATCGGTGATGCCATCCAGCCGTCTCATCCTCTGACACCCTCTTCTCCTTCTGCCCTCGATCTTTCCCAGCATCAGGGACTGGGAAAGAACAGATAACCTTTCAGATGACCACAATACTGGAGCCTCAGCTTCAGCATCAGTCCTTCCAGTGAATATTCAGGATTGATCTCTCTTAATATTGACTGGTTTGATTTACTTGCCGTCCAAGGGACTTTCAGGAGTCTTTGCAGGAGTCTTCTTAAAAGCCCCCAAACTGTTCAAGCTTTAGGTCCTCCAAACCTGCATTTTCTTCCAAGCCAGTCAGGATAGGCAGGGGTCTGATTCCCACATTACTTTGTTCCTCCCTCCCATTCAATGTCCCTGGTCATGGCACAGGCAGGCCATAGGAAGCATCACAGAATGATGTCAGAGTGCCCCAGCCCGTTCCTCGCCCATATCATCATGCAGGCATGCTAGGATCAGGCCTTGTGGGAACTAGAATTGCCTCCTTTCTGGACCAAGGAACGCTAATGGCAGGAAGTAAATCCTGCTTTCCAGAAGGCCCTGTTCAGAGTGGAACTACTATCTGCTCCTCTCACATGGCCCAGATTTGGGAAACAAAGAGCCTTAGCCAGAGCTGGGAAAGAGAATTCTTAAATGGACATGGGTGGGCCAGGCTGAGCCTAAACCGAGATTGGCTGGCAGAGCTTGAGTCTTCCTCAAACCCCAACAGGGCTCTGCAATTACCCATGTCGTCTCCACATAGGTAAAGAGGCCAAGAAGAAAACATTATGGACCTCAGTCCTTGAGGTCAGAGATTGGCAACAACAGGTGTTGAGGCTTCCACCGGCACCAGGATGACACCAGGGATGAGCCATGTGAAAGGATGGATATGTTTCTCATGTTTTATGAGAACCAGGTGACTCTGGCTGAAGGAAATGCAGAACCACCAGGCACCTCCCTGCTTGGCAGATCTGCAAGGACCACAGTGCTCAGTGGGAAAGGAAGATCAGAACGTGCTGCCCTTCTTGGGAGGGAAGGCAGAGCAGCAGTTGCAGACAGGCCTGACGATGGGAAGCCCATGCAAGATGCTCCTGCGGACACCCGTGGCTCTTACACTGGCACCCTGACGCTGCAGCTGGCCCCACAGTTCCTCTCTCCACATCCTGGGCACATGGTCGCCAAGTTATCTAGGCCAACGGAACATGAGATGAAGGGAAATGTCTGAAGCACAGTTTTGAGGGCTGCAGTGGAGGTGACATGACCTCATCTGATGGTGGAACTACAAGGTGGATGGAGCCTGGGTCCCCCCGTGGAAGACGCTTCCTAACACCTAGACTCCCTAGACGTCTCTACACATGAAAAAGAAGCGTCTTTTGTGTCGATGTCACTACATTTTGGGATCTGTTTGTAACTGAATTTTAGTCTGCCCTAATATAGCAAGTCAGAAAGTGTATGTATTAATGTCATTGGGATATGATGATGGAAATTGTGTTAGGCTTTCCTTGGAAAATACAATGCCCAAGAGAGGTTCCTTTGCATGTATCATGTCATCCAGTCAAGAGGGGCCACATGTAAGGCAGGTATCACGTGTCACTTCATTCCCACCCTAAGATAATTCTCACTGATGTCTCTTTGTAGTGAAGATTTTATTCCTTCTTTCAGCAGCTGCTGGTGGCAGCTCTAGGTAAAAAGCAAACCCGAACTTAGTTAAAGGAAGCTCCAGCAAAGCTGGCAATTCTCCACTATTGTTTTTATGAACCATTTAGAAAAGCCAGAGTAAGCTCCTTACTGGAGTTTGTGGCCACATGAAACATTGAGAATGTGCTCCTTCTTGGGCAGGACAGAAAGGCCCTAGGAGCCTCGCGCAGAGTTCTAAATCCTGGAGCTCCAGTGTTCCAGATCCTGAAATTGTGGGTCTCCCATCTCAAGCTTGAGCACTCGCGGCTGAATTAGAGTGTACCGCTGGCACGGCGCCAAACGCATTCCTTCATGTGTCAGCCCTGAATCTCTTCATATGTTAGGGTGAGCTGCGTGTACACTAGTCTCTTCACTTCCAAGGCAGTTTCACCATCTGTTTCTATTATGGGAGTTTATGGCACAGAATACCTCAGACACCAGAGCCTCCATTTTTTTCCTGGCGTGCAGTGAAAGCACTTTATTGAACAGAATGATTAAAAGGTAGGGGCCTCCTTAATTTTTCCCCATTTTTCTTGGCACATTATGGAATTCAGAAGGATTTTTACAGTTCATTTTATGAAGATGAAAGGTGATTTGAAAGAAAATTAAGAAATTATCGGGGAATGTAAATGTGGCTGCAATTCAGCTTTTAAAAATCCTTTGATCTCATCATGATTAACTGGATTTTTCATATTGTTTCTGAACTACAGATCTTTAAGAAGACAAAATTGAAGCATATTTTAAAATTTGCAAATAATTCTGGAGTTTGATATCACAGGGGCTCCTGCATCTCTGTATTTTAAAGCCAAAGTAAGACAGCTATACTATGAAGTTTGGAGTCAAAGGGTTTTTAGGTACATTCTGCATCACATACATAGATGATCAAACTATATAGCTTTGAAGGAAAAACAGGAAAGAGTTGAAATCCCATGTAAAAATCTCATATCTCAGAGTCTGCTTTGAGCCTGAAATATGTCTGCTGTGCACATATATACATACATGTGCGAATGCACACAGTTCTCTGTGTTCTAAATAATCCAACGCATTCTACAGAGCAGCTACAGGGACAGTGTTCACTCCAGCCACTTTTTTTTGGGGGGGGGGAGGCGGTCTATTCTTGGAAATAGTTATGTCCTTAGAGGACATTAAAGTGGATGATAATGACCTGTGACATCTTTGAACCTGGTAATAAGAAAAAGCCAGAAGAATCCTGTAACTTGCATGTGGAAGTGATAAATGCATCATATAGAATCCCCAAGAAATCTTCTCTTTGTGTGTGGAAAGGCATTTACATGGGGAACAAATAGAACTTGAATACGAGATTCTTCATTATTGATCAAGAATGGGCCCCCACTTGTACGCTGTCCAGTAAGTTTCTTCTTCCCTTAACTAGTCAAAGAAACTAGTGCAGGAGAGAAAGATAGAGGGCCCACTAGACTACTAGGCTCTCGTAGTCTCTTCCTAATGTTTCCTCACTGACTTTCCTTATTAAACGTTTATCACATAAGGTCAAAGCCTGCCCCCATGATATCACAGTCAAGGCTAGCTTTAGTGTTAAAGCATCGCTACTATCATGGTGCTAGGACAGAGTTAGAGCAGAAACTGGCTGTGTCGCTGGAGGATTCAGACCTGCACCCAAATGCTTTAGATGAATCTATTCTCCCCTCAGCACCTCTGGAAGGTTCTTGGTAGGAAGTATGCTTCATCTCCCTCTCTCCTTCCTCTGCAAAAGTCCACTTCCCTGACCTGCTCCACAATCCCAGGCTGTGCTGGGCAGCAGCTAGATCAACCCTGTGCATTCTTGAGTGTGAGGGATCCCACTGGTGCATTCACTGCACACCTGCTCTTTGGGCCAAGCCCTTTGTGAGGGTGGGGTAAGCCCCTGAGATAGGGAGCCCTCCAGGGACCCTTCCTTTTTTTGAAGTAAAGACTCTAGGCAGCATGTGGAGACAACAGAAGCTTGTCCTCAGTGGGCAAAGCAACCTGAGGGGCTTCTGCAGAAGCTTCTGTTTACAGGGCACTTGGTTCCCCTATCCTGCACAGATCCCCCTCCCCCCCGCCCCGCTCCCCCGCTAATAAAAAGCAAGATTTAGGGGAAAGGCATGTCCTTCAGAACCAAGGAGCAAACACAAACATATGGCTCTTTATCAATAACTGACAAAATCTTTAGCCTAGACCCACAGCAAGAAGAAATGTGAAAAAATGGCCACCTTATACTTCCTGAATCTAAGCCACAAAGCAACGTTCTTGGCAAAGCCAGTGAGTTGGAACACAATAGATATTGCCTGGGGCCATGGTAGATGTGTTGCTAGCACAAAACTACCCCAGCACTGATTCTAAGAACCTGCTGGGAATCTCACAGTCCTCTTCACAACACAGAGCCTAGGGCTGTATTGTCACTGGCTTCTTCCTGGCTGCCTGTCATTTCACCACCTATGAATTTGTTATCTGATGACAAATTATTATAAAGGGCTTCCTAGGTGGCTCAGTGGTTAAGAATCTGCCTACCAATGCAGGAGATGTGGGCTCAACTCCTGGATGGGGGAGATCCCCTGAAAGAGGAAATGGCAATCCACTCCACTATTCTTGCTGTAAAATCCCATGATAGAGGAGCCTGCTGGGCTACAGTCCATGGGGTCACAAAGAGTTGGACATGACTGAGCATGCACATATTCAGGTTATAAGTCATGGGTTTCTCCTGAGAATCAAGATTAGTCAGAAAGGGCAGCAAACCTATAGCATATTCTGAACAACCATAGCATCCTGAAGATGTAGGCACACATCAGGACAAAGGACTAAAAATGTCCTGATTAGATTACGGTGAAGGGTGGCAGAGTAGGCTACCTCAGAATATCCCACTTTGGTATGAGTATTACTCTCCTTCTTGCCTAAGAGCAGAATATAAATTTCCAAAGCTGTTCTTCACCTTATTTCTACCAGGAAGGACCAAGATTAATCCCCAGATACAACTTAGACCCTTATCAATGAAGATAGGATCTTTGCATTTCCTAGCCACTTCTCCATAACTGGCCTCCCCACACCTTTCTTTCTTTTGTCTTCAGCAGACGATGATATTTAAGCCTGAGTTCTAATCCACATCTGAGAGTTACTCATTTTCCCTGGATATCACCCATGTACACGTGAAGTATATGTTAACCTTGTTTCTTTTACTCTTGTTAATCTGTCTTTTGCCATGGAGGCAGGGGGGTCCCAGGTGAGATCCTAGAAGGATACAGGGAAAATTATTTTTTTCTCCCCTGTAACAGTGTCCCTTGAGGTGCACAATAGTTACCTTCCCAGTCACCTGATGTGGTGATTCTTGACTTGTTTCAAGACAGATTTCTCTGAACCAGAATTGTCATGAACACCCCTGAAGGGGTTAAATTACATTGGCAGGTTTTGCTCTGCTCACCTGGTCCCCCAGTAGCATCAGGCTGCACTGGTCTTTTGAGATGGATTGGAGGATTTGACTCAGAGCAGCAGTGTGTGCTGACAAGCACATGCTCTTTACTTACTCTAAGGCACCAGGCTAGGTGTCCTCACGCTTCACGACTCAGTGGCCCACCCATGAAGTACAGTGTTCTGAGCACACTAGGAGGTTGAGGGGTGCTGGTAGAAAATGATTCAACAATATACATTTTCACTGGCTGAAAAGGCCTACCTATCTTGGTAAGGTAGGCCATTACATTAAGGGGTACTAAAAGGAAATTTTTCAACTGCCTGCATTCCATGACTCTGCTGAGTCATGGGGAGGTAAAGGACTGCAGAGAAGTGGCTTCTGTGGTGCCAGTTTACTCTGAAAGGCACACTGCCCGCAGAACAGAGCAGCAGCATCTTCCCTTGCACACTCCATTCTTCCTTGACCCTCAGTTTATCTCCCCATCTGCAACAAGTTGCCAGAGGACAGGACATGTCAGAGCTATTTCATCCCCTCGCTTAGCATGCCACCAGGCAAAATGTATGCACGCCATAGAGGCATGAGAACCAAGGCTTATCATGTGAACACACATTTCTTTTTCACTTGCCTTACAGAACAATTCAACATACACACAGTAAACAATATAATACAATGAGGTATAATTTACACACCACCCAGCTCTGACAATGATCATCATGGGCTGTCTTGTTTCATCTATTGACCCCCTACTCACACCCCTCACTACCATCACCAAGGTCAACTCCTGTGATACACATAAATCCCAGAGAATATTTCAACATTTATCCCCCCAAAATAGAAATAAATAAATACTGATTTTCAGTTTAATCAAATATTTCCATGTGTATTTCTAAAAACAATATTCTCACACCTAAACAATGAGAGTCATTTGTTAACATCATCAAACATCCAGTCAGTTTTAAACATCTGCTAGACAACAGGGGATATTTTATTTACTTATGTGTTTACAATTGATTGATTTGCTCTTTAATCTCTAAATTGTCTCTATTTTTCCTCCCTATATTTTTAATTGTTGAAGAAACCATGATATTTGCCCTGAGGACTATTTTTATGCTGGATTTTGCTTTATGCAGACTGCATTTCCAGTGTGTCCTTTAGCATGTTTCTTTATTCCCTGTACTTTCTGTAAACTGACCCTTAGATTTAGAAGCTGGCTTTTTTTTTTTTTTTTTTCCATTTTTGCAAGACCATCACAGAGGTGGCCCTGTCAGCTTTTAGAACCAATTGCGCCTTTCCTGGTGGTGGTGTTCAGTCGCTAAGTTGTGTCCAACTCTACAGTGACCCCATGAACTGCAGCATGCCAGGCTTTCCTGTCCTTCACTATCTTCCAGAGTTTGCTCAAATTTATGTCCTCTTGTGGTGTTAGGAGCCATTAAAAATCATTGTCTGAATCTTTTTTTTCAAGGATTAAAATTCTATCATTCTTTCTTCCTTTATTAGTTGCAATATTTCTATAAATGGCAATTTTATCTTATCAAATATTTGGTTACCCTAAAGTATCGTTCTTAAAGGAAAGGCAAATTAAATGTTGGATCCTTTCTCTCTAGTTATCAGTTTTCAGAATGAGTGGATTTTCTGGACTCCAAAGGTGGCCAATCTTATTTTCCTGAGTATCACAGTGAACAATCTGCTTCAGTGTGTGTTCATATGAACACTCTCTGGTCACGTCTCTGCCACACCTCTGGTCACGCTGCTGGTCTCTGGCCAGCAGAAGCCTCGGATTGCTTCATATGGTCTTTCACATGACTGCAGTCATCCTTGACAGCTTTCTTGTATAACAAGATGTTCTAAGTCTATCTTATACAGTTCTTGCCCTGTACATCAATCTTGAATCAATCATTTTGGTGAAAAATGGTATTTAGAGACCACAATCTGGTGGTCACAATTCTCAGTACAATGTATTCAGGGCTTTTCAGTGAACAGATAGGAAATAATTTTCCTTCTTCAAGAGAAAATACATCACGAATTGACATTGGTGCTTTAAATTTAAATGTAAGTTTTAATTTTATATCTTTTCTTATAAAAATAATATTCTAATTGCACTAATATAATTTCTTCACTGCTTTCTCCTAATACATACAAATCTGTGTGTGAGGGTTTCCAAATAGCAATACAAATATTATTACCAATCATATGATATTGAAAACCATTTTTCAGGATTTGTGTGTGTTTCCTTAAAATATAAACCACTAAGAACTCTATTTTAAGTGCAACTGAAGTAAATTTTCTGTGTAGATTGCATAGCCAACTCAACATGCATTCAGTTGTATCTGTTTTATTTTTCGTTTGTAGGAACAGCTTTTTAAATTTGGAATAAGTTGTATTTGATAATTATGTATAATATTTATCTGGTTTAAAAATCAACTTTTTTAGACAAGTCTAGCTTCTACCTCTTTTCCTTCCACTCTTTTTCTCCCCTCCTCTTGTAACAATGCTTATGGCTTGTAACTTCACTTATTTAATATATAATATATACTGCTAAGTCACTTCAGTCGTGTCCGACTCTGTGCGATCCCATAGACAGCAGCTCACCAGGCTCCTCTGTCCCTGGGATTCTCCAGGCAAGAACACTGGAGTGGGTGGCCATTTCCTTCTCCAATGCATGAAAGTGAAAAGTGAAAGTGAAGTCACTCAGTCGTGTCAGACCCTCAGCGACCCCATGGACTGCAGCCTACCAGGCTCTTCCGTCCATGGGATTTTCCAGGCAAGAGTACTGGAGTGGGGTGCCATTGCCTTCTCCAATAATATATACTAATATCCCCCTTTTCTTAAATAATAGCATGCCATATGATTTTTTCTCTCTCTCTTGCTTTGTTTTACAAAACTATAAATCATGAAGATCATCCATCACACTATGTGAAGATATATCACTCATTTTTACAGTGATAAAATACTTTTTCTTGACATCCACCTCATTCTTAAGCACCACGAAATCCATCTAGAATGAAGTTACAAATCATGATGGGTGGTTGCATATTTAGATGAAGATAGCTGAAATAAGTCTAGACTTGAATTGAGACAATAGTATTTGAAGCAGTACTAATAGCAGTAGTGGCAGTAGTGATGGAAATAATAAAGCAATTATTGCTACTGCTATGTCTCAATCACGTACTCTGTGCCTGGAACTATCACCTCATATGCTTTGATTTCCTGCAGCATTTCATGACTTTCAAATGAACTGCAAGAAACCTACCTTCTTCTGCATGGATACAGCAGCCCATGGCACTGCATCAGTGTTCCGCATTCAAGTGATCCTTTCTTCAGTGATACCCAATGCAGTCAAAGTTTCCTAAACATTTCTGTAAATGTATCTAGTACATTCTAAGCCAGGATTTCACTGGAATTCAGGCCCCCTCTGAAATGTCTTGTGAAGCCTTGGAAAAATCCAGGGACCATAAAAATTCCCAACTGAAGGCACTTAACTCAAAATGGCCCTTGGTGAGTGACGAGCAGAGTTAGAGTATCACTAACAAACAGGTGCTGATAAGCCTGGGCAAGGTCAGGTTTCACCAGGACCCTACAGTATGCTCAGACAGGGAGTTGATGGGTTGCAGCCGTGAGGGGATCCCAAGCTGTGCTGGTGTGTGGTATCAACCCCATTCCCACTCTTTGTTAAATATTCCTGCCTGTGAGTGTGGCCTACTACGCCCATGAGATGACTTGAGGGGAATTTGCTTGACTACGACTGACATGTTTTTTGCTTTTTCTTTTTGGCTTCAAAATAGCCATATTTCCAGCCAGCAAGTCATGGTTCCAATGCAAATGGGAGTATGGGAGTTAGTTCTATAGCCAATTCTAGGCTATGGATATACCTGTGGTAGAAGCGTCTGGATTCTGCACCCTGACACTGGGCGTAATGAACATGCTTCCCCCCACAGGCTCCCATAGACAATCCCAGAAGGGGGAATGGAAGTGGCTCCCTGCAGAGGCCCCACTGACATTCCCAGTCAGGCAACTCTGCCATCTTTAAAAGTGCATCAGGACCTCATAATTTTTTCAAAAACTTAGAGTGAAGTAAGTCAGAAAGAGAAAGATAAATATGGTATATTAATGCATATATATGGAATCTCTAAAGATGGTACTGATGATCCTACATGCAGGGCAGCAAAGGAGACATGGACATAAAGAACAGAATTTTGGACCCAGTGAGGGAAGGAGAGGGTGGGATGATTTTTGAGAATGGCATTGAAATATACATATTAGCATAGCTAAAATAGATATCCAGTGGGAATTTGCTGTGCAGTGCAGGGAACCCAGAGCTGGTGCTCTGTGACAATGTGACAGCCAAGAAGGGTGGAGAGGTGGGGAGGTGGGACGGAGGTATAAGAGAGGAGACATATGTACATCTATGGCCATTTCATGTTGATGTGTGGCAGAGGCCATCATAATATTGTAATTATCCTCCAATTAAAAATTGTGTATATATATGTGTGTGTATATATATACACACTAGCCTTGCTCCCTTTCTGTACAATGTAGATAACAGTACAAGTACCTACTTCACAGAACTGTAAATGAGGAAATTCACCAAAGAGCTCAGTGGGGTGCCTGGCATAACAGCAGTGCTCCCCAGTGTTAATGAGCATGCCATGCCTGGGTATGTGGCTATATATGCTGGAGGAGTTTGGGGTGTATATATATGTATATACACACACACACACACATATATATATATGAAGACTTTTAGAAACAATATTCTGGGAGGTACGTATGCCTCTTGATTATGGGAGTCAGCTCCAGCTCATGTTTTCAAACTCTAGTGGGCACTGTGACTAGTCCTGCCAACACCTGAGATATCCACCCTAAATGCTTCCGTGGGGATCCCTCCCAGCTTATGAATCCTAGGAAGAAGATGGTAGACATTGATTTCTGTAGAACGCTCTTGGGCACCCTGCCTAAACTGAGGGTTTGCTCATGGCTCAGAGGAGGACAGGCCATTTCATTGTCAAGATGTACCCAGGGGTGGCTTTGCCAAGACTTGTTTTCCAGCTGTCTTTGGCACACCCATCCCTGTCACCAAGATGCGGTATCCAAACAGAACCCTGAGGTTTCCAGCAACAATCCTTGGGCTGGCTTCGCTGCAAATCATGGAATAGATGAACACAGACACTCAACATCAGTGACGTGGGCACCACACAGGCTGTTGGCTCATGGTGCTAGGCAATGATGACTCAGGACAGCTGTGCATCCTACTGAAGAGGCCCAGATGCAACAAGGGTTTACCATGCCCGCAACCACCTTCCCTGGACCTCATAGCAGTCTTGTGTCTGGGGATGGGAGGGAGATGTGCTCAGAATGTGAACTTGGGTTTCAATCTTGCTCTGCCACTTCCTGTCTGAGCTGTGGCAGGTCACTCAGCATCCCTAGCCTTGCTTCCTTTCTGTACAATGTAGATAACAGTACAAGTACCTACTTCACAGAACTGTAAATGAGGAAATTCACCAAAGAGCTCAGTGGAATGCCTGGCATAACAGCAATGCTCCCCAGTGTTAATGAGCATGCCATGCCTGGGTATGTGGCTATATATGCTGGAGGAGTTTGGGGTAGAATTGGCACAATCTGGTGGCTCAGAGGTTAAACTGTCTGCCTGGAATTCGGGAGACCAGGGTTCAATCCCTGGGTCGGGAAGATCCCCTGGAGAAGGAAATGGCAACCCACTCTAGTACTCTTGCCTGGAGAATCCCATGGAGGGAGGAGCCTGGTAGGCTACAGTCCATGGGGTCGCAAAGAGTCGGACACAACTGAGCGACTTCACTTCACTATTCCCATAAAAAAATGATAAGAAGAATTTTCTGCCCTTGCCTATCATATTTCCAAGGCTATGCTAGCTTACCAGTTCACATCTTCAAATCCTGGGTCCCTAAGCAGACTAACTCTGCTCTAGAAAAAGTTTTGAGTGAAAATAAGCATATTTCCTTCTTCTGTCAAAATACATCACATTTTTCTTTGGGGAGTAAGAGGCTAACCCTTACTTGTTAAAGTAAATTATACTGAAATTTAGAGTCTGAAACTTAGGCCAGTAATGCCAAATGCGTCTCCTTTCCCATGATTCCAAAACACCCACATGCAGACCGTGACCTCCATCCCATGTGCTGCGGGGTCCCTGCATGCAGCTCCTTGGTGAATGAAATGAGCAAAGCCTCTATTTTAATTTATGGGGTTATCTGTATGAGTCACATCTTTTGTGAGTCTCCCTTATTTCTTGCTAAAGGACAAATGCATATTCTTTATATGTCTTGCTAGACAAAACATGGCCAGCACAAGGAAACCAAACATAGATTAAAAGGGAATGAACAATAAAGGCAAAGGCAGGCCCTCAAGTTCCATTTCTAGCTCAGATTTTGAAATAAATTCAAGGCTTTTATTGATATTGAGACTCTCCTCCAGTCACGGCACTGCAACACAGTTTCAGATCTGTATGTTCAGACTGAACATCTTCCCCCAAACCTCACCTAGAGCAGACCTCCAGCCCACTGATTGATGTGTGTGTCAGGCCAGACATACGCTGTCACTTCCCATTTCTGATGGGAGCGGGAAGCGTGCTGGGCTGGGATGAGCTGTACTCAGCGGACGACAACCTTCCACTGTCTACCACCTGGATTCTGCATTTGCATATATGACCACCAGGCAACCCCACCCCAGAGCTTATCCATTCATCACCCATTGCCATTCTGGAAGGCACAACTCAGACGTCAGGGTCCTAAGAGTTAAATCACCTCCACTCCAGCCCTGCTCCTCTGCTCTGCTCCCTGTGATTTATGGAGGGTTCCAGCCCTGAAGGGAACTGACAGTCACTCTCATTTTCTTGCGTTTCCCCCCTTCACGGCCAAGGTCATGAGCAAGGGGGCCCCTCCAAGTTTTCTACACTCGTCCTCCTCCACCCTTACTCCAACACGGCCTCATGAATCATCCCGTCTTCACATTGAACTCCTGACGCTTCCCTAGCACCAAACTGCCCGACTTCCGCAATTTTTCTTCATTCTCACTAACAATTTGGTAATGAAATATTGATTTTTAGTTAGATTCAAATAGATGTTATTAAGTTTGCATTGATAAATCGTTCCCTTTCTCAGGCTGGAAGTACCTCAGTCAAATTCTAACTGTGCTTTCATACCTGGTGATGTATTAATCTGACGTGTCTGTCGGCCAGGCTGCTGGGGCCTGAGCTGGGGTGCCAGTCTAATTGCCGTTACCTCACACGGAGGGTAGGATTCTAGCTGGTGGGTTGTAGGGATTTTAGCCCTAAGACCCAAGAGGGGACACATTTCCTCTGGGGCTCCTACTTGTTAAAACTGTTTCATTTTTTCACAAAGACGAGCCTTACATGGCATGAAAAGGCAGCCCGCTAAATTTCATTCCCCCAACCCCGCCACTGCCGCTTGACAGTTAAATACCTAACATCCAGACCACATGAAAATCGTTGGGGCAGATCTCATGAGCAAAGGGCAGAAGCTGTGGCCTGCTCCAGCTCTGAGCACGTTGGCTAGGGAGGGTCTGCCGTGGGGATGGCTGCCTGCCTTTAACCAGGAACTTTTGAATGGTCTGTGTGGGCAGTTAGGTAAGGAACTTCGGTTCCACTGGCTTAGCACTCACTCCTGTTGCCCTTTCTCTACCCTTCTCATGTCCCTTCACCTCTCTCCAGACCTTCTCCCACAAATCTCACTCAACTGCTCCCTCCTGGAGAACACCTGCTCTCTGAAGCAAGTGACCTGGGACTCACAGACCACGAGAACCTCCCAGAGGCCTGCCCTGGGGCGCTGGCCACTCTAGGGAGGGTGGTTCTGTGCTCTGAGAAGACCTGCCCCTCTTCCCTGGTCACTCTGTCTCGGCTAAAAAGAATTACTTCATTCAAACTGAGCTAATTATCAGTTCTCCATCCTAGTCTTAATAATTGTTCAGAGTAGACACAAGACCTAAGATAGACCAGTCAGTGTTGCCTCCAGAATGGTTTCAAACTGAGGGAAGAGTCCTTTTCTCTCTTGTTCAAAACAAGAGCATGGGCCTGTAAACACTGAAGGCGCGTCCCCCAGCCCTGTGTGGAAGAAGCTGGTTGCCCGTAGTCACGGGGAAGGCTGACTCTAGTCCAGGGTCTCTGACAACATCACTTATTTTCCTAACACCGAGCACCAAATCTGGCTCTGGTTTCTCTTACTTGCATCCAGCAGCCCAAGAGCCTGCTCCAGTACCTCCTTATCCACTGGTAAGATTAATCTTCCCGAGGCTGAGCCTGACATCACATTTCTGGCCATTCCCCAGTGATTTCCCACTGCCTATCCCATTCCATCATGTCACAGATCCTTAGCCCAACATTCTAGCTTCTCTAAGACCTTCTTAACCCACCACTCCCCACAGTTAGCTCCTGGCACAAGTTATCCACGTACTTTCCTCATTTCTTCAATTCTGCATGTTTTCTTGGGCCATTTTCTATTCTTAGAGTGACTCCCTTTATGCGTGCATATCTGATCACTCCTTGTTCTCCTTCTAGATGACTTCCCTAGGCCTGAGCTGCAAGCCATTCTTCCTCTACATCCACCTCCCATTATAGATTGTCTGTAAGAATTGCCTTCTCTGCTGGACAGGAAGCCTGCCGGGTGATGACCTATACATGACTCAGCCTTCAATTCCCAGTGCCTTACACTATGCCCATGCACATGGTAGATCACTCAATATAAATGTGTCTTGCATAAAAGTATTAATTCATTTACTCATTCACTTCCTTCTTACCATAGTCCTATCTATTCTTCAAGGCCAAGATTAAACACTACCCCCTCCTCTGAGCCTTCTTGGGTTTCTTCTATCAGAATTCATCTCTCATGGCCTTGTGTCCCCATATCATATGATTTTCAACTTCTAATTAGCATGTATTAATGTGTAAATTTGTATGCATTCTTTTAACAAGGATTTCTGAGTATTTACCTCCTTAAATTAAAAGTAGTTCCTAGGGTATCTGTTTTCCACCCTTGACTATAAGCTCCTTAAAGACAAAAATTAGATTTATTTTCTTAACAACTAGAACAAGGCTTGAAAAGAGCTGAGTAAATGTTTGTTGAATTGATGGATTTAATTGAATAAATTTAATTGAAATCGATAGATGAGAAATACAATGTCCATGTTTGAGCCACAGGTATTTGTCTCATGCCAGCAGCAAATGATAAGAATATTGAAAATCAAATTGGTTTAAACAAAAAAGGAGAATTTGTTTGCTCATATGTCCAGGACTAGATCTGGCCTCCTGCCCTGCTGGGCCCCTGATATCAAATAACATTATCCAGCTCTGTTTTTCTCCATCTCTCCTTTTGTTTCCCTCTGCATTAGCTCCAGTCTCAGATGGTCCTTTTCCTCGCGGTGTCAAGGTGGCTGCCAGAAGCTCCAGGCTTGCATCCACTCCTTTCAGCAACTAGAGGAGAGATGATTTCTCTCTTTCAAATGTTTCTTCCTAAAAAGACTTAGGAAGTCTGACTGGCTTAGGTCACATGACCATCATTTGAGCTACTCCAATGGAATCACATGACCTGAAAATAAGAGGAATGATCTCTAGCATAAAGGAGATACTGATGCCAGAAGGAAAGACATGGATGCTGGGTAGGCAACTTCTGCTTTCTCCCTGCAGAAGTTGGCCTGATGCTCACAAGGGCACCATCCTGGTTTCTTTGCAATTCACTAAGCAGGGGAGCTACCTTGGAGGAGAATAGGAGACATTTGTAGATACAGAACTTTTCAATGTGGCTTCTCTGGGTCTGTAAAGAGATTGTGAAGAACAGCTGATCACAGGGAAGCAGTGGTCTCCCCCCTACCTTTCGGAAGATAGGAAGATAGGATGAGACCACGGCCACCATTCTCAAGCCGGAATAGGAAATCAGGTACCTGCTCTTTCAGACTTCTTCTGAACTTTCTGGTCTGAGTTTTGGCTCTGTCCAGCATTACATCCTGGTAGTTCAACCAGTAAAGAATCTGCCTGCAATTCAGGAGACTCTGGTTCAATTCCTGGGTTGGGAAGTTCTCCCAGAGAAGGGATAGGCTACCTACTCCAGTATTCTTGAGCTTCCATGGTGGCTCAGAGAGTAAAGAATGCTTCTGCAATGCAGGAGACCTAGGTTCAATCCCTGGGTCAGGAAGATCCCCTGGAGAAGGGAATGGCTACCCACTCCAGTGTTCTTGGCTGGACAATTCCATGAACAGAGGAGCCCAGTGGGTTCCAGTCCATGGGATCACAAAGAGTCAGACACGACTGAGCAAGTGACACTTTCACTTCCCATGTTACAGAGCCACCACAGGCTGAGAAAGGCCATGTTCCAGATGTGTGAATGCCAAGGGTAGACAGTACCAGTAGATTTCAGGCTGGGAGATGCTGTATCAACAAAGGTCCCAGTTCCTGGGTGGCAGGACCCACCCCAAGTCAGCCTAGAAAGATCTGGATGTCTAGACCCTTTTCCTCAATGTGGACAGTTTGAAGATACAGAGAATCTCCACCATGCAGTGCCCAGAGGCCTTAGGCAGCCCAGGAGAGCTGGCTTCAGCCATCCACCTTCTGCTTCCAATTTCTTCCCTTCAGTATCATCGAGGAAAACAAAAGGATCAGGTAAATGTGTAATTGGTATTATCATGCTCCCACCATCCCCACACCTTCACCAACACCATCCAGAAAACAAAGGAAATGCATTTGGGGGTCTCTTCCTCCTCCACTATCTGAGCCTGTCCTCTGTCTGAGCTTCTGAGTCAGGTCTGAGCCAATTATCCAGAGAGGACCCAGGCCTCTGCAGCTTCCACAACTCCAGGGCTTGCGGCTCCCGCTGCTCACAGGCCGAAGAAGAGCCAGACGGGAAGGGAGGGAAAAGCCTCCAGTTTGGCCCCTGCTGTTTGGGTTTCCCTTCTGTGGCCGCAGTGAGTGCGGTTTAGATCTGATTGATTTTATCTGTGAAATGAGCTGAAAATCCCTCCCAGCGAGAAGGGCTCATCTCCGTCCTCAGCCCAGACACTCCAGATAAATCAGATTGCCCACCGCACAGAGCACGCATGGACTGAGGGCAGAGCAGAGCCGAGGATGGAAGTCAGGACAGCCACTCAGGGTACCGACCGGCCAGCAGTGTAGAGGCTGGGGCTGAGGATGCTGGTGCCCTCAGCTCTCTGGTCATGACTGCCCCATCTTCAACACTGCCTGCCATCCTTTTGGTTTCTATAAAAGTAATTTCTGAGACAAGGAAATGAGGCAAGATGTTGATTTGGGAGATGATCCTGTGGTCTTCCCTGGTGGCTCAGATGGTACAGAATCTGCCTGCAATGCAGAAGACCCAGGTTTGATCCCTGGGTCAGGAATATCCCCTGGAGAAGGGAATGGCAAGTCACTCCAGTATTCTTGCCTGGAGAATCCCATGGACAGAGGAGCCTCATGGGCTACAGTTCATGGGGTCACAAAGAATAAGGATGTAGGAAACAGAGCCAGGGAAGAGAAGAGATTCAGCAAAGTGCGAGTTCTAGGGAAGCTTACCTCTGGACACCCAGAGTCGATCCCAGGAGGCATCCTCTGAGAGGTGTACATTGAGATTGTCCTGCTGGGAAACAAGGCCCTGGGGGATTTGTCCACTATTTCCTGTGCTTTGGGGCTTCCCTGGTGGCTCACCTGGTAAAGAATCCACCTGCAATGTGGGAGACCTGGGTTCCATCCCTGGGTTGGGAAGATCCCCTATAGAAAGTGAAAAGTGAATGTGAAAATTGCTCAGTCATGTCTGACTCTTTGCAACCCCATGTACTATACAGTCCATGGAATTCTCCAGGCCAGAATACTGGAGTGGGTAGCCTTTCTCTTCTCCAGAGGATCTTCTCAACCCAGGGATCGAATCCAGGTCTCCTGCATTGTGGGTGGATTCTTTACCAGCTGAGCCACAAGGGAGGCCTGGGAATATTGGAATGGGTAGCCTATCCCTTCTCCAGCAGATCTTCCTGACCAAGAATAAAACCAGGGTCTCCTGCATTACAGGTGGATTCTTTACCAACTGAACTATCAGGGAAGCCCTATCAGGGTTGGGAAGATCCCCTGGAGGAGAGAACTGCTATCCACTCCAGTATTCTGGCCTGGAGAATTCCATGGACTGTATAGTTCATGGGGTCACAAAGAGTTGGACATGTTTGAGTGGCTTTCACTTTCACTTTCCTGTCCTTTATTCCTGGGTTGTTCAACAGCCCTGTGCATTTGGCCTGCCTTAGTCATGGGGCTGTGCTCCCTTGGCCAGAGACCACCCTCCACCAGAGATACAGGAAGCCATCATCATGAGGAGCGGCATTGTACAGCCACACCAGTAGGGGAGCCCTCTCTAGCTCCTTAGCACACCTATCCCTCCCGTCAACATCCTCTACCACCACTGAGGCCATCTTCTACAAGGTCTGCACGTCCTCATTCGCCTCAGGAAGCCTTTCCCAATCCCTCCACCCAGAAACAGGGCATGCCTCACTCCTAGTGAAGAGACAGATGCACGAGCCCCCCTGGAGGGGCAGCGAGGGATGCGGCTCTGAGGTCACGATGTGAGCAGGGGGACGGGAGGCTCATTCCCTGCGCAAGGGCCTGAACCGCCTCCTCTCCTTCCTCCCCATCCTCTGCAGACCGCGAACCTTGGCTCTCCACAACTCACAGGACGTTCATGCGAATTATTATAATTCCTCTCTTCATCGAAAGAGACTCTGGCGCGGTTGTCTAAGAGTCACTGATGAAGCTGACGTGAAAAATTCAGTAATTGGTTGCCAATATCCAATTACTCCAGGGTAATATGAAAGTGATGGGGAAGCCAGCCAAGAGGCCACGGCCCAGGACCGTTGAGCACACAGAGGCAGCGGAGGTTTGGCTCAGGCCCATGAGACTGGCCATGTGCACAGGATGGACAGCAGATGGGGGGCACAGGGAGCCCCCACTTCAGATTCCTCCCCAGGCTGGCCCTTCACTAGGAGAGCCTTTCCCTGGAGTCAGAAGCTGTTCAGGGCCCTCCAGGAAATGGACCTGCCTGAGGAGGGAGAGAGGAAATAAAGAGCATCACACTAGGGCCTTGGAGACCTGGGTGCCAGCCCCTCCGCCGCAGGCCAGATGCCTCATTTCAGCAGGTCCTTATGGCTCCAGCAAAGCAGGAAGTGGGAGCCTGTCCCTGCCTGCCTTCACCCCTAGCTGTTAACTAGGTCTGAGGAAATAGCCGATGTGAAGACAGGTTTGCAAACTCAAGTGTGGGAGGGATGAAGATATGGGTGCTGCTCCTTTCTAAGCAAGATCTCGAAAGCTCAGGCCTGGAAGAGTGGCCTCCAGGGAGCTGGGAACAGAAGAGCTCAGAACACACTAGGTAAGTGCTTGTGTAAGTAATTACAGTGGCCACCCCCACATACCCGAGGAACTTGCTGGGCTCCTGAACCATCCCCCGAGGGCGGCCACCCCAGCCTGGGGGAAGCAGCTCAGAGCCATGACGCCCACGTCCAGGTCAGGGGTGAGGTCAGGGGCTGCGCAAGATAAGGATGCACCCTTCTGTTGTCCCTGCACTGCATCATGTCTGCAAATAAATGGAATAATTCAGTTTCCAGGACTCTTAACCTTTTCACTTGGCATAAATTGTGATCACCCAAATAAATACAGGCAAATCACATTAAAAACATATATATACGAAGCTCATTTATTCAAGACATTTTCCAACTCTGAAAAATACCTGTATCTTACCAAGAGGGGGAAAAAAAAATACAAGCTCAATTCTGAGCTGCATGCATCCATTTCTGTCTCTGTTGGTGGCAGATGTGGGTGTTTGATTCTCAGTGGCCCTGATGACCTCATGTCCCACCTCAAACAGGTCAAAGGTCAAATAAACCTTTTTTTTTTTTTTTTTTTCTTCCGCTCCAAATTGGCAGAGAGAGGGTGAGATGTATGAGCAGATCGTAATGTGGTGCCAGGAATGTTTGAGCAATAATCAATTGCAAATTATATCTTACCAAGTTAAGAGTCAAATGGAGGGGGCTGTGGCTGAATATTTTATCAAAGCAATTTAATAAGAATGTAAATGACCATCAACCTTTAAAGAGAGGTTTTTTAAGTGTCCTAGAGAGCTGCACCTCCTTGGCCGCACTGGAAGTCTTTTCCTCCATTTAAAAAGAGTCAGGATTGGAGTAAGGCAGAGGTCTGCACCAGCATCCAGAAGGGTGCACTCTGGGCAGCGGTGGTGCCCCTGAGCCTTAACCCCAAGCCAGGACCGCATCCCTCTGGGATCTGATTCACAGGGACATGGGATCCGCACGCTCGGGGAAGTGGTCCATGGCTCTCCTTCGGGCACAGTGCCTCTGCTGAGACCGTGGCCTCCCATTCATCACAGCTCGCTCGCTCGGGTTACTGAGAGGTCAGGCCTCACAAGAGGGCCACCCGGCAGGCAGACCAGGGCCCAGCCTGGGGAAGGGGACTGTTTGGCCCTCAGCCCTTTGAAATCCATGGTCTCTCCTCCATGTGCCTCTACAGATGATGTCCAAGGAAAAGCTCCCATATTTCTGAGAGCAGAGAAGAAATACTGGTGCAAAATATTATTCCTTGACATAGGTCAGTTCTGAGTGAACACAGGAGTCACATTTAAAAGGTGTGGGGAGGCTGAAAGAGCAGACCCTCTTTCGAGGGTCCCTAGAGCACACAGGAGTCAGGGGTTCTATCCCTGAATCAGGAAGATCCCCTGAAGGAGGGCATAGCAACCCACTCCAGTATTCTTGCTCGGATAATCCCATGGACAGAGCAGCCTGGCGGGCTACAGTCTGTGGGGTCGCAAAGAGTCAGACACGACTGAAGCAAATGAGCACAGCACAATCTGTGGCTCAGAGGTGAAAACAATTTTAGCATCATGTTGTCAACTAAACTTCATCAAGGATGCAGACTCTCCACTGTACTCACCAACCAGGAGAGCATTCAGGGAACTTGCACCCAGATAAGGGAAACAGAGCTTTCCACCTGATGGGTGGATGTGAAGATTCAACCAAGTAATCCTTATAAAGCCCAGAAAAGTGCCTATAGCTGCTGGTTGCTGTTAGACTATTTTCAGCCCTTTTGTAACTTCTTAAAAGCCTAGCTACAGGGGGACAGGAGCTTGATGGGATGATAGGTGGATGGGGTAGGAAGTCCTAGAGGACCCTGCAAAGTTGCATCTGCTTCTTGCAAAACCAGAGCCTGTGCCCTTTTCAGGGAGATGGAACCTGAGAACATCCTTCTCAATGTATTTTCCTTGAATGTCCTCATCCTCCTGCACCAGCAATGGACAGTTTTAGGATCAGACAAGCCAGCGCTAAGGGACTCCTATTTCCCTGTTTCACCAAGATCACTCTTCTAGGAGCTACGCCTTCACAGGCTCCACTGCCTCATCTGTACCTGTCAGGGCCCTGCTGGAGCCCATGGGGTGGGAAACAGCCTTACCTTTGGGCTTTAATTACACCTGATTTCAGCTTCTGCTGAGTGATCACTCATCTTTCTCTAAACCTCCATTTTTCCCAGAACATTTCTTGATGTTATTAGAGCTGTCTATAAAATATGAATCCCAATTCCATGATAGTCATAAAAGCCATAAAATTCTATGTCTGCCATGAAAATATTACATGATTTATTTTTGTGTGAAGTACATATTAAATCTCAGTACTAGAATAGGAGTTTGGCTCTTCAACATCACGAACTTTTAATAACACACACTTTGCCTTAAATTGCTATTATTTTAAGTTTCTTTCTTCATTTTACAATAGCTCCCAGTTCAAAATAGGATCAGAAAAAAGTCCTGGTCTTATTTATAGGTTAGAGTTAGTATTCATTGTAGCTTAAATTTTTTTCTCTTTTTATGGTGTTCATTTTGTTTTATATATGACACGATTTGTGTGCTTGATTTGTTTTTGTTTTATGCCAAGTGCCTTTGGAGAAATATCAGGTGATTAACCAAACCCCCTGACAATGGGTCTGATACTGCCATCTCCAGGGTCACTGGGTGGGTCTGCATAAATCCATACAAGTAAACAAGTAGCTGGAATGGAGAGGGAGGGAGTGGATTCAAAATGGGGCAGAGAAGGAGAAGCAAATATTGAGAACACCGCTTTCCTTTTTCCAAAGCCCCTAAAGCAATACATAAGGATT
Organism: Bos taurus; assembly: GCF_002263795.3. Classification (NCBI taxonomy): domain Eukaryota; kingdom Metazoa; phylum Chordata; class Mammalia; order Artiodactyla; family Bovidae; genus Bos; species Bos taurus. The sequence continues at coordinate 41,392,160 of NC_037345.1, read as the reverse complement.
TATCAAAGTTCTAGTATCTGGCAGTCAGCTAGACAGTGATGGGGCACATAGAAGGCAGAGGCTCATTAGAGAGATGAATTCACACATATGGACCAGCCGCAGGACACTGCAAGGCAGGATTAGGCTACGTGGCTCATCTTTGCATGTGTTGGGGAACCAGAATGAAATGCAAGAATCAGATTTAGTCTTCAGCAAAAGGCAGGGTTTCAGTCAGTCTTGGAAGGACAAGAGTAATTTAAAGAGGAGAGGAGAGGAGAGGTGAGGACAATGTTTAACACAGGAGAAGCTAGCAGGACCCCAAATAAAGATGAAGTAAGATCAATGCCCAGATAAGCACAGCAGCAGTACAACCAAGCCCCAACTCAATCCCCAACTGGCCATTTTGCCAGCTTTTCTGCCCAAAGACCGACACCGCATTTCAAACAATACCAGGGCTGGAGGGAAGATTGATGTTCAGCCTGGAGGATACATGTGACATTTGGAATGAGTTGAAACTGATCTAAGAGATTTTCATTTCAAAAGATATCTGATATGATGTGTCGATGGGGTGTTTCACACACCTCATCAGAGTTCAAAGACTGCAGCCATGAGAATGGTGCTTCCAAGGTGGGAAGCAGATGTGTAGAACTGGAGCAGGAGGGGGTCTTGGCCTCTTCAGACTTGGCCCACCCGCCATCCGACATACCATTGGGACAAAGCCATATGTTTGATCCATGCAGCCCTGGGGTCTACAGCATCTTGGCATGGGTACAATGTATTTTTTGTATCCCCTTCTCTGACCCATTCTCTGAAATCTGCAAGTCCTTCCCAAGGCTCCCCAGGGTATAGTCATTCACTTGGAAGTCATCAGATGCTCCAATAAGATAACTAATAGAAATTGCCAAACCTACTTGTCTTGATTCTGTTGGGCATCCATCCACTTGACCACCTCCCTTCCCCATGGTACCTAGGCCTTAATCTGGGTTCCACATCAGGCAAAACTTGGAGCAAAAGCCCATATGCCTCCTATCCTTGTTAGAAGATGCAAACCCAGGAAGCAGCAGTGAGGGCCAAGGGAACTGAGGGAAGCGGGAGGCAAAGACAACAGGAACTGCACTCTCTAGCTACTAATCTCTGAGTGCAACTGATTACATAGCCTTGGAGGATGGTCATCTGAGAACCATATACAGGGGTGGGATGACAAGAGTGGGAGAATTTATCCACCTAGTGGTCAAAGCTGTGCTCCGCAGGACATTAAGTCTCCCATCCTCCTGGGCTACACAAACATAGGCAGTGAGGGGGCCCCAAGGCGTAAACAGGAAGTCGTTGGCATGTGAGTTAGAGGCCAATGCAATTGTGAGGTGCCACCAGGTGCCCCTGGGTGAAGACGGGGTAAGCCTCCAAAAGCTCCTCAAGAAGCAGCAGCCAGAATAAAGCAGTGAGGCTAAGAGGATCTGAAAGGTGCATGAGAGATGTCTGAAATGGGCCCCCACATCCCAAAGAACTAGCTATGCATCCACTCATTTTAATGGCCATGGGGCTATGTCAGCTTCTCCTTGCAGATTCCTCCTGTGGATTCACACTGGAGATCTTTTCACCCTCAGGCCATGCTTCTGGCAGAGGACATCAGAGGAACTGTGGGTGAAGTACCTGGAGCAGCTTAGAGAGTCTCTAGGCCTTGCGCTTCAGGGAACAGCCAGCCAAGACAGCATCTACGGTTTGCATGCACCAAGGAGTGTCCAGAAACCTGTCTGGCCTGCGTGGCAACTTTTGCAGAATGCAAGAGAAAATTCCATCTCACAATCATAACCAATGAGCCTTCTTTCAATATGAAAGCATCTACAAAATCAATCCCACAAATTAAACAGATAAATCCTAATGTTCATTTTTGAAATCACATAGCATCAAATAACATATTTTATATTATACAGAGAAGACCCAACTTGATTTGGGGAGTTCTTTGCAAATTGGATAATGCCACCACTTCAATTAAAGTAATAAAAGCAACAGGAAGATAAAATAAGCTAAAATTGTTCAAAAGAACTAAAGGCTGAAATAGAAAATGCATATACTTCTAGTCTGATGTTTTCCAAAGAATCGTCCTCGAGTGAGTGGCAGTTGAAAGGACGGAAGATAGAGGCATCTGGAAAAATATTAAGAGTTTTGTGAAAGAAAATCAATCAAGGAAGATATACAAACCTGATTAGGAAAAGAAAAAAATGTATGCTGTAATATATGGAGCAGCCTGTGAATGGGTGGCTAGTTCCTGCAAGATTAGAGAAAATACCGGAGGTTGGAACTTCCTTTCCTTCCACTCTGCGCTTAGCATCACCCACCTGGAAGCTTCTTGCCCAGCTCCAAGCACTTTGCTGAGAAAGAATATTTTGCTGCTAAATGATTTTTCTCCCCAGTGGCTCCTGCAACCAGTAGTTCTGAAACAGGCGACCTCGCTTGAGAACCAATGGATCACAGCATTGGCATTCAAGAGGCCCTTGTGCAGAGCCCATGCCCCACTCCACTGTCTGCTCCTGGGATTTTGAAAAGATTCTGGCTCTAAAATGGAAAGCCAGGGAGAGAATAAAGGTTCCAAGCCTGTGAGGTGCTCCTTTGGAGAGGAGGCCTGCTTTTGGTCCTAGTGGAGGAGGGGATGTCTAGGATAAAGCATCACATCACTCAGCTTTGAAGTTGTAAATCAAGAAGGTGCCAGAGAAACAGCCTGCCAAGCCAAGAGGACAGAGTGGGTGCTGGTTTACAGGAAACCTGGGACTGGCTGACGGCTCTCAGGCTTGCAGGGCAGGAAGCAGGAGCAGATAGCAACACCTGGCATCAGGCCTCCACTCCAAGGCTAGCAGAGCATAGCCACTGGAAAAATCGCTCCTGATAAGATGGCCTCTGCCATTACAAGAACCACCTGCTGTCAAATGCCAAGCGGCTGAGTTAGTGGGCACGGGCAGGTGTGTGGCTGATTCACCTGACCCTGCCCTGCTGCTGATGGAAGCGTCACTCTGCTTCAACTTTTGAGTCGGCTGAATTCCGTGGGCCCTTTGCTTTAGAGTGGGATATTTTGATATCAAAACTCAATGAACAATATGAACAGATGTGGGAAATTAACACAAGATGTTGACAATGACTTTTGCCTTTGTTCAGCCAAAAACCGGAATACCCTTTCCTCCTTCATTTCCTTTTTTCATACTCATTAGTGTCTATCTAGGAAATAGTCCGATGGTTTGGTTTTGGTAACCTGTTTATTTTTAACCTTGCATTCTTCTGCCCAGCATTCCTGTCTCCACCCCCTGGGCTGTTCATTACCTTGGTGGGAAGGTGGCCACTGCCCCCCAGCACCAGACTGACTGGTGCAAAGTGGTGTCGAAATAGACACGGGAGTTGAGGATCTGCCTCTTATGCTCACAGTAAATTAAATGCATGTTAAAAGATTATCGCCTACATTTATCATAACAAGATTTTGCATTTATGTCTTTCTTTTTAAATAGGAATAAAGATCTCATATACCTTTTCTAATTTATTATCTAGTATTTATTGTAGGAAGAGAGAGTTTTCTCTAATCACAACTCATTAAAGTCACATATTATTCACAATAACCCACCGCTAAAGACTCATCATGGTAGCAGGAAAGAATAAAAAACTGTTTTTAAAATGAAACTTCATTTTAAGCATTTCTGTTTGGAGACAGTCCAACATCTTAAAGAAAAGAGCAGAACGTGTATAATAAAATACCTTGGCAAAGAAAATTTGCCAGGAAAAAAAAGAAAGAGAATAAATAATGCCAGGGAAAATCAAAATAACTTGCAAAAAAAAACAAAAAAAAAGTAGGAACTCTGTGACCCAACTCACGTGCCTGCTTCTAAGTGTACCTTAGTGAAGAAAGACCAGGGGAAAAAAAATCAGGCCAAAAATGTACCTACTCTCTCTCTCTCTCTTATTTTTAATCACGGTTCCTTTGCATCTTCCAGCGCTGGATTCCAGCTCATAGGTGTCTTGCAAGTAGAATGAAGGAGTTGCTTCCCTCATGTTCCAGTCAGAAGTGATTTTAAGGAAATATGATATGCACACAAGCCGACATGGTTCTCCCGAAAGTCACCCCACCCACAGCAGGCCACTGGGATGGGGGTAACCAACACTCAGTTTGCTGAGTGAGAGGATTCTGGCATCAGTTCTGTGGCATTTTCCACATGTTTAGCCTGAAAGAAGACATTTGTTTGGACTATATGCTTCTGTGTACTTTTTTAATGCAATAAAATTGACAGATGACTCCTTTTTGCAACAGGTTTGGAGAAAGGAAATGTGGTAGTGCTGCCCTCCCCTTTCTTCTTGATGGCTGTTTAGACAGCAGTCTTAAAAAATCACTAGTCACTAAAATCCCTCATGCCCATTTCATATTGTGTTGATTCATATTAAATTCATGACAACAAAAAAGCAACTTGAGGCACTTTTGGAAATGACCGCTCTTTAGTGCTGCTCCTTCCTCCGGGCTCGGTGGGCCCAGCGCCCATAAAGCTGCCTGCTGTCTGGTGTCATGAAAAGAAACAGCTTTGCCTGGGAATGCCATTACTGTGTAATGAGGCATGCAGCAAAATATACCTTCAGCAGCCACTTGATGAAGGCTTGCTGACACACCAGACCAGACAGAAATGTTTTTTTGTATGTTCTTCCTTATTTTGTCCATCAATCACATCATTAGTCAAAGCAGACGAGCCTGTCAGCCGGGCCCAGATGCGGAGTGGCAGGCGATCAGCGGACAGGTGTTCCAGCTCCCCCAAAACGAAATCCTGAAATGAGAAAGGAGCCAAGACCTTGTTTCAAGGGCTAGAATGTCAATGAGCGAGAAACAACACCGAGGGGAGGTGCTCAGAAGCGGACTTCTGAGGAGGTGACTGGCCTGGCTCCCTGGTGTTGCCTGACTGAGCCAGGACAGGGCCTCGATTTGGAGGAGGTGTAAGGAATTGAGAGCAAAGTCCATTCGTTTCCTGCGGTCAGTGAGGTATTCAAGTATAATATTCAAAGACAATAAGTAAATGAAACTTCCCTCGCGACCTCCTTTGATAGCCCAAGTGCATAAAATCAGGTTGGGTGATTCAGATGCCTCAGGCCACCCAAGCCCATCCGAGCTGTCTGCCTGATGCATTTGCAGCCGCCTTGCTCATTTCCAGGGAAATCAGCCATCCCTCTGGTAGTGCCTGCCCCTCCTTTTCAGCACATCCTAGACTCTCTTCCTCTGGGGCATTGTTTTTGATGCTTTCTGTCTGGAACTTAACAGGTTAACAAAACCAACCATATGGAGTCATCTTCAATGGTTAATGTCTAGCTTTTCAAGCAAGCTCCAAAATGAATTTGTGTAATGAGCTCATTGTTCAGTTACCTCCTGGTTACTGAGAAGGACTAGCTAATCAAGCTCTCACCCCCACCTGCCCGGTTCAGCCACAGTGGTCAAGGTGATGCTTTGTGATGGGCCAGCTGAGTTGTGGTTTAGCATGCACTCTCTTTTTTCCAATTTTAAAAATACACTACATTGTAAAACAGTTTTAGATTCACAGAAAAATTGAGAAGCTAGTAGACAGAGTTCTCATATACCCTGTTCCCAGTTCCCCCTATTATTAACATCGCAAATTAGTATGGTATGTTTGTTGTAATTAATGAACCAATACTGATAAACTATCATTAATTAAAATCCATACTTTGTTCAGATTTTCTTAGTTTTTCCTGAAAGTCCTTTGTTCCAGGATCTCATCTGAGATGTCACATTACACGTAGTTGTCATGTCTCCTTAGGTTTCTCAGACTTCCCTTGTTCTTGATGACCTTGACAGTTTTGAGGAGTATTAGCATGTTCTATTTTTTAATAAGTTATCTGTGCTTTCAAATGGGGAATCTGTGTCTATGTGTGAATGTAACATTCTTTACATTTCAATAAATAAGAGCACTTAGAAAGAAAGGGAGGAGGGGAAGTATTAGGAGGGAAGGAAGGGAAGGAATTAAGACCACTGAAAGGTCAGAAATCTTTACACAGCACCAGGGAAAAGATTCCGACACTCCAACCTTTCCCAGAGTTGACCTTTCCGAAGAAATGCTGAGCAGGAAGGAGGTGATACCTGATACAAGATTCAAACCCACACTTCCACCTTTAACTGAGAATTAAATCTGCAGATATTTCCTCTGGGATTTCCAAACAGAGAGCAAGCCCATCATTAATCTAGCCAGCCATTAGATGCCACCATGGCCTGGTGCATTTATCTGAGCCAATGTTTGGGTGGAGTGGGCACTGTGGAGATCTCAGGTTGGGGTGACATGAGTATGACACGAGGGGATGGGACTAAGAGGATGAGGGCTGTGGCTCATCTGGGGACCTGAATGTACTGAGCGTCCCAGGACCAGGACAAGAGTCAGTGTGTCAAGCCATCTCTTTGCAGAGACTTCTCAAGCCTTCTTCCTCTCTGCCACTTCTTTCCCTCCTCTTGCCTTTTCCATCTTTCTCCATAAAGCTCACAGAGGGGCTAGGGAAGAAAGAGGTAGTCAGGTTGGGAAATATGTGGTCACTTTTGCTGACTATGAAAGACCATTCATTTTCTTCCTCTGTCTCAATATCTTACCTAGGGAAGAAATAATGTCTCTTAAATGACCTACAATTTCCAAGGCACCAAAACCCACAGTAGCTTGGTACCCACCACATCCTACCAAGAGCCCAGATGCTGCATGTAAGTAATCGTGTTAAATTACACTTTACAATTCATCCTTGCAAGCACCCTAAGTTTTCCAGCTTATACACAAGTTTTATGAGCCTGACTTTCACTCAGAAGGTCTATAGAAAGTAAAATAAATGAATTCAACACTCTATTCAGCCTAGATCATCTGACATTTATTCTTAAATGGGACAAGTGACAATTTGAAAGCTATGTTCACACGTAAGAATTTTTAAGCCTGATGTGCAGCGTATAATTAGTCCATCAATCAATCCATCAGTCAATCAATTTTACCCGGTTCTACTGGGTGCCAGGCCAGGTGGAAAGACTGGTTTCCACCCTCCACGACCTTCAGGTAGTTGGGAAAGTAGGATTGCATCTTCAACAATCTTTTAACTGTTGATTAGAGAAGCTCCTTGACTCAGTCAGGGTCAACTCTGAGAATAGGCTCAGTTATTTAGATTCTTTTTCTTGGGAATTCAGAATTGGAACACAGACTGTCTAAGTCAGGTCTCTATGACTCCTTATAAGGACGAGCAAGGTCAGGGCTGGACTGGGCCTTGAGAACACAGAAGAGTACGAGATGGTAAGATGAGAAAGAGAAAGAGAGAGAATACAGATGTGCAATGAGAGGCTGAAATGAATACTAGACAAGTCCAGGTGGTCTCAGAGAACAGGTGGCTGTGTTTCCAGATTCCAGTACTTCCTGCGTCCCAGGGGCCCATGACACCAGGGAAATACCACTATAACTGTCCAACTAACCCTCGCTTCTTGTTTAAGCAGGCCTGGGAAGGGTTGTGTTTTCTGTCTCAAATTCCCCTTACTAAGATCACACCTACCAAATGGGCCTTAAGTACAGAAAATGTCCTCTAAGTCAGAGGAAGCAGCAACAGTTGTGGGAAAAAACAGCTGTAGGAGGAGCCATAGAGTCTTTGAGTGTTGGAAAGACTCAGTAAGAAAAGAATGGGTTACTTCACTTAAATGTGATATCATTTCTGCCTTCAAAATATACTGTAGGAAAAATGGTAAAAATCCTGTAAAATCAAAGAACTGAAGTGAGCATCTCAACTTCTTCACTGAGATCTAGAAAAGTCTCCTATTTCCCCTAACCCAGATAAAGGCATTCACATCACCATTCAGGAGAAGTTCCTGTAAGATGCAGTCCTCTGGACCTAATTCACATCCTCTTTGCCCCTCAGTAAAAGGCTAGAGATGTGTAACAGTAAAAGACTTTATCTTCAAATGCAACATCACTGTGGAGAAGGCAATGACACCCCACTCCACTACTCTTGCTGGGAAAATCCCATGGACAGAGGAGCCTGGTGGGCTGCAGTCCATGGGTTCTCACTAGGAGTTGGACACGACTGGGCAACTTTGCTTTCATTTTTCACTTTTCACTTTCATGCACTGGAGAAGGAAATGGCAACCCACTCCAGTGTTCTTGCCTGGAGAATCCCAGGGACTGGGGAGCCTGGTGGGCTGCCGTCTATGGGGTCGCACAGAGTCGGACATGACTGAAGTGACGCAGCAGCAGCAGCAGCAGCAGCAACATCACTTTGCCTTTTCTCTGGAACACATTTTAGGAACAAAATGCTCATTTTCAATAAAACATTATGCAAATGATATTAATATAAAAGTAAAAATTGGGCTCCCCAGGTGGCACTAGTGGTAAATAATCTGCCTGCCAATGCAGGAGACATAAGAGATGTAGGTTCAATCCCTGGGTTGGGAAGATCCCTTGGAGGAGGAAATGGCAACCCACTCCGGTATTCTTGATGAGAGAATCCCATGGACAGAGGATCCTGGTGGGTTACAGTCCATGGGGTCACAAAGAGTCAGACATGACTGAGCATCTGAGCAAGCAAGCAATATAAAAATATATAGCTCTCATGAAAGAGATTTTGGGTTTTGTTGTGTGTGTGAGTTGGTTTGTTGAGGGTGTCTTGCAGTCTGGCAGCCTCTGGTAGGGCAAGGTCACTGGACTGCAACAAGCTCTCAGAGGAACAAACATGTTCTCCCAGATTGTTTTAGTCTTCCATCCTAGGGTCTTAACCCGGACCATGGGAGGAGCAATGGTGCAAGTAGCAGCCCCAGGGATGATACCATTTAAGTTGTATTTATTGGTCTTCAAAGAGCCAAGTGATGCTGGCATCTTCTGAGTGCTCTCTGTCATCTACATGCCAGCTAGGCAAAGTGGGAATTACTATCCCCACTTTCATAAGAAGATCAGAAAGGGTACATAATTTACATGACCCAAAAGTCTGCAAGTGGCCAAGCCAGAATGGGGCACTAGTCTCAAGGGCTTCAGGGCCGCTGAGTGCTGTGACGTCATGCTGTGTCCCTGAATGTTCAAGGTCTGGCAAAGGGCAGAATTCATGCATCCAAGACCATCTGGAGATTCTAGAGATTCCAGCATAGCAGCTCCTCAATTTACAAATGCCTTATCCGTGAGCTTCTGTAAGAAGTTTCTGTGTAACAAGGTTTATTTCTATTTATACTGACAGCAAATAGAAAGACTTATTTTAGCTCAATAAATGGAGAGTAAAACTTGAGTAAGATTCAGATAGGTGCTAAGGTCAGAAATACAGTTTTATTCATTCTATTGGCAAAACTCATTATAAGGTGTGACTATTAGGATTGCCAGGCTGCTGGAGAAAATACAAGGGAAATATATCTGTGGTCCCCGAAACCATCTTGTACTCAAATACCAATGCATGGCCATGGACACCTGGTGCCCGGGAAAAAGACAGTGTTTAAAGCATTGAGAAAATGCAACCTGCACCTTCATGCTCTGTAGAGCAGCGGCATCCCAGTTCCTTTAATGACACGCGTAGAAAGAACAGCCAGCAGCTTTCAGCTGCAGCAGCCTGCTCTACTGGAGCCCCCAGGATAGCACAGGGCTAAGGCTGGGGCCCACGTGCAGCAGGAGCTCCTTCAGAATACCAGTCCAAGTGCTGTCATTGATCTCTCCACTCAGCTAGCCTCCAGGCATGCTGTATATAGCTCCGAAGGTTATACCAACATTGCCTTTATAGGGAGGCTGGCACCGTCATCCCAGGGGGGCTTACGAGGGGCATCTTTCACGCGTGACTCCTAAAACATGCTACTTGTCTGAGTCAGCAGAATGATGTTTTCCACTATTGTGTCTCCTTGCATTTCCAAAATGCCGGAGCTGGGGCACCCTGGGTTGCTGAGTGCATGAAACATCATCTTGTGGGTGTCCCATGAGCATATGTGCCCCATGTGCTTGCCTGCAGCTGCAGAAGCCCAGATGCTCTCCGGGGCTCAAGTCTGCCCTCATACGTCTCTCCCACCCACCTGGAGGCACTCGGATGGAAGCAGGGCATATGGAGACACACAGGGGACTTCAGCAAGTCAATAATTAGGACCCCTTTTACACTGATATATTTAAATATTTGATTAGTATTTATTTAGTGAAAGTGGGAAGAAAAGTGATATTTAGTAGTTAAATAGCATACTTTTATTTTTAAAATTTTATCTCCGTGATATATCAACATAAAATTGTAAAAAATTCAAATATCACTGAATTACATAGAAAGAATGTGTGAGCCTCAAATATACCCACCTCCACCTCCACTCCCCCAAATGTAAGCACTTGAAACAATTAGATGTACATATTTCTAGTCATTCTTAATCCATTTCCATATGTATAAAGTATATATATATATATATATATATATATATATATATATTGGATTTTCACATAAGTGAAGATATATTTTACAAATTATCCTTGCCCTGTTTTCCATTTAATTCATTTCAAAGATCTTCCAAAACTAAAGCACATTACTCCTTTAAACAGTTGTTTAGTATTCCACAGTATTGGCATGCCATAATTTACTATAAAATATTTAAGATTCTTTTTTTTCCCATTACTTCATGTAAAACTGGTGTACAAACTTGTACACAAGTCCTTGAACATTTTAGAAATGTTTCTGTAAACTAGATTTATAGAATTAAAACTACTTGTTTGAAGGGTATGTACATTTTAAATTTAGACACTTTCACCAAATCTCTCTTTTAAAAGGGATAGTTGATGATAGATGTAATGGTATTTTTTTACATCTTGCCCTGATCCAGATACATCAGTCATTGAAAATATTAAAATTCTAAGGTATAAAAAGAGATAATCTTGTTTTCATTTAGATGTCAGTGTTTATTAGAAAGTTTGAATGTTTTAAAATGTATTTATTGACTACTTGTATCTCTTGTTCTCTGAATAGTCCAATCATTTCCTTTTTCTAATTTTCTATTAAGTTAATTTTATTTTTCTAATTGATTTTAAGAAGTTTACTACAGATTTTAGTTTTATATATGTTATACATATTTCTCCCAGTACATCATTTATCTTTTGTTCGAAAGACTTTTGTTGGTTTTAATGTAGTCAAATATGTCAACCTATTTGTTTAGAGACTCTGAACTTCATATCTTATTGAGGAATATTTTCTGTGTTTTCTTTTAATTATTTTTATAAACTCTTTAATCCACATTGAAATTTTGTGTATTGTGAACTAGAGGTCTAATTTTCCAAATGAACAGCCAACTGTCTTCATCACTGGTTAACTGAACCATTCTTTCCCCTCTATATCAAAGTGATGCCTTTGTCATGATTCAACTCTCAATTGTATGGTTCAATTTATTCCCTCAATAGTTTATGCCATCGCTCTCTTACTGTCCTAAGACAACACGGTTGTCAATGCTATACCCTTGGGTGAAGTGTGGAAACTTGGTGGGGAAATTAGCCCTCTCACATGAATTTTCTCTTTTCAAATCTGTCTTCATGATTCCTCTGCTGTGTCTCTGCCATGTGATTTTAGAATCTGCTTGTCACATTTCTTTTAAAATCCCTTACTGATACTTGACTGGGAGATGAGTCAGTCATCATCGTACCCTAATCGTACCTCTCAGCAATTCCCTTTATTCCAGACACTGCTGGATAATTTCGTAAAATTAACTCTGCATGGGCAAGTCTTGGTCTTGGACTTACTTCCTGGGGAAAACTTCCCCAGCTCAAGACAAGAGAGCATTAAAGTTTGAGTGGGCAGTTTATTTGGGGAAATTTCACATTACTGAGTCTTCCTATCTGTGAAGACTCTTCAGTTGTATAATTTCTGTTATATCTTTATAAACTTTTATAGTTTTATTTATACAAGTTCTGCACATTTCCTGCACACTAGTTTTATCTCTAGAGCTTATATGTATTTTGTTATTATCAAACAGCGTATTTTCACAGTGTACTTTCTACTTGTTTTCGTCTAGAAATGCTATCTTTGTATATTTATCTTGTATCCAACAACCTTCAAATAATAATTCTAAGGAATTTAATTTAGATGTGTGAGGTATGCAAATATACTAGGTATAAATAATGATACTTTTGTGTCTTCTATTGGAATATTTTATTTACTCAGTTTTATTTCTGTATTTATGGCTGAAACTTCAATGGGTGTCTCATCTAATTTCTTAAAAAAATCAAATAAAATATTGCTAATTTTACATCATTAATTTGAATTTCTTAACCTTTATATTGAGATAAGAAGTTTTCTTCCTTTCTTATCTTACTTTGGCTTTTAAAATCATGAGTGAGAGGTTAATTTTATTTAATACCTATTCATACTGCAGTTCTATTTTACTCGGTCAATTTCATCAATTACAGCAATAGATTTCCAAAGATTTAACTACTCTTTAATTCCTAATTTCTTTAATTCAACTCAGTAACAAGCAATATGACTGTATCTTGATTGCAGTTTTTGTATTTGTGCTCATACATGAAAATTTCAGTTTGCTTTTATATGCTGCTCTTGTCTTCTTTTACTGTCAGGGATGGCTCAGTGGGTAAAGAATCTGTCTATAATGCAAGAGACACAGGAGATGTGGGTTCGATCCCCAGGGTGGGAAGATCCCCTGGAGGAGGAAACAGCAACCCACTCCCAGCCTGGAAAATTCCATGGACTGAGGAGCCTGACAGGCTACAGTCCAAAGGGTCACAAAGAGTTGGACATAACTGAGCAACTAGGCCAAATAGAATGAGTTGGGAAGGTTTCTGTGGAATATAAGAATTTTCTGTTTTATTGAATGTTTAGAACAACTCATCTACCAATGACCCACATCTAGTAACATTTATAGAAAAGATGTTTTACTATTCTAAAATTTTTATTCCAGTGTTTTAAAGTTGTTAATGAATCAATCTTGGTGATTTTGTTTACAAGAAACATTTCTTGTAAATAAAAGAAATGGCCACATTTTGGCTACATTTTAGAATGCAATAATGTTTGTTGAGTTTTTTTAATCCTCTCAATATCTAAAGTTATATTCTTTTCCTCATTGCTAATACTAGCTATATTTGTATATATTATTTTTTTAACCATACTCACCATACATATTTGTCTTTTTGAAGAACCAAATATTAAAGTTAATTGTGTTTTTCCTATTTCGTTAATTTTGGATTTGTCATTATCAACAATTCTGCCCTAATTTCTTTGGGTTTATATTACTATCATTTCTTGCATGTTTAGTTCATTTAACTTCAACCGTTTCATTTCCTTGTATATACACTCAAGTTTCTTGTGGTTGTCATTAGTTTTTTTTAAAAATATATAAATGTGACTCATTATTATCATGAATTCATCATTGTATTTTAATCTCCTCTGTAACTCAAGGGTTATTTTAGTAGTCTGGATTTTTAATGTCATTTGTCTTTATGATCCATATGATTTCTGACGAGTAATTTATAGAAATTTCCTTTGTGACTTAATGCATGGTCAATTTTATAAATATTTTATGTATGTTTGAAAATAGTGTGAGTTTTCTATTTGCTTAGAAAGAGTATATGCATATATATACACATATATAAATATATATATATATTCTATAATTTACTCATTTTTCTTTTAACTTCTGTGTTCTTATTTTTTTTGAGTTCTGAGAGAGGTCAGGCAAATATCTTCCAGGATAGGTGAGGGTTTAGAACATTTTTCCTATTTTCTGTTACTTTTTGTTTTTTAAAGCTATGGTGTTGGGTATATAAAGGTGTCTTTTATATAAGTGAACTAAAGTCTCTTGTCTGACAAGCTACTTTTACCTGGTGGATGGAGACTAGTTTTATGCAATCTTAATGGAAGCATCATCCCAGGATAAAAGTTTGGGAAATTAGGTAAGAGAATATCAAGGCCTTTCAGTGCCATGCTGTAGACCTTGGCTTTTGTTCTCTATGTAATGTAGTCATCACTTCACCATGAAGGGCTTCACCATGGTTGTGATATGCTCAATTTTTATTTTAGAAAGAGCACTCTTGCTGAATTATGAGAATGATGATGTGAGAGACTAGAGACTGATACCCGGAGAGGGGCCAATAGGTACTGAAGAGGTTTAGTGCAGAAGATGAATGAATAGAAAAGAAGGCACATATTTAAAAACGTACTCTCCATTAACAGTTAGCACCCACACAGTCACTTCATGGAGTAGCAAATCCTGCAGGCCAACAGGCCATGGAGCCTGTGGGCAAAGATGCCGAGAGACCGCAAACGTTCAGTACTGAGGAGGAACAGCTTTCACTGTAAAACAGGGAATTACAAAAGCCTCAGACCGGAGGGGTAGTTCAGGCTGAAAACATGGGAAACTCCAAAATAGTATAACAGGTCCGTGAGTGATGAAGCCACACTTGGTTATTAGGAAAGACAAAATTATATCAGAGGCACTGCCCCGAAACAGACCATGAGAAAGACAAGCATGTTGACATCACATCTTGGATGGATGGGTCAGTTGGGTAGCCGTATAGGGCTCTCAGCCTTCTTTTGACCTGTAAGAAGGGCAAACGGCACAAAAACATCATTCTCTCCATGTTGTCACCAGCCCCACCCCTCGCCTCAGCAGTAAGGGCAAGTGGACTTGGATCCAAAACACCAAAAGACCCCAAGCATTGTTAACGTTGGTCTGAGTAGCTATCTTCTTAAAGGCTTGCTGGCCTCTTTAATTCAAGGACAAGTCAGCTCTCCTATCACTCAAAATAAAATAAAAAATTGCCCAGGGCCACCCTGACTGTGCAGTACAAGGCTCCGAGCAGGTGTGTCTGAAATGGCCTCCTCAGAATCACAATTATCTAGCAATCCCTCCCAAAGAGGCAGATCAAATGAAGCTATATTTCTCTGACAGAAACGAACAAAATGTGGAAAGTACTAGGGAGAGAGAACGAAGAAAAACAACAGAATAAACTTGAGAGTTTCAATGTTGACCTTGAGTACTCCGTCTGTTTTCAGAACTTGGGGGTCAAGCAATGTCTGTTTCTAATTAATTTTATTCTTTATCATTTTCTTTAAAGGAAAACATGTCTTTGGAGTCAAGAGCTTCTCTGCATTAACAAAAAAATACTAAGAAAAATGTCATCATTTAGAATTTGCTTTTGCCACTGAGAAATGTAGAAATTGTAACAAAGAGGTTTCAAGAAAACTGCAAATGTCTATTATTGTTTAATAGAATGGTTTTCTGTATCAGAAATGTCATGTAACTAGTAATGTTTAAAGATAATCACCAAACCATATTTAACAAACTAATGAAACATGACTCTCTTTTTTTGACCAGAAAAGATTTTTTAAACTTTTGATTTCTTTCTTAATGCCAATATTTTAAAACAAGAGATTTCACGGAAAGATCCATACTCCTTTTTTTTCTTTTGAAAGATATAGAGATCTGACAATACTTCACAAAACTCAGCTGGCGCCGAGTGGCAGCTGTCTCCTCGATGGAGGCATCCTGTTTCACCAGGGCCTCTGCCTCCTGGGGCCTTGGAGGCAGTTGCCATTTGGCATTAAGTCTGCAGGACTGTTCTCCTTTGAGCAGAATTTAAAAAGAAAGTGATATCCAGGTTGCTACCAAAGTAGAAAAATCAAAGCTATGCCATGAAGTCTGAGGGTTTCAAAATAATTGGTATGGTTTACAGCCAGCCAGTTTTATTCATTTACATTACTCACCTGGCCTCTGTCAGCCTGTGTTCAGTCAGTTCCAGGCCATTCCCAAGCATAATGCAACATGTTCCCTCCTCCTTGGGGGAGGCTCAGGATGGCTCTAGTGGGACACATTCATCCTGGGAATGTTTGGGAATGTCATTTTCCCTTGGGTTCCCAGAAGCCCAAAAGGTCAACAATAGGGGGCAGATAGAGAATTGAGATGGCATGACATCTCTCTCATTATACATGAGGAGAAATGCTGGATATGAGTTAATAGCCAAAATTTTAAAACTACAAAGCTGAGCTTAAAGAAAGGAAATCCGCAGGAGTCAGAAGTAAAAAGAGAACTGACCGCAAGAGTGATAAGCACAGTGGGGGTATGGGCAGGATAGGGAAAGTTCTCTGTATTAGTTCCCTGGCATTGCATAATAAACTGCCACAAGCAGGGTAGTTCAAAACAATAGAAATTTCTTGTGTCAAAGTTCTGGAGGCCAGAAGTCTGGAATCAAGGCATCAACAGGATCATGATCCGTCTGAAGGTATTGATGAAGAACTCTTCCCTACCTCTCTCCTAGCTTTCAGAAGCCTCAAGTGTTCTTTGGCTTGTAGATGCATCACTCTGATACTGACCAGGGTTCTTGGCCTTCTTCAATCAATAGAAATTGATCAGAGGCCAGAAAAGAAATTCATGCAAGGCTTTTACTAGGTCCCCTGCTGCAGCAGATGGTAGGAATAACAAACAGTATGTTCCCTTACTTTCTCCCTGGAGTGAGCAATGGGGAACGGGAGCTGGTTCCTTATATGGGGTGAGAGTAGGGGTGTGTCCAGGAGTTGGGACAAAGGGGTAGCTTAGGTGGTTTGCCAACCTCTTTGAAGGTGCTGACTGAGTGCAGAGAGGAAGCACAACACCATGTTTTTCTCCCCGCTATTCAGAAGTGGCAGTTGGGTTTCTCCTTCTTGGTCTTTTTGTTTCTCGTTGTCCATAATTTGCCCCAACTGTGCACACTTACAGTTAATTTTAGTCCCTCATACCTTCCCTGTATTCTGTTTTTCCAGGAGATGTTTGCAAGCACTACAGAAAGGGTGCCACATCACAGCCTGTCTCGACTCCATCCTCTGCCTTCACCTTGCGGTCCTCCCTGTGTGTCTTCACATTGCCTTCCTTCTGTGCGTGTCTATCTCTGTGTCCAAATTTCCCTTTTTCACAAGGACACCAGTCACACTGGATCAGGGCCCACCCTCATGATGTATCTTAACTTGGTTTCCTCTGTAAAGACCCTACTTCCAAATAAGGTCCGATTTTCGAGGTGCTGGTGTTTGGGTTTCAGCATATCTTTTTTAAGTGGACACCATTTAACTGGTAAGAGCACTCTTAGGGGCAATCCAGGGCTGGAGTTTTAAAGGCTATGTGGAGACAGAAGATGAAGCCTTAGCCATTGTGGAGAGGAGTTGAAACACGATGTCTCCCTCAAGATAAGACCCTGAGAAGCTGCACACTCAGTTGAACGGGAGGCTCTGTGAAAAAATTCAGACCATGATGGGAAAAGAAGAAGAATCCCCTCAATGGTCTGGTTTGAACAGTTGCTTGAGAATTCAAACAACATTTTCAGTTCAGTTCAGTTGCTCAGTCATGTCCGACTCTCTGTGACCCCCATGGACTGCAGCATGCCAGGCTTTCCTGTCCATCACCAATTCCTGGAGCTTGCTCGAACTCATGTCCAAGTCAGTGATGCCATCCAACCATCTCATCCTCTGTCGTCCCCTTCTCCTCCTGCCTTCAGTCTTTCCCAGCATAGAGTCTTTTCCAGGGAGTCAGTTCTTCACATCAGGTGCCCAAAGTATTGAAGCATCAGCTTCAGCATCAGTCCTTCCAATGAATATTCAGGACTGATTTCCTTTAGGAATGACTGCTTTAATCTCCTTCCAGTCCGAGGGACTCTCAAGAGTCTTCTACAACACCACAGTTCAAAATCATCAATTCTTCGGTGTTCAGCTTTCTTCATGGTCCAACTCTCACATCCATACATGATTACTGGAAAAACCATCTCTCTGACTAAATGGACATATGTTCGCAAATTAATGTCTCTGCTCTTTAATATGCTGTCTAGGTTAGTCATAGCTTTTCTTCCAAGGAGCAAGCATCTTTTAATTTCATGGCTGCAGTCACCATATGCAGTGATTTTGGAACCCAAGAAAATAAAGTCTCTCACTGTTTCACTATCTGTCATGAAGTGATGGGACCGGATGCCATGATCTTCATTTTTTGAATGTTGAGTTTTAAGCCAGATTTTTCACTCTTCTCTTTCACTTTCATCAAGAGACTCTTTAGTTCCTCTTCGCTTTTTGCCATTAAGATGGTGTCATCTGCATATCTGAGGTTATTGCTATTTCTCCTGGCAATCTTGATTCCAGCTTGTGCTTCATCCAGTCTGGCATTTTGCAAAATGTACTCTGCATATAGGTTAAATAAGCAGAGTGACAATATACAGCCTTGATGCACTCCTCTCCCAATTTGGAACCGGTCCTTTGTTCCATGACTGGTTCTAACTGTTGTTTTTTGACCTGCATACAGATTTCTCAGGAGGCAGGTAAGGTGGTCTGTATTCCCATCTCTTGAAGAATTTTCCACAGTTTGTTGTGATCCACACACTCAAAGGCTTTGGCATAGTCAGTAAAGCAGAAGTAGATGTTTTTCTGAAACTCTCGCTTTTTCTATGAATTTGCAACTTCTAAAGGATCCAGAAAATTTTCAGTACTCAAAGATCTGTATAAATTTTGTCTTGTGCTGGTAATAATCCTGGGGCATCAGAAGAAACAAAGGACAGGAAACCTCTACGGAAGATGACCCCATAACATGGTCTACCTGGATTTCTCACAAGTAAAACCAGGCTCTGTGACAATGGGCTCACAATCCAAAATTACCAACAGGTAAGAAAGCTACAGATTAGTAATGAAAGTCAACAGAAACAATAAGCAGTGTGCTAGAGTGCCGAATTTGAGAATGAAATGTCAATTTTAAAAGCATTATCTTAACCTTGTTTAAATTATTTTTACACAAGATTTTTTCTTAAAAGAATTAAACTCCTGAGGGTAGGGAGGTGAAACAAGATACTTTGAAAACAGAACAATGGGTTTTTTATTTAAAAATGAACCAAATTAATAGAGCATCCGAAAATGACCAACATAGTCAGTGAGATTAGTGAAAGTTAATCAAGATTGCCAGGAGAAATATCAATAACCTCAGATATGCAGATGACACCACCCTTATGGCAGAAAGTGAAGAGGAACTCAAAAGCCTCTTGATGAAAGTGAAAGAGGAGAGTGCAAAAGTTGGCTTAAAGCTCAACATTCAGAAAACGAAGATCATGGCATCCGGTCCCATCACTTCATGGCACATAGATGGGCAAAATCACTGCAGATGGTGATTACAGCCATGAAATTAAAAGACGCTTACTCCTTGGAAGGAAAGTTATGACCAACCTAGATAGCATATTCAAAAACAGAGACATTAGTTTGCCAACAAATGTCCGTCTAGTCAAGGCTATGGTTTTTGCAGTAGTCATGTATGGATGTGAGAGTTGGACTGTGAAGAAAGCTGAGCACGAAGAATTGAGGCTTTTGAACTGTGGTGTTGGAGAAGACTCTTGAGAGGCCCTTGGACTGCAAGGAGATCCAACCAGTCCATCCTAAAGGAGATCAGTCCTGGGTGTTCTTTGGAAAGAATGATGCTAAAGCTGAAGCTCCAGTACTTTGGCCACCTCATGCGAAGAGTTGACTCATTGGAAAAGACTCTGATGCTTGGAGGGATTGTGGGCAGGAGGAGAAGGGGACGACAGAGGATGAGGTGGCTGGATGGCATCACCAACTCAATGGACGTGAGTTTGAGTGAACTCCGGGAGTTGGTGATGGACAGGGAGGCCTGGCGTGCTGCAATTCATGGGGTCACAAAGAGTCGGACACGACTGAGTGACTGAACTGAACTGAAACATTTAAGGAGTGGATTAGATATAGTTTAAAGTAAAATATCAAAGGTATATACCTATGAGTTATAAAGTAGAAATTATATTTTCCTTTTTTAAAAATTTTATGTTATTTGTTTTTATTTTTAGCTGCCCTAGGCTTCTTGCTGTGTGTGAGCTTTCTCTAGTTGTGCTGAACAGAGGCTACTCTCTATTTGCTACTCTCTATTTCCCATTTCTCTTGTTGCAGAGCATGGTCTCTAGGGAGAACCAGGTCAGCAGCTGTGGCTCACAGGCTTAGATTCGTTGCAGCCTGTGGAATCCCCCCAGACCAGAAATGGAACCAGTGCCCCTGTGTTGGCAGGCAGATTCTTAACCACTGGACCACCAGGGAAGTCTGCAATTATATTTCTTTATTTTTCATCATCAGTATCTTTAAAAGGAAAACAGAGAAAGCAATAAGCTCTATAGATAACTCAGTCATGGGCACCAAAGCAAGTTTGCTTCATAAATGCAACACACACCCATAGTAACGTTATCAAACCCAAGATTCTGAATATAGTAATATTTTGTAACATGTAGTCCATGTTTACATTTATCCATTTGTCCTGAAACTAGACCTTGTTTCTTCCCCACCCCACCCCCACCCCAGGGTCCAGTCAATGAACTTATATTTGCATTTGGTCACATGTCTCTTTTGTCTCCTGTAACTTATATAACACTTTTCCTACAATTGTTGTTGTTGTTGTTTTTCCCTTACATTCATAGCACTGACACTTTTGAAGAATCCAAGCCAGTTATTCTGTGAAACATCGGCAGGTTTGGATTTTTTTTAACATTTCCTCATAATAGGACTTTATTGGTAAGACGACTACAAAGACACCAAGCCGATTGCAACGGCGTGCGGAACTTTAGTTAGCAGGTTGTTGTCAGCTGTATCATCAATAGTCAGTAATTTTGTAATTATTGTGTGTATAATGGCTCAGAGGAAAACTATAAATATTCTAATGTTGCTGGGAACTTGAATTTTCACTGAGAAAGGAGAAGCAAATATGGGCTAGGGGAAAGTGAGGGAAATGACTGTTGTATTGGAGTTTATTTGGAGGGATTAGTATGAGCTCATGAGTTTGTTAAAGAAAGAAAACAAAAAAGAAACACTACATTTTCTAGCTCTTTCCACTGAAATGGCTTAGAAGCAATGACCCTCCACTAGCAAGGAGCACATCCAGACCCTGGACCTTGCTTTCCAAATGCCGTTCTCCACTACACGGAACGAGGGCTCCTGGGAGAAATGGCTGATTCCAGGTCTGGGGCAGGAAGGGGAATGCTGAATTTGGAACAACTTGCGACAGAAAGCAAGAAAGTGCTAGAAGCCGAAGTGGTTCCTGCTGGCCAAAGCCAACACAATCTGGGCATCGAAAAGAATGATGGTAATGGATTATAGCATGCTGATGAAAAAAACAATCTGTGGTGATAGATTATTTACATGTCAACACCAGTTAATAACTGCAGAAGTAATGACTGAATTAGAAAATCACTATTTTGCTAACATAAATGTAATCATTGACTCAGTCATAGATTGTTCTAAAATCTTTGGTTGAAAAATCATTAAGAACTAGGATACTTACATGATTTCCAAGTATGGGCACACAGACTATTCACTAATTTAAAAAAAAGCACAGGGTGTTTCTTCAGTGAAGAGATTCAGCAGTCACTGCCTTAACCTGGTGAACAGGCTTAGCATCACTAATTAATGGAGCAAATTGACATCCCCTTCCTCCTGTGTGATGCCAAAGGAAGTGCTCATCATCACCTGAGTAATTACTCTTGTAGGAGGGGTGGTGGGAGATTCTATTTGTACCCAAAAGCTGACGTATCCTGGCAAAACACAGAGCTAGGAAACAGTGCGTCCACGGAATGAAAGAAGAGTATTCCCACACTTCTCGGGGGCTGGAATTTGGTACAAGACTTCCTGCTTCTCTCTCTCAAGACTCCCCTTAAATGGTATTAATTGCAGGCTGATGCTAGTTCCCCTTGCATTTTCCAGTACAAGGCAGCAGGGCTTCTGGCTGCAGCTGTTATTTATACCTGTGCTAGCAGGCACTCGGAGAAGGCGATGGCACCCCACTCCAGTGCTCTTGCCTGGAAAATCCCATGGACGGAGGAGCCTGGTGGGCTGCAGTCCATGGGGTTGCTGGGAGTCGGACACGACTGAGTGACTTCACTTTCACTTTTCACTTTCATGCACTGGAGAAGGAAATGGCAACCCACTCCAGTGTTCTTGCCTGGAGAATCCCAGGGACGGGGGAGCCTGGTGGGCTGCCGTCTATGGGGTCGCACAGAGTCAGACACGACTGAAGCGACTTAGCAGCAGCAGTAGGCACTAGTCTGGCATAAGAACAGTGCCTTCACACCCAAAAAAGCAGATCCTGAGCTACTTTGAATTTGATGGAGGCCTTTGAAGTCAAGTGCAGATGGGTGGATATACTTTGTTTCTGGTCATGCCCCCACACCCAGGAAGAGCAAAACCAGCCTCACCTGAGGGCTCAGGGCTTAAGAACTCTGCCTGGAGCCGCTCCACTCGCCAATCTCCAGATGCTGGAGGTTGCTCCAGCATCTCTCCACAGATCCCATGTTTAGCCTGAATGGTTCCTGGACCTCAGTGAGGCAAGTGGCTGACAGAACTACCTCTGAGGTCAAGGTGTCTGAATGCCAGGTCAGCCACGGGCCGTCAACTGTGGGGAGAGGGGTTCTACGCCTTTCTATTTGTCCTATTTTACCTTCCACGGGGATCTTTTTTGGCAGGTTGTAAAATACATACTATCTCCCCAGGAGAGTCTCTGCTGTGCTGCAGTCCATCTAAACAAATATGTATTTACAACGGGTTCTTTTTTAAAACATGCATTATGTGCCTAATAGACGGAAATGACTCTTTGGGGGAAGCGCGGCATAGATCCTGGCAGTGTTTTGTTGTCTATAACATTCACCTCTTTTATATGGCTATTTATTTTTCTGCTGGTTTGGATGGTAAAAGAGGGTAGGAGGAGGAAAAATCATGTACTCACATAGGAACTACAATATACAAAACCAAGAAATTGGGCAGATAGTCCTAATGATCTTTGAGGAGGATGTGGATTTGAGCTCTGTACTGAAAAAAAAAGTCAAAAGGAAAAAAAGACTTTTCATTCTGGCTGTGAATTACTTTATATGTTTAAAGTTGGGGGGGTAGGGGGACAGGATTTTTGGATCACAATGCTCTTGGCTATTAAGTGAAGAGAAACCTCATGCAAATGGCTTAAGAAATAGAAGAACCCTATTTTCTCAGTTATCAGTAAGCCTAGAGCCAAGACAACTCCAGAGCTGGTTAAGCCTACAGTTTAACTGTGCCAACCAGGATCCAGATGATTTTAATTCCTTCACCTAACTGCTTTAATTGCATCAGCTGATGGCTCCACGTGAAGTCTGCCATAATTCTAGGTGTCACATGAAGACCCAATCATGATCAGTAGAGAAAAGAGACCATCCATTCATTTTGCACACTTTAAAACTGTCACAGCCTTTCCTCTTAGCAGGACTCCTTTTACATATCTTTATAGGCCTATGACTAAAGCAATCGCCAGAACCATAATGATTAGCCTGGACCAGAGGTTTTCAAGCCTTTGTTTATGCAGATGATAGCTATCAACAGATATCCTATTAAAAACTGAAACCAAGAAAATTTTAAATCTTAATTCCTTTAGGAAAAAAAATCATATCTTAACACAAACAGCAAATAGTTTTGAAAAATAACTATATTTTCCAAAATGAAAAAAAAATAGTGAGAAGAGTAAATTACTTAAAATTTTCGTGCAGTTATGAGATTACCCTGGGGCTCCTCTTACCTTTTGAAACAGGTTGCATTCTGTCTATGTGTGTGTGCTGCGTGTGTGCTAAGTTGCTTTAGTCGTGTCGCTAAGTCATGTCCAACTCTTTTGACACTATGGACTGTAGCCCACCAGGCTCCTCTGTCCTTGGGGTTCTCCAGGCAAGAATATTGGAGTGGGTTGCCATGCCCTCCTCCAGGGGATCTTCCTGACCCAGGGATGGAACCTGAGTCTCTTAAATCTCCTGCATTGGCAGGTGAGTTCTTTACCACTAGCACCACCTGGCAATGTATATCTCTCTAAATAAATCCACTTATCTATCACTTTGTCTCTCACTGAATTCTTTCCATGACAAGACATAAAGAACCTGAGCTTCATTAAGCCCTGAGACCAGGTGTGTGATCACAATTAGGAGACACTGGGTTCAGTCCCAGTCTGGGTTCCAGCTGGGTTCAAGTCCCATAAGAGTGTGCAGTTTCATTATTACACAAAATTGGAAATGTGTATTCCTTAATATCTCCACTGATCTCATTAGATAATTCTTAAAATATTGGGAAGCTCTCAAACTCACAGTGACAAACACAATTTCCTAAAACTTATAATTTTTGCTTGAAAGTTTACACTTCCTCTTTGGCAACAAATACTGTTAGCTCTTTCCCATTGTTCATTTTTGAGAAAATATCTGTTAAATACCCAAGTCAGAAGAGCCATAGTTGGTCAGATCTTACATAAAGGGAAAATGATATTCCATGAAAAAAAAGTACAAAACAGCTAATTTAGCTCACAAATCAAACTGTGTCCCAAGGGTATTTCCTATGTTTGTCCATGTTTATTGATCTGATCTGATCTGATTGTACTTTGGTCAGCAACAGGAGTGCCTGATGCAAGCATTCCATTTCTTCAGTTAGAATAACTAAATGGCATGTACTTAAAAGGTGAGATTTAATTTAAAAGAAAACATAATTGTTATAGCCTCATCAAGGATATTTTCAAATAAAATTAATTCCTTCATTCCTTTCTTCCCTCCATCCTTTCTTCCCTCTTTCCCTTCCTTCCTTCCTTCCTCCTTCCCTCCTTCCTCCCTTCCTTCCATCTTCCTTTCTTCCTTCGCTCCTTTCCTTTGCTGTGAGTAGTTGGCAATGAAATACACAATCTATCAGTACAGTGTGTTGCCACTGCCTTAATTCTTGCTAAGGCATCCACCTTGTTACTCATCTTTTTTTTTTTTTTGACCATCAGAACAAATATCAGCATGGAAAAAAGCGAACAATATCTTAGTATTCTTATGAAAATGGTTTTGCCCTTAAGGACTCCCTCACAGGGTCTGTGAGACCTCTGGGGTTTTATAGACCACATAGTGAGAACTGTGAATTTACCAACTGGGATTTTTCTCTGAAGCCAGGATAAATTTATTCTGTTAAAAACTCATAACATGATTACATGAGGGGCTGGGTGTACAAACAAACGAAGCCCCTGCCAGCAGGAAGGAAGTGGGAAATAACTGTTGGTTAGGGAACTAAATACGATCGCCACAATCCTACTGGGTAGAACTCTGTACGCCAAATAAACAGCAAAGAAAGCATTACCCTTCTAAGACTTGCTAAAGACATCTCAGAACCAGCATTGGCAGCAAGTGTTCTATCACTTCAAGTACTTCTCCAAGGACTGGGAGGTGAATGGGGTTAAACTAATGAGATCAAGGTTCTAGATTTGACCAGTCAGTTAGCCAGAAACCCCCAGGCAACACCCTGGGAAGAGATAAGAATATTAAGACATAACCCCAGCACAGATTGATCTTAAAACTTATGGAAGAAGACAAGAAACATTCATTCATTCACTCAGTAGAGAAATATTTGTTGAACCTCACTGAACTAGCCCTGGAGACACTGATGTGAATACATTACAGTTATTATGGGATTCGTATCCTTGTTAAGAAATCTTTTTTTTGTCTGTGTGGTCTGGTTATTTGGTCAATATCCAAGTGGATTTTTGACAAGGACATGAAGAAAAAGCAAGGGTTTGGTGCGGGGCTGGGGTGAGACTGTGGCATCCAGTCTGTGAGAACTTCCCTGAGGAAATGGGAACGGGCCAGGTGAAAAACTTTGAGACTGGCAACTGCCAAGGTTCAGAAACCCAGAGCTGGGAAGCCCCTCAAAGGCAGAGCTCCAGAACAATGGAAGGGGAGGTAGAGTGGCTGGAAGTGAAGCTGGAGGGCTGGGCTGGGACAACATCATGAAGACGTTAATTGGTCAGGGTAAAGGTTTTCAGCTTTGTCCTAAGGGAAATGGGAAACCATGAACAGAAGAGTGACATGATCAGATCAGATTAGATCAGATCAGTTGTGTCCAACTCTTTGCGACCCCATGAATCACTGCACACCAGGCCTCACTGTCCATCACCAACTCCCAGAGTTCACTCAGACTCACGTCCATCGAGTCAGTGATGCCATCTGGCCATCTCATCCTCTGTCTTCCCCTTATCCTCTTGCCCACAATCCCTCCCAGCATCAGAGTCTTTTACAATGAGTCAACTCTTCACATGAGGTGGCCAAAGTACTCCTTCCAAAGAAATCTCAGGGCTGATCTCCTTCAGAATGGACTGGTTGGATCTCCTTGCAGTCCAAGGGACTCTCAAGAGTCTTCTCCAACACCACACTTCAAAAGCATCAATTCTTCGGTGCTCAGCCTTCTTCACAGTCCAACTCTCACATCCATACATGACCACAGGAAAAACCATAGCCTTGACTAGATGAAACTTTGTTGGCAAAGTAATGTTTCTGCTTTTGAATATGCTATCTAGGTTGGTCATAACTTTCCTTCCAAGGAGTAATTTCATGGCTTTTAATGAAATTTAAATTAAATTTAATTTAATTTCATGGCTGCAGTCAGCATCTGTAGTGATTTTGGAGCCCAGAAAGATAAAGTCTGACACTGTTTCCCCATCTATTTCCCATGAAGTGATGGGACCAGATGCCATGATCTTCATTTTCTGAATGTTGAGCTTTAAGCCAACTTTTGCACTCTCCACTTTCACTTTCATCAAGAGGCTTTTTAGTTCCTCTTCACTTTCTGTCATAAGGGTGGTGTCATCTGCATATCTGAGGTTATCGATATGTCTCCCGGCAATCTTGATTCCAGCTTGTGTTTCTTCCAGTCCAGCGTTTCTCATGATGTGCTCTGCTTTTAAGGTAAATAAGCAGGGTGACAATATACAGCCTTGACAAACTCCTTTTCCTATTTGGAACCAGTCTGTTGTTCCATGTCCAGTTCTAACTGTTGCTTTCTGACCCGTATACAAATTTCTCAAGAAGCAGATCAGGTGGTCTGGTATTCCCATCTCTTTCAGAATTTTCCACAGTTGATTGTGATCCACATAGTCAAAGGCTTTGGCATAGTCAATAAAGCAGAAATAGATGCTTTTCTGGAACTCTCTTGCTTTTTCCATGATCCAGCGGATGTTGGCAATTTGATCTCTGGTTCCTCTGCCTTCTCTAAAACCAGCTTGAACATCAGGAAGTTCATGGTTCACATATTGCTGAAGCCTGGCTTGGAGAATTTTGAGCGTTACTTTACTAGCGTGTGCGATGAGTGCAATTGTGCAGTAGTTTGAGCATTCTTTGGCATTGCCTTTCTTTGGGATTGGAATGAAAACTGACCTTTTCCAGTCCTGTGGCCACTGCTGAGTTTTCCAAATTTGCTGGCATATTGAGTGCAGCACTTTCACAGCATCATCTTTCAGGTATTCACTTTCAAAAGGTTTGCTGACTTCAGTGTGGAAAATGTCCAGAAGGTAGGAAGAGCAGACCTCTGGAGTGGACCTCAGCAAACAGATCCAAACAGTATCTTGCACTGTTGCTATCCAGGTCAGTTGTGGGTGGAGCCAGTCTCAGCCCTCACAGCTAGGTTCAAAAGACAAGGGACGCTGCAGAGCCCTAAGTACCAAACACAGTCAGACAGGCCCCAGGAAGCAATACCCCCTGAGAGGCAATGGTGGAAATAACGCCATCGAGCTCTCTTCTTGTGGAAAGTAAATACAAATCAAACAGAGAATGGTCAGAAAGGGTGGCCCCAAAGCCAACAATTAAAGGACATATGTGGTGAATACGAGACTTTGAGATATTGAGCCAGCATAATAAATTTTAGCAACCATTGGCCATGAGTCTGTTTGTGCTCTCAAGGGATAGGTGATTCTATGCTGAAACAGGATCAGAAAGCCAACTGTTAACCTTGCCTCTTGAAAGCAGTGTCTCTCCCTGCAGAGCTGAGTTCCCTGGGAATAGTAAGAATAGAGCTATCCCAATTTGGAATCCTTGACTAAAGTCACTTCCACCAGGATTTTATCCCACTGTCAGCAAATTCCACCCCAGTGATTGAAACAGTTGGAGATCCGCAAGGAGTGCACTCACTTACTTGTCTGCTCAACAGAGATTATGGGGAGGTGATTTTTTAGTGATGTAATACTGACACCAGAGAAAATGTGTGGTGATGATCCAGAATGGGGGCAAATGCCACAAATAAATCATAAAGGATACCTGGGCAGGTCAGAACTGCAGAAGTTGTCAGGCTGCTGGGCTTATGCACAAAGGCTTAACTATGTCACTATGATGAAACACCTACAATTAACCCTAAACTGGTAGAGGCTCCCATCTACAAAATGTCTCTTGGCCCAGTTAAAGGTTTCACCTGACTCCATCTTTCCATTGGGGATGACCATTAAGGCAAATTACTGATACTGACCTCAGAAAACAGTAGCCATGCTGGCCTCCTCTACTTTAAGAAATGATGGTTCTAAACAATGACGCAACAACGTGATTGGGTGGGCCCGCCTCTCACTGGCCTCCACCAGGGTGAAGTAAGCCCTACTATACTATGAGGAAAAGGAACCACAGATATTTTAAACCAAGTTTTAGGCCCAACTGATGACCCAACTCATGGAAAACCTTAAGAGTACCTCAGGCCACAGTAAGATGGAGAATAAAATCCACCACTCATAGCTGGAGGCCCTGCAGAGGCCATTCTGTTTATTATAAATAAACCATGCAATTGGCTTGTGTTACATCTCCAGTGTGTCTTAGCTCAAAAATAAAACTCCTAATAGAATAAATGCACCGACTATAAATTTTAACACATCCTGCATTATTAGTAAAACTTTTTAAAATTCATAACTGATTAAGTCATAAACTGTTTTGATGAATAAGACACCACACACCAAGTGGTGAAATACTATGAGACCTGGTAAAAGAATAAACCTGTTGAATAAATCTGCTCCACTAAACTGTATCTCAATGTTATATATAATGAACCCTCCTTAGACAAAAGCCTGATAAACAATAAACCTGCTCAAAGATTAGATTTGCTGCACTCCAGGGTCATATTTCTCACCTGTTTTTGGAGCTGCCAGATAACTCAACCTGTTTAACTGCTGAAGTCCCTTTTTACACCAAGTTTTGCTGTTCTGTTTCAATCATTTCTATACCTGAA
Organism: Bos taurus; assembly: GCF_002263795.3. Classification (NCBI taxonomy): domain Eukaryota; kingdom Metazoa; phylum Chordata; class Mammalia; order Artiodactyla; family Bovidae; genus Bos; species Bos taurus. The sequence continues at coordinate 41,363,225 of NC_037345.1, read as the reverse complement.
AAATGTAAGGAATTTACTATAGAATATTATTAAATTACTACCAATGGCAGTGTTAATAGGGACAGAATTTATCTGCCCTTCACTTTATTTTATTTTATTTTTTTTGCCCTCCACTTTAGACATTACTTTCTTTCTCAGCACCCCCACCACATGCCTGCTTTTAATTTAAAAATTCTTCTTTATATGCTTGGTAAAACTGTGCTTCCTACATTCAGAAAAGGGTGCTGGCTTCCTGCCCCTTCTGTCTCTATCATCTATAGAAAAAGATGACGGGGAAAGAGAAAGCAGGGAGAGAGAGGAAATGAAAATAAGGTTTGAGGTGAGACACTTGGGAAGAAAGGCCCCTGGTGGAATAACCAAGCAGACTCAGGAACTCTCCCTTCACTCTTAACAAAATATCAGAGGGTAGGAAAGCCCAGGATGATAAGTTTGACCAATAGTAGGGCATCTTGCTGGCGGCCATAGGCAGACATAACCCAGAAGCATAGAAAGAGTAGCCATGGTCCTTACTGAAGCTCTTTCCTACGAAATATCAAGGCCAATAATGAGGGAAAGGAAATACAAAAAAAGAAAAGAAACACTCAAAAAGAATTAAAATTTGAGGATGGTTTTTAAATTGCGTTTGTTCTCATCTGCTTTGTCAACTCTTACCTACTATCTGGAAAAGTATTAATAAGCATTGAAAAAAAAATAACAGACATTATACAAGAGTTGTATTTCATAGTAGTACCCTTGAGAATCTCAGTGCTTATTTCAGCAATTTACCATTGCAGAATGATTTCTAGAATTCACCTTCGGATAGTTCCTTCAAAGCTGGTTTTGCTAGCCTCTCTAGAAAGAGCACTATTGAACTGAAGTTTGTGTGCCTGACACACTAAAGCCAAGTCAGAGTTCAGAGCAGAGAAAGGTATACTGCGGGGCCAAGCAGGAAGAACTGGGCAGCTCATGCTCCAAAGTCCTGAATTCCCTGACAGTTTGGGGGAAACAATTTTTATAGGCAGAATTTTCAGAAAGGTTTACAGGGTATGTGAACTTCTGATTGTTGATGGCGAGGTAACAGGGTGGTGTTCCAGGAATCTCAGTCATCAGCCCTCTGGTTCCAACCAGTGTGGGATCCATATGCTAGAGCTTAATTTGAAGTTACTGCACTCACCAATATATACCAAAGGGTAGAATTGCCAAGTCACATGGTAACTCTGTCTACATATTTGATGAACTGCCAAACTGCTTTGCAAAGTGCCCTGCACCATTTGACAATCCATCAGTAATATATCAGATTTCTATTTCCCTGTGCATGTGTGCATGCTAAGTCATTACAGTCATGTCTAACGCTTTGTGACTCTATGGACTGTAGCCCACCAGGCTGCCCCGTCCATAGGGATTCTCCAGGCAAGAATACTAGGGTAGAGTGCCATGCCCTCCTCCAGGGGATCTTCCTGACCCAAGGATAAAACCTGAGTTTCTCATGTCTCCTGCATTGGCAGGTGTGTTCTTTACCACGAGCACAAGCCCTTTTATTTCCCTACAGTCTTACAAGTACTCAAAGTTGTCAGGCTCTAATTTTAGCCATTCTAACGGGTGGAATCCCTTGGACTGCAAGGAGATCCAACCAGTCCATTCTGAAGGAGATCAGCCCTGGGATTTCTTTGGAAGGAATGATGCTAAAGCTGAAACTCCAGTACATTGGCCACCTCATGCGAAGAGTTGACTCATTGGAAAAGACTCTGATGCTGGGAGGGATTGGGGGCAGGAGGAGAAGGGGACAACAGAGGATGAGATGGCTGGATGGCATCACTGACTTGATGGACGTGAGTCTGAGTGAACTCCGGGAGTTGGTGATGGACAGGGAGGCCTGGTGTGCTGCGATTCATGGGGTCGCATGAGTCAGACATGACTGAGCAACTGAACTGAACTGAATGGGTGGAAATTGGTACCACATTTGGGGTTGATTTGCATTTTCTTAAAGATTAAAGATGCTGAGCAGTTTTTCATGAGCTATATGCCATTTGTATATCTTTTTGGAGAAATGTCTGTTTATTTTGTACATTTTCATTGGGTTACTTACCTTTTTATAATAAAGTTTTGAGTACTCATATATTTCGTATATAAAATCCTTACAAGATATGTAATTTGCAAATAATTTCTCCCATTCTGCGAGATGCCTTTTTAGTTTCTTGATAGTATCCTTTGAAGTTTTTAATTTGGATGAAGTCTAATTTATCTACCTTTTTTATTTTTGTTTTGTTTTTTTTTTTTTCTAATTTTATTTTATTTTTAAACTTTACATAATTGTATTAGTTTTGCCAAATATCAAAATGAATCCACCACAGGTATACATGTGTTCCCCATCCCGAACCCTCCTCCCTCCTCCCTCCCCATACCATCCCTCTGGGCCATCCCAGTGCACCAGCCCCAAGCATCCAGCATCGTGCATTGAACCTGGACTGGCAACTCGTTTCCTACATGATATTTTACATGTTTCATTGCCATTCTCCCAAATCTTCCCACCTTCTCCCTCTCCCACAGAGTCCATAAGACTGTTCTATACATCAGTGTCTCTTTTGCTGTCTCGTACACCGGGTTATTGTTACCATCTTTCTAAATTCCATATATATGCGTTAGTATACTGTATTGATGTTTTTCCTTCTGGCTTACTTCACTCTGTATAAGTTGCTTCTGCTTTTGGTGCCATATCTAAGAATCCATTGCCTAACTCAAGGTCATAAAAGTTACTTCTATTTTCTTCTGAGAGTTTTAAAATTTTAACTCTTACATTTATGACTACAATCAATTTTGAATTACATTTTTTTGTAAAGAATCCACCTGCCAATGCAGGAGACATGGGTTAAATCCCTGGGTTGGGAAGATCTCCTGGAAAAGGAAATGGCAACCAACTCCAGTATTTTTACCTGGAAAATTTCATGGACAGAGGAGTCAGGAGGGCCACCACCCATGACATCACCAAGAGTCAGATGTTACTGAAACTGAGCAACTGAACACAAATACACATGGTGAATTGTGTTGGCACCTTCGTGAAGAATCAATTGACTATAAATCATAAACATAAGGGCTTCTTTTTCTACTGAAGTATAGTTAATTTATAATATTATATTAGTTTGGCATGTACACTACAATGACTCAGTGTTTTGCAGATCACAGTCCGTTATTGTTTTGTCCAGTTACTAAGTTGTGTCCCCAAGCTTCCCTGTTCTTCACTATCTCCCAGAGTTTGTTTAAACTCATGCTCTTTGAGTCAGTGATGCCATCCAACCATCTCATTCTCTGTTGCCCCCTTCTCTTCCTGCCCTTAGTCTTTCCCAGTATCAGGGTCTTTCCCAGTGGGTTGGCTCTTCTCATCAAGTGGCCAAACTACTGGGGCTTTAGCTTCAGCCTCTGTCCTTCCAGTGACTACTGAGGATTGATTTCCTTTAGAATTGATCTCCTTGCTATCCAGGGGACACTCAAGAGTCTTCTCCAAGTACCACTATTTGAAATCATCAGGTCTTCATCACTCAGCCTCCTTTATGATCTAACTCTCACATCCATACATGACTACTGGAAAAAACATAGCTTCGATTATATGAATCTTTGTTGGCCAAGTGATGTCTCTGCTTTTTAATACTCTGTCTAGGTTTTTCATACCTTTTCTTTCAAAGAGCAAACATCTTTTAATTTTGTGGCTGCAGTCATCATCCACAGTGATTTTGGAGCCCCAAAAATGTAAAATCTATCCCTGGAAACACTCCACTGTAAGTCATTACAAGATAATGGCTGTAACTTCCTGTGCTATACAATGTATCTTTGTTGCTTATGTATTTCTTATACAGTAGTTTGTATCTGTTGATTCAATACCCCTAATTCATCCCTCTCCATTTGAGCAACCACAATTCATTTGCTGTGTTTGTAAGTCTGCTTCTGTTTTTCACATACATTTATGTGTATTATTTTTTTCGATTCCACATATAAGTGATATAATTGTATTTGGTTTGTTTCATCATTTGTTTCACCTATTTGTAATATTCTCTAGGTCCACTCATGTTGCTGCAAATGGCAGTATTTCACTTTGGTTTTCTTTGGCTGAGTTGTATTTCATTGTATAGTATTTATATATACCACTTCTGTTGACAGGCACTTAGGTTGCTTCCATATCTTAGCTATTGTAAATATTGCCTCTGTGAACATATAGAGTCACTCAGTCACTCAGTCATGTCTGACTCTTTGTGACCCCTGGACTGTAGCCCACCTGCCTCCTCTGTCAATGGAATTTTCCAGACAAGAATACTGGAGTGGGCTGCCATTTCTTTCTCTAGGGGATCTTTCCAGAGAAGGCAATGGCACCCCACTCCAGTACTCTTGCCTGGAAAATCCATGGACAGAGGAGCCTGGTAGTCTGCAGTCCATGGGGTCGCTAGGAGTCGGACACGACTGAGCAACTTCACTTTGACTTTTCACTTTCATGCATTGGAGAAGGAAATGGCAACCCACTCCAGTGTTCTTTCCTGGAGAATCCCAGGGACGGGGGGAGCCTGGTGGGCTGCCGTCTATGGGGTTGCACAGAGTCGGACACGACTGAAGCGACTTAGCAGCAGCAGCAGCAGCAGCAGGAGATCTTTCTGACCCTGGGTCTCCTGCATTACAGGCAGATTCTTTACTGTCTGAGCCACCCTGGAACATTGGGGTGTGTATATCTTTTCAAATTAGTGTTTATATTTTTCTGGGTATATATCCAGGAGTGGAATTGCTGAATCATATGGTATATCTATTTTTAGTTTTTTTAAGGAACCTCCATAATGTTTTCCACAGTACTTGCACCAATTTATATTCCCACCAACAGTGTAGGAGATTTACCTACACAGGTGTGAGGTGATATCTCTTTGTTGTTTTGGTTTGCATTTCTCTAATAATTGTTGATGTTGAACATGTTTTCATGTGCCTGTTAGCCATCTGTATCTCTTCTTTGGAAAAATGTCTATTCAGATCATCTGTCCATTTTTTTAATTTGGTTGCTTGGTTTTTTAATATTGAGTGATATGACCTATTTGTATATTTTGGATATTAACTCCTTGTTGGTCACATAATTTGAAATATTTTCTCCCTTTGAGTTAGTAGATTGCTTTTTCATTTTGTTGATGGTTTCATTTGCTGTGCAAAAGCTTTTAAGTTTCCTTAAATTCTATTGTTTGTTTTTTGCCTTCATTTCTTTTGCCCTGGGAGACTTCTCAAAAAAATATTTCTACAGTTTATGCCACAGAATGTTCTGCCTATGTTCTCTTCTAGGAGTTTAATGGTTTCTGTTCTTATGTTTAGGTCTCTAAATCATTTTGGGCTCCTTTTTCGTGCACTGTGAGGGAGTGCTCTAATCTTACTGTTTTATGTGTAACTGTCTAGGTTCCCTTGTACCACTTGTTGAAGAGATTGTCCATTATTCATTGTATATTCTTTCCTCCTTTGTTGTAGATTGACCATTGATTGGTGCGCTTCTTTTAGGACTCTCTATTCTGACCTGTGTTTCTGCCTTTGTGCCAATACCATGCTGCTTTGATCGCTGTCATTTTATAGTATAGTCTGAAGTCTGGATGGGTTATACCTCCAGCTTCATTCTCTTTTCTCAAGAGTTCTTTGGCATTCCAGCTTTATATAAATTTTAGGACTATTTGATTTAGTCCTATAAAAATGTCATGGTATTTTGATAGAGATTGCATTAAATTTGTAGATTGCTATGGTTTATATGGCCTTTTTACCAATATTAATTCTTCAAATCCAAGTGCACAAGTTATCTTACCATTTCTATGTATCATCTTCAATTTCTCTTATTAGCGTTTTATAGTTTTCAGAGTATAGTTTTTTTTAACCTCCTTTGCTAAGTTTAATCCTAGGTATTTTATCCTTTTTGATGCAACTTTAAATGGTATATCTTTACTTTCTCTTTATGGTATTTGTTAGTGCATAGAAATGCAACAGATATCTCTATATTAATCTTGCTGAATTTATTTATTAATTATATTATTTGTTGATTGGAGACTTTTAACCTTTTCTATATAAAGTATCATATTATCTGCAAACAGTTTTACCTTCTCCCTTCCAGTTTGGATACAGTTTATTTCTTTTTCTTGTCTGATTGCTATGGCTAGGATATCCTAACTATGTTAAAGAGAAGTGGTGAAAGTGGGCATCCTTGTCTTGCTCCTGAATTTAGCAGGAAGGCTTTCAGTTTCTCATCTTTCAGTATTATGTTAGCTGTTGGATTTGTAAATGGCCTTTATTATGTTGATTTATGTTTCCACCACACTCACTTTGATGAGAATGTTTATAAGGAATGGAAGTTTCATTTTGCCTAATGCTTTTTCAGCATTTATTGAGATGATCATGTAATTTTTATCCTTTTTATTTGTGAATGTTGAACCATTATTGTGACTCTGGACTAAATCCAGCTTGATCATGGCTTTTTATTATTGGGTTCAGTTTGCTAATGTTTTGTTGAAAATATTTGCATTTATGTTCATCAAAGATAATGGCCTGTAATTTTCTTTTTTTTTTCCTTTCTTTTTTTGTAGTGTCTTTGTCTGGCTTTGCTATCATTGGCCTTGTAGAATGAATTTGGGAATGTTCCATCCTCAAGTTTTTCTGGAATGGTTTGCAAAGGATCAGTTCAGTTCAATCACTCAGTTGAGTCCGACTCTTTGTGACCCCATGGACTGCAGCATGCCAGGCCTCCCTGTCCATCACCAACTCCTGGAGTTTACCCAAACTCATGTTCATTGAGTCGGTGATGCCTTCCAACCATCTCATCCTCTGTCATCCCCTTCTCCTCCTGCCCCCAATCCCTCCCAGCATCAGAGTCTTTTCCAATGAGTCAGCTCTTCACATCAGGTGGCCAAAGTACCGGAGTTTCAGCTTCAACATCAGTCGTTCCAATGAACACCCAGGACTGATCTCCTTTTGGATGAACTGGTTGGATCTTCTTGCAGTCCAAGGGACTCTCAAGAGTCTTCTCCAACACCACAGTTCAAAAGCATCAATTTTTAAGTGCTCATCTTTCTTTATAGTCCAACTCTCACATACATACATGACTACTTAAAAAACCATGGCCTTGACTAGACAGACGGACCTTTGTTGGCAAAGTAATGTCTCTGCTTTTGAATATGCTGTCTAGGTTGGTCATAACTTTCCTTCCAAGGAGTAAGCATCTTTTAATTTCATGGCTGCAATCACCATCTGCAGTGATTTTGGAGCCCCAAAAAATAAAGTCAGCCAAGGTCAAGGTTTATCAATTTTGTATCTTTTCAAAAATAAGCTCTTAATTTCACTGGTCTTCTCTATTCTATTTCTATTTAAATCTATTTAAATCTCTATTTTGTTCATTTCCTCTCTGGTATGTATTAGTTCCTTCCCTCTGCTGACCTAAATGTGTTTGTTCTTTTTCTACCTCTTCGAAATGATAGATTAAGTTGTTAATTTGAGATTTATGCTTGTTTCTTGAGAAAACCTGAATTGCTATAACCTCTCTCAGAGCTGCTTTGTTGCATCCCATAGATTTTGGAAAGTCATGTCTCCGTTTTCATTTGTCTTCAGATATTTTCTGATGTCCTCTTTGATTGTATCATTGACTCACGGTTTTTCCAGTAGAATGCTGTTTGGTTTCCACGTATGCATTTTTTCCCATTTCATTTTTGTAGTTGCTTTTTAGTTTCACACTGTGGTGGTCAGAAGAAAAATGCTTGGTATAACTTCCAATCTTTTAAATTTTTTAAGGCTTGTTTTATGACCCCAGTAGGTGTTCTATCCTGGAGAACATTCCATGTACACTTGAACATAATGTGTATTCTGTTGTTTTTGGATGGAAGATTCTGTAGATATCAATTAAGTCTACCTGGTCTGTTATGTCGTTTAACACCACTGTTGCCTTATTGATTTCCTGTCTGGATGATCTGTTCATTGATGTCAATGGGGTACAAAGGTCTCCTGCTCTTATTGTATTATTATCAATTTCTCCCTTTATGTCTATTAATATTTACTTTATATATTTAGGTACTTTTTTATTGGATGCATATATATCAATTCAGTTCATTTCAGTTCAGTCGCTCAGTCGTGTCCGACTCTTTGCGACCCCGTGGACTGCAGCACACCAGGCCTCCCTGTCCATCACCAACTCCCGGACTTTACCCAAACTCATGTCCATTGCATGGGTGATGCCATCCAACCATCTCATCCTCTGTCATATATTAATTAGTCTATCTATTATCCTCTTCTTCTATTGGTCCCTGTGTCATTATATAATGCTCTTCTTTGTCTGATGTTACAGTTTTTGTTTTAAAGTCCATTTCGTCTGATACAAATGTTGCTACCGTGACTATTTTATCATTTCCATTTGCATGAAATCTTTCTCCCTCCTCTGACTTTTAGTCTGTGTGTGTCTTTAGTCCTGAGGTCAATCTCTTGTACACAACATGTAAAAGCATATTCATTCATTTATCCAGTCAGCCACCCTATGTCTTTTGATCAGAGCATTTAGTCCACTGGCACTTATAATAATTATTGGTAGGGTTGTCCTTATTGCCATTTTACAACTTGGTTTCTAGTTGTTCTTGTCATTCTTCTCTGTATATTCTTTTTTTTTTTTTTTGTCCCATTGAGGTCTGATGGTTTTTCTTTTGTAGTATGCTTGGTTTCCTTTCTTTTAAGTTTTTGTGTATCTGTTATAAGTTTTTGATTTGTGGTTACCATGGGGTTCATATATGATGACTGATAGTTATATCTACTTGATTTAAACTAATAGTCATTTAAGTTCAAATGCATTCTAAAAGCTCTACTTTTTCAATTCTCCTCCCCCAAATTTTGTGTTTTTTTGTCATATTTTAAACCTTCATGCTTATCCTTTTTCTGTTTATTGAAGTTATAGTTCTTTGTACAGATTTCTTTTTCCTTACATTTACCTACTGATATATTTATGACCTTCAATCCTTACTCTGCATTCGTGTTTCCTATTGGGATTTTCCTTTTCCATATAGTCTTCTTTTCTATCTAGAGAAGACTTTTTCGCATTTACTTTAGGATAAGTTTATTATTGTTGAATTATTTCAGTTTTTGCTTGTCTGGGAAGTGCTTTATCACTTCTACTGTAAATGAAATCTTGCTGTGTGGAGTATCCTAGGTTGCAGGTTTTTCCTTTAAATATACTATGTCACTCCCTTCTGGGTTATAAAGTTTCTGCAGTGCAGTTGATAGCCTTATAGAGATTACCTAATATATAACCGGAGAAGGCAATGGCACCCCACTCCAGTACTCTTGCCCGGAAAATCCCATGGACGGAGGAGCCTGGCAGGCTGCAGTCCATGGGGTCGCTAGGAGTCGGACACGACTGAGCGACTTCACTTTGACTTTTCACTTTCATGCATTGGAGGAGGAAATGGCAACCCACTCCAGTGTTCTTGCCTGGAGAATCCCATGGACAGAGGAGCCTGGTGGGCTGCCATCTATGGGGTCGCACAGAGTTGGACAAGACTGAAGTGACTTAGCAGCAGCAGCAATATATAACTCTTTGATTTCCTCTTGCTACCTTTAGAATTCTCTATCTTTAACTTTGGGCATTTTAATTATGCTATGTCTTGGTGTGTGTGTATTTCTGAAGGGGTTATCTTCTTTGTGATCCTGTACTTGGTATCTGTTTCCATCTTTAGGTTTGGGAAGTTTTCAAACATAATTTTTTCAACTACATTTTTGTACCCTTCTCTCTCTCTTTTTCTGACACCTTTATAATGTGAATGCTTGCACACTTGATGGTAACCTAGAGGTCCCATATGTTGCACTCTTTTTCTATTTTTACATGTGTCTTTCTGTCTGCTGTTCTGATTGGGTGATTTCCTTTGTTCTGTCTTCTAGATCACTTATGTGTCATTTAGTGGTTCCAAATAGGAAAAGGAGTTCGTCAAGGCTGTATATTGTCACTCTGCTTATTTAACTTATATGCAGAGTACATCATGAGAAACGCTGGACTGGAAGAAGCACAAGCTGGAATCAAGATTGCCGGGAGAAATATCAATAACCTCAGATAGGCAGATGACACCACCCTTATGGCAGAAAGTGAAGAGGAACTCAAAAGCCTCTTGATGAAAGTGAAAGTGGAGAGTGCAAAAGTTGGCTTAAAGCTCAACATTCAGAAAACGAAGATCATGGCATCCGGTCCCATCACTTCATGGGAAATAGATGGGGAAGCAGTGGAAACAGTGTCAGACTTTATTTTCAGACTCCAAAATCACTACAGATGGTGACTGCAGCCATGAAATTAAAAGACGCTTACTCCTTGGAAGGAAAGTTATGACCAACCTAGATAGCATATTCAAAAGCAGAGACATTACTTTGCCAACAAAGGTTCATCTAGTCAAGGCTATGGTTTTTCCACTGGTCATGTATGGATGTGAGAGTTGGACTGTGAAGAAGGCTGAGTGCTGAAGAATTGATGCTTTTGAACTGTGGTGTTGGAGAAGACTCTTGAGAGTCCCTTGGACTGCAAGGAGATCCAACCAGTCCCTTCTGAAGGAGATCAGCACTGGGATTTCTTTGGAAGGAATGATGCTAAAGCTGAAACTCCAGTACTTTGGCCACCTCATGCGAAGAGTTGACTCATTGGAAAAGACTCTGATGCTGGGAGGGATTGGGGGCAGGAGGAGAAGGGGACGACAGAGGATGAGATGGCTGGATGGCATGACTGACTCGATGGACGTGAGTCTGAGTGAACTCTGGGAGTTGGTGATGGACAGGGAGGCCTGGTGTGCTGCGATTCATGGGGTCGCAAAGAGTCGGACATGACTGAGCGACTGATCTGATCTGATCTGATCTGAGTCTACTATTCATTGCTTATAGAGTGTTTTTTAATCTTGTTGTTGTTGTCCAGTCACTCAGTCATGTCAGACTCTGTAACACAATGGACTACAGCACAACAGGCTTTCCTGTCTTTCACCATCTCCTGGAGCTTGTTCAAACTCATATCCATTGCATTGGTCGTGCCAACCAACCATCTCATCCTCTGTCATTCCCTTCTCCTCCTATCTTCTATCTTTCCCAACATCAGGGTCTTTTGTAATGAGTTGGCTCTTCACATCAGGTGGCCAAAATATTGGAACTTCAGCTTCAGTATCAATCTCTCCAGTGAATATTCCGGGTTGATTTCCTTTAGGATTGACTGGTTTGATCTCCTTGCAGTCCAAGGGACTCTCAAGAGTCTTCTCAAACGCCATGGTTTAAAAGCTTTAATTCTTCAGCACTCAGTCTTTTTGATGGTACAACTCTCACCTCTGTACATGACTACCAGAAAACCCATAGCTTTGACTATTTGGACCTTTGTTGACAAAGTGGTGTCTCTTCTTCTTATTTTCTTTTTAATGGTGTTAGTTCTAGATGGTTTTATAGGTCTTCGTAGAACTGTTCAGCTGCAGCTTCTTTGGCATTAGTGGTTGGAGCATAGATTTGGATTACTATGATTCTGAATGGCTTGCCTTGGAAACGAACAGAGATCATCCTGTCATTTTAGAGATGCACCTAAGTACTGCATTTTGAACTCTTTTGTTGACTCAGGGATACTCCATTTCTTCTAAGGGATTCATGCCTACAGTAGTAGACGTAATGATCATCTGAATTAAATTACCCCATTCCTGTCCATTTTAGTTCACTGATTCCTAAAATATCAATGTTCAACCTTGCCACCTCCTGTTTGACTTGATTCATAGACCTTGATTCATGAACCTAACATTCCAGGTTCCTATGCAATAATTGTTCTTTACAGCATTGAACTTTACTTTCACCACCAGACACATCCACAACTGAATATTGTTTTCACTTTGGCTCAGCCTCTTCATTCCTTTTGGAGTCATTTCTCCTTGATTCTCCAGTTAGCATATTAGGCACTTATTGACCTGGGGAGTTCATCTTTCAGTGTCATATCTTTTTGCCTTTTCATACTGTTCATGGGGTTCTGAAGGCAAGAATACTGAAGTGGCTTGCCATTCCCTTCTCCAGTGGACCACATTCTGTCAGAACTCTCCACCATGACCCCTCTCTGTCTTGGGTGGCCCAACATGGCATGACTCACAGTTTCATTGAATTAAACAAGGCTGTGATCCATGTGATCAGTTTGGTTAGTTTTCTGTGATTGTGGTTTTCATTCTGTCTGCCATCTGATGGATGAGGATAGGAGGCTTGTGGAAGTTTCCTGATGGGAGGGACTGGCTGTGGGGAAAACTGGGTCTTGTTCTGATGGCAGGGCCATGCTCAGTAAATCTTTAATCCAATTTTCTGCTGATGGGTGGGGCTGTGTTCCTACCCATCCTCCCTACAGGCCTAGGCCAAACTGTGGTAGGGGTATTGGTAGTAATGGTGGCCTCCTTCAAAAGGACTTATGCCAGCATGCCACAGCTCCCAGGACTGTTGTAGTCAGTGCCGCTGACCCCGCAGCAGGCCACTGTGGACCCACATCTCTGCCGGAGACTCCCGGACACTCACAGGCAAGTCTGGTTCAGTCTCTTGTGGGGTCACTGCTCGTTTCTTTTGGGTCCTGGAGCACACAATGTTTTCTTATGCCCTCCAAGAGTCTGTTTTCCCAGTACTGTGGACGTTCTGTAATCCAATCCTACTGGCCTTCAAAGTCACATTCCCTAGGGTTTCTAAGTCCCTTTGCCAGAGCCCCAAGTTGGGAAGTCTGTTGTGGCCCCTAGAACTTTCACAACAGTGCAAGAACATCTTTGGTATAACTATTGTCCAGTTTGTAGGTTGTCTGCTCGGCAGCTCTATAGTGGAACTAATTGCAACCTCCTCCAAGTGGACTTATGCTACATGCCACACATCCCTGGTCTGCTTCTGCCAGAGCCCCTGTCCCCACAGCAGGTCACTGCTGACCCGTGCCTCTGCTGGAGACACTCAAACACTCAAAGGCAGGTCTGGTTCAGTCTCTTGTGGAGGTCACTGCTCCTTTCCCTGGGTCCTGATGATCACAAGGTTTTGTTTGATCCGTCTGAGCATCTCTGGTGGGTCTGAGATTTGATTTTAAATGTGATTGCCCTCCTCTTACCATCTTGCTGGGGCTTCTCCTTTGCCCTTGGATGTGGGGTATCTTTTATTGGTGGAATCCAACATTCTCCTGTTGATGGTTGTTCAGCAACTAGTTGTGATTCGGGTGTTCTTGCAGGAAAAGATGAGCTCACACCCTTCTAGTCTGTCATCTTAAAGATCTCAGATATTGAATTCTCTATTTTTGAATATGTTGTCTTTATATTTTCTAGTATTTGTCAAAATGATCTATATTTACATCAACTCTTTTCCCTAATTCAGTTAGCATTTTTATTATCAGTATTTTGAATTCTTTGTCTGGTACATGGTTTATATCTATTTCTTTGTTTTTTCAGGGTTTTTCTCCTGCTCTTTAAATTGAAAGTAGTTTTACTGTCTTTTCACTTTATTTAACTTTCTTTGTCTCTAATAAAATAAAAGTTACCTATTGTGGTATTGAAGGGGTGTTCTTATGTAAGAGTATCCCTATGAAGACTGAGTATGCCCCATGCTTTTGGTGAGAGAGCTGGATTTTCTGTAGACATCAGTCATATCTTTGCTCAGGGTATGCTGGCAGCCATCACCCTGGTGGGTGGTAGCTGTTGATAAAGCTAGAGCTGTGCAGGATGTGAGATATGACTTCCTTTCTACTCAGTGACTGTCACCACCCTATTGAGGGTGGAGGTGGTTCCCAAGTTTCTGGAGCTAAAGTCCAAAGGGTTAAACCCCAGCTGGCTGTGTTCCTTTTAAGTGTTGATTTTCCTTCTTCCTGTGCTGGGCTGTTTACCCCAAAGGAGGGGTATGCTGAAACAAGCAGGGTTTGTATACCTACAGAGATCTGATGCTCTGCCTCTGTAGGAATCTGTAACCCACAGTCACATTTTTACCCCTTGTTGTGGTCACCCCAGATCTAGTTCTAAGCTGTAGTGTTGAGTTAGCACATGGCAAGGCATTCATGGGAATTCAGGTATTTGTCCTGCTGTCAGAAATCTGGCCTGCTTCCTGGGCACTTCTTGAGTAAATGCCAAAAATGACAACCGCCACCCAACCTGGGCTATTGCCTCAGCTCCCCAGTTCACCTCTGCATTTTTAGATGGAGACATCTCACAGGTCCTGCCCACTATAGATCGGTGCCAAGTTGCGGCATGTAATGAGTGGGCCAGGGTGTTTACTCAACTCAGACTGGAGCATGGCAAGGTAGCAACCACCAGAGCAATCACCCTCTCCCTGACTAGGAGCAAGCCATCACCCACACATTTCTCAGGAGTGAAGCCTAGGCTTCTCCAGCCTTTCTGTCTGTCCCAGCATTTCTTCTAAGAGCCAAATGGGCTTGTCTCCTGTGCATAGGACTCCAGGGCTGGGATGACTAGTGTATGGCTCAGTCTCCTCACTCCCAGGGTGGGTGTCCACCCATGCAATCTCCTTTTCCCTCCTAGTAGCCTCCCAGGGACAGAGGTCCTGACCCTGTGCTTTTCTTCTCTTGCTACCCAATTATGTGTGTATCTTTCTCACAGTCTTGGCTATAGGAGTCCTTCTCCCAGTTTCTATTTAGTTTTCCATGAAACTTATATCACATGTAGATGTTTTTTGATGTGTTTGTAGGTGGAGGTAATCACCACATTATCTTACTCTTCCATCTTGATCTACCTTGTAAAGGTTTATTTCTTGACTTTCCATTCTATTATACATTTATCTATATATACTATAGTTTTGTTGTAAGTTTTAAATTGAAACATATGATACCTTCAATTTTATTCTTTTTCAAGAATGTTTTGGCTATTCTGGGTCCCTTGTATTTCCATATGAATTTTAACATTAGCTTGCCAATTTCTGCCAGAAGGCTGCTGGGATTTTTATAGGAGCCATGTTGAGTCTAAAGATCTATTTGAGAATTATTCCCTAATCCAGCCATTTTCCTATTCATTCCATTTATTTATACATACGTTAATTTCTTACAATAATCCTTTATAGCTTTAAGTATACAAGTGGCTTAGCAGTTAAGAATCTGCCTGCAATGCAGGAAGCTGCAGAAGATGCAGGTTCAGTCTCTGGATTCAGAAGATCCCTTGGAGAAGGAAATGGCAACCAACTCCAGTATTGTCCCCTGGAGAATCCCATGGACAGGGGAACCTCGTCAGCTGGAGGGGAGGGGTGGGCAATTGATAAAGGCTCCCTCTTCAGTTGCTTCCCAGGTAGCTCAGATGGTAAGGAATCTGCCTGTAATAGGGAAGACCTGGGTTCAATCCCTGGGTCGGGAAGATCCTCTGGAAAAGGGCATGACAACCCACTCCAGTATTCTTGGTTGGAGAATTCAATGGACAGAGGAGCCCAGCGGGCTATTGTCAATGGAGCCACAAAGAGTTGGACATGACTGAGCAACTAACAATTCACTTCCATACAAGTCTCTCAATAAATTGCTACATTTATTCCTAACTGTTTTAGTCTTTTTGTTTCTATTATAAAGTAAATTTCTTTTTTAGTTGCATTGTTTGGTTGTTCATTGCTAGTGCATAGAAATATAATTGATCTTGCATCCTACAGCCTCACTGAATGTGTTTATTAGTTCTAGTAGTTTTTAATAGGTATCTTGATATTTCCTATATGCCAGATATTATCATCTGTGACTTGAGACAGTATTACTTATTCTTTTCAATCTGGATGTCTTTTATTTATTTCTTTACCTAAACTATTAGATTCTCCAGTAAAATGTTCAATATATATTACAAAAGTAAGCATTCTTGTCTTGTTCCTGATCTGAAGGAGAAAGCACATTATAGCATCACCTTGGGTTTGTAGATATTTTATCAAGTTGACAGTTCCAGTCTGTTTCAGTTTATTCTCATGAATGGGAGTTAGAATTTTTCAAATGCTTTTTTTTTTTTTTAATTTTCCTGAGTCTATTGACATAATCCTGTAGTTTTGCTCTTTATTCCATCAATATGATGTATTACATTGATTGACTTTTAGGTGTTAAACCGATCTTGCATTCTGGGAATAGATTCCTCTTAGTCATAATGTATTATGTATATAATATATATATATATATATGTAGTTGAATTTGGCTTACTAATATTTTTGAGGAATTTTTTATGTCTGTATTCTTATGGGCCTGGACTTTACATTAAGGTGCTTTTTAGTTGCCAATCCAATTTTTTACTTATTATAGGTCTATTCAGGTTTTTTATTTCTTCTTGAATCAGTTTTCATATATCTTTGCATCTTTCTAGGAATTTTTCCACATCATCTAAGCTATCTAGTTTGTTGGCTTCGAGTTGATTGAAGTATACCTTTGTAATCTTGTTTATTTCTGTGAACTCAGTCGTGATAGCTCTCTCTCTCTTTTTTTTCCTGATTTTAATCATTTGAGTTTTCTCTGTTTGTTTTCCTCTAAGTGAGTTTAGTTTAGTCTTGGTGAGACTGTCAGTTTTGTGTTTTTCTAAGAGCCAAGTTTTGGTATTGTTTTCTCTCTTGTTTTTCTATCTACTTACTTCATTTCTTTATGTTCTAATTTTTATGAGGCATAACTTCTGTTTCTTTGCATGTCTCTTTAATTGTTCGTGTTGAGAACTGGACTTAAAAATCTTCCATGTGGCAACTCTGAATATCAGATTCTACCTCTCTCCCAGGGTTTGTTACTTTTGTTGCTTATCACAGTAATTATTTTTGTTTAGTAATTTCCCTGAATTAATCCTGTAAAGTCTGTATTCCTTATTAAGTGCTGCTACTAAAGTCTCCGCTTGGTTAGCTTTGTGGTCAGATAGCATCACCAACTCAATGGACATGAATTCGAGCAAACTCCAGGAGATAGTGAAGGACAGAGGAGCCTGGCATGCTACAGTCCATGGGATCACAAGGAGTCAGACATGACTTAGCAGCTGAACAGCAACAGTGTGAACAGAGATTTCCTTAAATGACTTGAGCCGATATGTCTCCCTCCCTTTGACAAGGCACTTTGTGTCTGTTGCGTTGAGCATTGCTTTAACACTCCAGCAGCTTAAAACTCTGCCTTAGTCTTCACTTCCTGCTTGTACAGAGACTCGGGGACTGCCACGGTAAGAGACCGGGGCCTTCTCCAGTCTTTTCCAGCTATTCCACAATGCTGGAAACATGCACATCCTTGTACATGCACATGGTCTTCCAGAGCCCCAGGAATAAGCTTTTCAAGGACTCTTATGGTTGTCTCATGCCCATATTTGCTTGTAAGTTTTCTAGCCAGATTCTTGTTTGCCCCAGCTGGTATCACTTACTCAGATCACTGTAATGTTTGATAATTTTTGCTGATTGTTTTCAACAAATACCCTGGAAATAGGGCTCTTTCCACTAGTCGAGTTTCAAGTGAGATAAAGACAAACAGGCTTTCCTGGGGATCTGCCAAACAGATAAAATGCTGACAGCTGTCAGGTTGGGAGCTTTTGGTGCAGCTCCACATCCACCCTGCCCCTCGAGTGCTTTTCACATTTACTGTGGCTCTGAGCATGCCACAGAGCTGGGACGAGGGGGTGGAAATATGACCAGTTAGGTTTCCCTGGTTAGCCACCAGATGGTTAGGTTTACCATCTGGTGGCTCAGATGGTAAATAATATGCCTACAATGCAAGAGACCCAGGTTCAGTCCCTGGGTTGGGAAGATTCTCCGGAGAAGGGAATGGCTACCCACTTTAGTATTCTCACCCAGAGAATTCCACAGACAGAGGAGCCAAGTGGGCTATAGTCCATGGGGTTGCAAAGAGTCAGACATAACTGAACAAATAACACAGACTAAAAATGTCTTCATGCTTGTCGTTTTTACCAAGACTCAGAGTTTTTCTTGAAGCGATGTGCCTCAGATATTTGAAGGCCTTTGGCTAATCTCTAGAGTTCTTAAAAAATTTGATTTTGACAGTTTTTACCACTGTTCTCATTGCCTTGGACCATAAAGAAGGTTGAGTGTCAAAGAACTGATACTTTCAAACTGTTGAGAAGACTGCTGAGAGTCCCTGGGACAGAAAGGAGATCAAACCAGTCAATCCTAAAGGAAATCAACTCTGAATATTTACTGGAAGAACTGAAACCAAAGTCCAACACTTTGACCACCTGATGCAAAGAGCTGACTCATTGGAAAACACCCTGATGCTGGGAAAGATTGAGGGCATGAGGAGAAGGGGTTGACCGAGGATGAGATGGTTGGACATCATCAAGTCAGTGGACTTGAGTTTGAGCAAATTTTAGGAGATAGTGAAGGACAGGGAAGTCTGGTATGCTGCAGTCCATGGGTTCACAAAGGGTTGGACATGACTGAGTGACTGAACAACAACAACACTCCAACATTCTAGAAGTGCTTCCGTCATGATTATCCAACTTCTTTTGTCCCTTCTTAGTTTTTCTTACCCTAAGTCAGTCACCAAATGGAACCACAAGCATTGCAGTCAGATCATCTCTGAGTGAAATGATTTTCTACAGTCAAGACACAAGTTTCCCTTTCAGCCTCTAAGACAAAGGTATCTGGAAATCTTCCTGGAGCAGCCTATGGTGATGTCAAGTCAACTTAAAATTTACTTAAAATTAAAATAAGGAAAGTGAGGAAAGTGAATTCACTCAGATTTGTCCAACTTTTTGCGACCCCATGGACTGTAGCCTGCCAGGCTCCTCTGTCCATGGGATTTTCCAGGCAAGCATACTGGAGTGGGTTGCCATTTCCTTCTCCAGGGGCTCTTCCCAATCCAAGGGTCCCCTGCTTTGCAGGCAGACTCTTTACAGTCTGAGCCACCAGGGAATCTCAAAATTAAAATGGTAGCAATCATTAAATAGGACTAATTGAAGTCAAGTGGACCTTAGGAAGCATCACTACAAACAAAGCTAGTGGAGATGATGGAATCCCAGTTGAGCTATTTCAAATCCTAGAAGATGATGCTGTGAAAGTGCTGCACTCAATATGCCAGCAAATTTGGAAAACTCAGCAGTGGCCACAGGACTGGAAAAGGTCAGTTTTCATTCCAATCCCAAAGATAGGAAATGCCAAAGAATGCTCCAACTACTGCACAATTGCACTCATCTCACATACTAGTAAAGTAATGCTTCAAATTCTCCAAGCCAGGTTTCAGCAATATGTGAACCATGAACTTCCAGATGTTCCAGCTGGTTTTAGAAAAAGCAGAGGAACCAGAGATCAAATTGCCAACATCCCCTGGATCATCAAAAAAGCAAGAGAGTTCAAGAAAAACATCTATTTCTGCTTTATTGACTATGCCAAAGCCTTTGACTGTGTGAATCACGATAAACTGTGGAAAATTCTGAAAGAGATGGGAATACCAGACCACCTGACCTGCCTCTTGAGAAACCTGTATGCAGGTCAGCAAGCAACGTCAGAACTGGACATGGAACAACAGACTGGTTCCAAATAGAAAAAGGAGTAAGTCAAGGCCATATATTGTCACCCTGCTTATTTAACTTATATACAGAATACATCATGAGAAATGCTGGGCTGGGTGAAGCACAAACTGGAATCAAGATCGCTGGGAGAAATATCAATAACCTCAGATATGCAGATGACACCACCCTTATGGCAGAAAGTGAAGAAGAACTAAAGAGCCTCTTGATGAAAGTGAAAAAGGAGAGTGAAAAAGTTGGCTTAAAGCTCAGCATTCAGAAAACAAAGATCATGGCATCCGGTCCCATCACTTCATGGGAAATAGATGGGGAAACAGTGGAAACAGTGGCTGACTTTATTTTCTTGGGCTCCAAAATCACTGCAGATGGTGATTGCAGCTAGGAAATTAAAAGATGCTTACTCCTTGGAAGGAAAGTTATGACCAACCTAGACAGCATATTAAAAAGCAGAGACATTACTTTGCCAACAAAGGTCCATCTAGTCAAGGCTTTGGTTTTTCCAGTAGTCATGTATGGATGTGAGAGT
Organism: Bos taurus; assembly: GCF_002263795.3. Classification (NCBI taxonomy): domain Eukaryota; kingdom Metazoa; phylum Chordata; class Mammalia; order Artiodactyla; family Bovidae; genus Bos; species Bos taurus. The sequence goes on along the minus strand of NC_037345.1, from coordinate 41,343,296 downwards.
TGGACTATAAAGAAAGCTGAGTGCTGAAGATTTGATACTTTTGAACTGTGGTGTTGGAGAAAACTCTTGAGAGTCCCTTGGACTGCAAGGAGATCCAACCTGTCCATCCTAAAGGAGATCAGTTTTAAGTATTCATTGGAAGGACTGATGTTGAAGCTGAAACTCCAATACTTTGACCACCTGATGCAAAGAGCTGACTCATTTGAAAAGACCCTGATGCTGGGAAAGATTGAGGGCAGGAGGAGAAGGGGACAACAGAGGATGAGATGGTTGGATGGCATCACCAACTCAATTGACAGGAGTTTGGGTGGACTCCGGGAGTTGGTGATGGATAGGGAGGTCTGGCGTGCTGCAGTTCATGAGGTCTCAAAGAGTCAGACACAACTGAGCAACTGAACTGAACTGAATTGATATTTGACCAGAAATATAACTTAGATGAAATTCTAACAGTGAGAAAAATGTTTTCAAAAGATATCAATGATGTGATTATCTCAGAGACATTTTGATCTCTGACATGTAAGAAGGTTGTTAATAGGAAATAAATGTTAAAATGTAACATTAAAATTATCAAGAGTGATTAACAATAATTATATATGTAAGCCTCCAAAGCAATTAGAGAATGACCCTACCCAAACAGCAGCCCACATGCTTCTCCCGCACAACTGCCCCTCTCACTAGGAGCTCTTCTGAGGCCAGTTTTGCTGTGCACCTTATGTTTGTTTTAATTTTCTTCCCAAACAGCAACTGGCCTCGGCTCAGATGCCGTAATCTGCTATCTCACAGCCATTTTTCTGAACATAAGCAGGCTGCATTTAAAACTCTCCAGCTCATCTGTCTTCATTTGAAGACCGAGTTAAAAAATAAAATTAATGATTGCTATCAGGGGGAAGACGAGGAGCATCTTTGGTGAAAAGTAGATCTGCCACGTTTGGCCAAGGCTGACATCTTTCACTGGCTGGAAATGGCTGGATATACTTGTAAACATTATTAAAAATAATAACTTAATGTTTCCTTCCTGTGACTCGCTAGCATTAGCAAGGTAGTTCCAATTAGTATTTCCTCTGAGTGAGGTGGGCCTCTGACTCCATTTCATTTAAGAGGGGATTTGTTTTCTAATTTTTACTTCTGCCGTTGTCAATAATAGACCAGAACAGAATGACGGCTGCCTTCCTCCCATCACTTACGTTTTGCAGAGCCCCAGCGAAGGAATATGCATCCTTGATTTTATTTGTTTTAGCTGTGCGTGTTCAGTGAGAGAGAGGACACATTTATGTCTCTGTGATCTGGATGGTGTGGCATGGAGTTTCAAAATACAAGTAAATCACATCACAAGACTAAATCATTTTGTAGGATTTTGAGAGTGAAGGCAAATAATTCAATGATAAATTAATCTGAATGGCCTGTAATAGATACTTTATTTTTTTTTTTTAATTTAGCCTCAAGTCCCCACTGACAGTGTGAAGTGTGGCTAGAAGGAAAGAAGGAAGGGACAGAAGGAGGGAGAGGAGAGAGAAGGGGACAACAGGCACCTCTCTGCCCAGGTGCCTCACCTCTGGGTGGATCATCCCTGCTGGTTGGATCTTCCTTTCGTTCTAACGAGCATCTCTTTAGTAGACTCATCTTGCTTTATTAAAGTCAAAAATATGTTTTTAAATGCTAAATGAGACATGCATTATTGCAAATGCATAGCTACAAAATGTGTTTGGCAGCCTCAAGGTAATAATTTCTTCCAATTTCAACACAAAGTTGGTGAATATTTCAATTGATTGTGTTGGGTGATCCAGTAGTCATTTAATCATATTAACATATAACTTGCATATTCAACATCATCTCACATGCTAGCTTATCTTATACCCCAGAAAGTCTCACAAGGCATCAGGCATGCACACGCATGCATGCTCGCGCACACACACACACACACACACACACACACTCATTTCCTGGAGTAGGCTTTTAACCAAAGTTCTATTTAATGTCTAGGCTGTGCAAATGACTGTCTCTGTGAACTGACGTAACGGAACTTTTTAATAGCATAACAGAGCAAATCATTATGCAGAAGATAGGAGGCATTATTTACAACATTAATTAAGTCCAGGGGAAAAAAAGAACCGTATAAATCCACTTCACTTTATTTTAAGTGCTTTTGCCTGGGAACCTATGTCCTGTTCTACTTATTTTAAAATTCAAGTAGACTGTAGGAGGCTGAACTTTTTAACTTTTTCATGTGGTGTGATGCTTTGGGTCTCTCTGGTTTTTGTAATGTGGTGACATGCCCAAGGTGCCAGGAGTTACCAAGGATCATAGCAAGCAGAGAGTTGAAACCCACCTAAGAAGAAGAAGGCTTCCTGTGTGTGTGGTGGGAAGTCAAGTCCACAAATCCCAGGCCCTGAGAGGGAGGGCTCTCTGTGGGAAGGAGTGTGCTCTCCGCTTTGGAGAGTCTCCATCAACAACTTCCTTTGACCCTGCCATCCACCCGATCTCTGATCTTCCCACCCACTTTGTGCTCAAGTTAAACAGTGGCTGACTTCTCGACTGGTGAATGCTGAAGTCTCTCAAAATCATGTACACAGGATGGCAGAGGATTCTGAAGGATGAAAGGAAAAGCTCTATTTTATTCCGTTTCTGACACCATTCACACATTAGATACCAGATAAGGAGTTCAGTTTGTGTTTTATTGGTTGACATGAACCGTAGCACAGACGCCCTGTTGTGCTCCATCAGAGCAGTGCTGGAGGAAGCTGCAGGAGCAGGAGGGAAGCTGGGGGCTGACCAGGCTCCTTACAGAGGAGATAGAGGCAATTTGACGTAAGCAAAAGCAGACAAGACAAAGAGAAGAAACCAACTGTGTTTTATTTGGAATAAAAATGCAATTTAGCATGACCCTAGGCTTATCTCATTCCGGCCAAGTAATATTTTCCTGACAAAAGAGTGGCTAGAAGGTTTGTCAAGTTCTGAGCAATGAGTTTTGTAGGGAAGACAATAATGGGGTTTGAATTTGAGGTTCACGTCTGACTCCAGCAAAGCTCCCAGGAAACCAGATTCACCTGAACTCCAGATGTTCACAAAACAACGGAAGCGAAAAAAGCTTTTCTTCCTAGTCTTTGTGAGGGGCCAACAGGGTATGAGAGAGACAAAAATTGAGAAAGCCATATTCTTGAGCAGCCCCAAATATGCCAAATTTGCCCATAACTTATAACTGATTACCCAGCTAATTCTTATCAATTAAAGAATTATACTGGAACACTGAGGAGTAGAGCTTAGTAGACTAAATTGGGATCTTTATATTCGTCCAGAATTAATATATTAGCATGGCTTAAACACACACAATTTTCTAATTCAGATCGGTCCCAAATTCTGGTCCAAATTTGAACATCTGGGAATCCCCACTAGACCTTCTTGCTGAACTGCTATAGGGACAATAAGGCCATTTGATCCATACAGGCTGGCTGACAGGCCAGGACTATTCCATGGGCAGAAGGAGGATGTTGAGAGCTCTAAGGGCTCAAAGTCACAACAGACAGACGGCGACAGACAGAGAGACAAGACTGCATGAGAACGAGTCCTGCTGTGCCTGGTGATTTGTTGGGCATCTCAGTGTTTGTTCTGTGACAAGTTGGACTTTGGTACAAGGTCAGCTCCTGAATCTTGATTATGTTTTTTTCCCCCTTGAGCCAAGAGACATTGATCTGTACATCTAGTTTACCTTGTTTTCTTAGCCATTTGTGACACAGTACAACAGTTCCCATCGAAAAAAGTGTCATGTAAATAAATTACAACTTACGACGTATACATTAAATAATTTTATAAATGAACTTTAAAAATGAAGGAATAAAAAATGCCAGGCCTGGCTTGTAGAGCAATAGTGATTATTCTGATCATGTTGTCATGTGTAATGAAGCACAGGCCCATCATTAATCAAAAGAACCAATCAGATAACTAATTTAGGCAATATTCTTTACCGCAGGACACGTCGGTCAGTAAAAATGCATTAAAATAGCAAAAGATCAATAGCAGACACCGGGGACTGTGTTTACAAACCGGTCTTAAACTTTAGGGTATTAAATTCTCAGTCATATTGGGTATCTGTTTGGTAAAGATAAAGGAAAACTTCAGAGAAATGAAAGTTTTTTTTAAGTTAATAGTGCAGTTGTAATGTATACTGTAATAAATGTACAGAATGTTGCATTATTTTGTGATGAATGGCAAAAGTGTCCCCAGCTCCCTTCAGAAGCATTATTGAAGTTCAAAAAAAAGGACCATGGAATGAGCAGGGATTGACAAATTGGTTCAAAGATGGCAGTGGGAGGCAGGCAGGTCCTGGGTGCTTAAAGACGATTTATGTTCTGAGCGGTCCGGGGTGAGCGCAGTGGTCAGGCCCAGCAAGTGGCAGGTGGTGGCCGTTATCTCTCTGGAAGGTGGCCTCACTTCCCTGCAGCATGTCCCTTTGCCAGAGGCCTCGGTTTGTTCACTTTCTCTAATGACAAGTTTCACTCATACTCTAAGCACACAAAGTACATCCTAAAAAGTGCAAAACAGCCACCTCCTTTTTCTTTCCTAACAAGTAAATGTATTTTTGAAATAAATCCTGATGCTGATTCTACAAACCTAGAACAGCTACTGAAGCAATACGCTTCTTCAACAGAGGGCGAAAGTGGCGATCACACGGTGGACCAGAGGCTGCAGGAATGGCCATTCCTCGGCTGGTGCCAGCTCAGAGTAAGTGTCACAACACTAGGCAAAAGGCCACCAGAGAAAGCCAGGTGGCTCCTCTGGCCCTGAGGTCTGACGTCTCCTTGCCTTTACTTTGTGAGTCACAGGATGGCGGTGCTCGGGGTAGGGACAGTCGCTGAAATGTCTCTCTCCCGTGGTGATCACTGCCCTGAGTACTAGGGGACCCCACACTCTTGCAAGAACTTGCCACACATTTTCCTATTAGGAAACAACTCGGCCAGGAAGATACACTTCGTTCCTTGATTCATTCAAACCTTATCTCTCGAGTGCCTGTCATGTGCCACTGTGCAGACGTTGTCTGCCAATCGGCTGGCAACTCAGAAATAGACACTGAGAAGTTTTGATTTGACTAATGCCACATATAAAGTGGTATCTCCCAACAGGAGGAAAGAAGAAGAGAGAATAAAATAAAGGAAGGGGAGAGAAGGAAAGGAAGGAAGAAAGAATGAAACAAAGATGACTTCTCCCCTGACCCCACCTCCTTCCATAGCTGTGGCTCTTATTTTCCTGCTCATTTTCACAGCAAACTTTCTAGAAAGACAAAAAGATGGCTGCATTTGCTGAGTACTTCTTCCTCTCCTAGTCAACCCTTCAACCTATTCTTCCTTGCCTTTCGTGCTTACTGTCCCAGGGAGATAGCTTTGACAAATCACCTGTGGGTTCCATGTTTCCAAAGCCAATGGATATTTTTAGATCTTAAACTTGAACCTCTCAGCAGTGTTCTCTCTCCCCAATACTCTTGCTCCTTGGCACATTCCTCTTTGTCTTCCTCTTCAGTATACTCTACCTCAGGATACTTTGGGGGTCCTTCATAACCTCATGACCTCTACGCACCCTCTATATGCACATGCTGGCATGCAATAGAACACAATTATAAACAACCTAAATACCCACTGATAGGGAAAATGTTACATAAACAATGGCACAATAATTCTATGGAACCTAAGAGCTGTTAAAAAACAACAACAAATTAAATATACACACATATGTGAAAGAAAGTGTGAAAGTGTTAAGCACTCAGTTGTGTCCGACTCTTTGTGACCCCATGGACTGAAGCCTGTTAGGCTCCTCTGTCCATGGGATTCTCCGGGCAAGAATACTGGAGTGAGTTGTTATTTCCTTCTCCAGGGGATCTTCCTGACCCAGGGATCAAATTCAGGTCTCCCATATCACAGGCAGATTCTTTACTGTCTTCTTTACTGTCTGAGCCACCAGGGAAGCCCTATACACATATATACCTGTGATGATCTCTGAGACATATGCTAAGTGAGAATAAAAGACAACACTGCAGAGAATGATGCTATTTAAGTATGATATATTTCTGTGTGCACATATAAATGTATGTGATGCATTTTAAAAGGTCTCAAAGATGAGTGTACACATGCTGGGTATGAGAAATAAATTGGAGGAAGTAACAGAGATTCAGGGTGGTCAGAAGGAGCATACGTTTTATCTCTACTGATTAACATTTTGAAAATGAATCATGTCTCCTGTAATTAAAGACTGAAAAATCATTTTAAGTAACTATTATGCACATTTAAACTTACTCCTTAGCCCTCCAGCCTCTTGTCACTCTCTCCAGAGTTGCTTTCAAACAGTTCAAGGACTGAAATCTCGTCTATTTGAAAGTGTCTCCAGACCTAGAGATCCAATCTTTCTCCTGAGCTCCAGATGTGCTTCTGTAAATTCCTGTTTGGACTCTCTACCGAAAGTATCGTTGTCAGCTTCACAAACTCTCTTTGGCCAACTGGAGCACTAATTTTCTCCCCTAAACCCACACTTGCCCAGTTTCCCAATCTCAGTAAATGACTTTATCATTCACTCTGTTGGTCGAGTTGAAAGTACAAGCCACATTTGATATATATAGAATCTATTCTATATACCCCTTATATCTCCAACGTCAGCCTTGAATCATCCTTCCCTTTCTCTCTGAAATCCCCCTATCGTGCTGAATCAAGCCACCACAATCTGTCATCCGCACTATTGCCACAGCTTCTTGGTTGATTTCTCTACTTCTTCTCTTTCTTCTATCCATTTGGTTATCCACCCAGACATCAGGGTGACCTTTTCCAGCATAGGTGGGATCAGTCATTCCCAGCCCAGGTCCCTGCTCCTCACAGTGCTCTCCTTATCCTTCTAGAGATGGGCAAGATAGCGCTGTGCTGGGGACCTGAATACTCTTCAGAAGAGTCCACCTGGCGAGCAAAGGGAGAGAAAAGGAAAAACATAGATGCAGCCTCAGTGTCTTCAGTGAAAGCATGGGATGAGCACTTCCTCGATGGCTGTCTAAACTGCTCTCAGCATGGCCACTGGCGTCAGACCATGCACTTCCAAGTCTCAGCCCCACATGGCCAGAGTTGCCCATCTGCCAAGTCAAACCCTCAGGGTGCTCCATTTTCATTCCAAGACTGCAGAGGCACTGGAGGGAAAATACTGTAGAACTTTGAAACTATTATTTTTTTGCAATTCTTACTCTGGAATGAGATTCAAAACTAAATAGCATGAAACCAAACCTGAGTTAGTTTTCCAGAATGCAATAGCTAGGTAATTGACTTGGTTTTAAGAATTACAATTTTAGCACAATTTTCTTGGAGAAGAACTGATAAGACAAACCCTGAAAAGAAATTAGGGTAAGGTTTTGTGAAAATAATATGACAATTATATCAAGCTAACTGTAAATGAGAAATGAATGTATTTCATCACAGGATTTTTGTAAATGTTCTTGTAAGAAGAATTTATTAAGCTTTATGTACGTGAGAAGTTAGTGATTGGAAATTTAAAATTCTAACAGAAAGATGTGCATGGATACTACTGAGTCATTGTATTTCTTATTTAAGTTTCAGTCAGTATTAATATTGGGCTATATGTGTTGTATGAGCTCCAAATGAAAAGAAAAAAATACCAAGGAGAAAAGCATTCTTTAACACTCTGAAATTAACATTCTGAGATATCCAAATACTGTGATTTCTGACAGGCTAGCCAGACCCCATGCGTCCTTCAACCAACAACATTTAAGCCATATGAAGTATGTGATGGTATGCACCAGAGGCCAACCAAAAGCCCACAGTCAGAATCTCTTAGGAAGCCAGAAGTCATTTATTAATAAAGCTATTGACATGTTTTAATATTTATAGTTATTTACCTTGCAAAAGAACTGAATCAGGGAGTACAGAGATCAAGTCACTGCTCAGGGGAGCGAGTATTTACCTAGGCTAATAGCTTCTCTTTGGAGAACGGGCAAAGAAGAGTAGGGGCTGAGGGGGGCCTGGAAGCTCTTTTCAAGGACTTGGTGGAAACTCTGAGAGCAGATGTGGGCACAGCACTTCTAGCAACGATGCCATCATGCCGTGGCCTTGCCCTGCCTCCCATCGTCAGGCCCCAGTGAAGGGTGACAGGGTGCCATCATGAAGTGCACTGTCTCCTAGACTGGGCATCCCTGTGACTGAGAGATGAAGACTGAGTCCTAATTTTGCTCCTTCTTCCAGCACCTTTTCCACAGCATCCATCTTCAAAGACCACCAAACATGGAAGATCAAGGAAAGAACGACTACCAGCTGAGCTAGGA